>NW_027527920.1:2873950-3019172 GCF_008692635.1 Crocuta crocuta | reverse complement strand
AACAGTGGGTGGGGACCGGAAAGGGAATGAGGCCGGAGGGCTCCCAGAGAAGGTGAGAGGGAGGGGTGTGACCCAGCCCTGCCCCTGCCCCTCAGGCGTGGGCCCCTCGCTCCAGTGTCGCGTGTGTGGGGACAGCAGCAGCGGGAAGCACTATGGCATCTACGCCTGCAACGGCTGCNCAGTGCAGGGCCTGGCTGGGGCCCCGGCACCCCGGGGCTCCCTTCCTCTTGCAGGTGCCAGGTGGGGGCAGGGATGTGCCCGGTGGACAAGGCGCACCGGAACCAGTGCCAGGCCTGCCGGCTGAAGAAGTGCTTGCAGGAGGGCATGAACCAGGACGGTGAGTCGGGGAGCCGACCCAGAGACGCGTGGCAGAAGAGACGGGGGCACGGGGCTGACGGGGCGTCCTGACCCTTCCTGCCTCCCCAGCTGTGCAGAATGAACGGCAGCCGCGAAGCACAGCCCAGGTCCGGCTGGCCGGCTTGGAGCCAGACGCGGAGCGCCGGCTCGAGCCCCTGGCGGCCCCCCTGGCCCCGGCAGGCCCCAGCCCCCGGGGCCCCACGCCCGTGTCTGCAGCCAGAGCCCTGGGGCCCCGGGCCCTCACCCCTCCAGGGCACCACCACTTCATGGCCAGCCTCATAACGGCCGAAACGTGTGCTAAGCTGGAGCCAGAGGATGGTGAGTGGGAGGATGGCCGGGTGCTGGGTGCTGGGTGCTGCCACAGCAGCCTTTATCCTCACCCCTGCACCCCTGAGCACAGAGCAGGGGCTGATGTCTCAGCCTCCTCCTCCAACAGCCGATGAGAACATTGATGTCACCGGCAATGATCCTGAGTTTCCCTCATCCCCATACTCCTCCTCATCCCCCTGTGGCCTGGACAGCATCCACGAGACATCGGCTCGCCTTCTCTTCATGGCTGTCAAGTGGGCCAAGAACCTGCCGGTGTTCTCCAATCTGCCCTTCCGGGATCAGGTACACGTGTCAGGGGCAGCTGGGCTGGGGGCGCACACACCTTCGTGCAGGCGAGGACTGGGGGTGCCCGAAGCCTGGGGATGGTGGAGACGGTTGGGGGCACATGTGTCTGAGTCAGTGTTGGTCGGGGATACAGGTCTCAGGGATGTGACCACTGGGGGGCGCTCACGTCTCTGGGCAGAGATGAAAGCGGGGTGTGCAACTAGGGGGCGATGGTAGCTAGGGTCATGCAGGGATCAGGGATTTGAAGGCGATGCCCATGGCCCCCTGGGCCTTCCCTGCTAGACAAGCCTTCAGGTCCTACAGTCCCTCTGTGTGACAGGGCAGTCTGCCCGCCCATCAATAGCTCAAGTGGGTGGGTGACTCTGGGCTCCCCGGGACCGCAAATGCCTCTGACCTCAGAGCTCGAGTTTCCGCCTACCCTCTTCACCCGTAGGACTTCCCTCTGACCTTCTCAGGGGCAAGCAAACGTGTCGTGATAAACCCAGGAAGAGAGGCACACTGAGGGTCTGAGTCATTGGCCGGTGGTTTGGAAGGAGCAGCTCCGAGGTCTGCTGAGCACACTCAACTCGGGGGTGCACATGGGCAAGTCCCCGAGGGTGCCCAACTTGCCTCGGCTCTCGGCCTTCCTAAATGTCTCGGCTGAGCCTCTGGATGGAACCTATAGAGTAACTTAGAGCCTAGGCAGCTGGGCCAGATCATACCAAATCCTAGAGCTCTGGGACCCTGGCCAGTGCCAGGCAGAGGTCAGGAGTAGGTCTGGGCACCCAGGACCAGCCCTTCCTTTCTTAGGGCCCCAGTAACCTTGGCAGAGGTTGCAGGCTGAGCCAGACAGGTTACACCTCAGCCATCACACTCGCTGCTTCTTTGAGCACAGGTGATCCTGCTGGAGGAGGCGTGGAGTGAACTCTTCCTCCTCGGAGCCATACAGTGGTCGCTGCCTCTGGACAGCTGCCCACTGCTGGCCGCACCTGAGGCCCCTGCCGCCGGCAGCTCCCAGGGCCGCCTGGCGCTGGCCAGCGCGGAGAGCCGCATCCTGCAGGAAACCATCTCGCGGTTCCGAGCCCTGACGGTGGACCCCACGGAGTTCGCCTGCATGAAGGCCCTGGTCCTCTTCAAACCAGGTGGCCCGGTCTTTGCCCAAGCCCTAAAGAAATGTAGTTGGAGTTAAAGAATGGGAATTCCAATGATTTCCTTCTGCCTCTCACTCTGCCTCCACCACCCCACATAGACCCAGACTTCTCCCCTGGGGGGCAGGAGGAGAGAGGCACAGGGCCGGGCTCCCCCCTCCCCCCCCACCAAGGACCACTGTGGGGGTGGGGCGCGCAGGGCAGGCTGGGAGAGGAGCTCACTGCCGGTGCTTGCTTCTCTGCAGAAACTCGAGGCCTGAAGGATCCAGAGCACGTGGAGGCCTTGCAGGACCAGTCTCAAGTGATGCTGAGCCAGCACAGCAAGGCGCACCACCCCAGCCAGCCTGTGAGGTGACCTGAGCGTGTGCCTCCCTGCCCACCTGTCCCGGCTCCTCTCCACCCTCCCCCCACCGCTTGGACACCATCTCGGGGCTGCACTGATTAGATGGCCCAAAGGTCTGAGTTCAACCAGCCTGAATCCAACATGCACTGTGTGCCAGGCCCCGGCACTGGAGACCAAAATGAGCATAAGACCAAGTTGCTGCCTCCCAAGGATGCCCCGCACACCGAAGATGCGGGGCACCCTAGTCGGATATTGAGGTTCAGATACCTGCATCTCTGTGTATGAATCTATGTAGATAGCTAGGACAGGAGCCCAGTTCGGAAGGTGTAACAGGTTGCTGCCAAGAGAGGAGGTGGGCAATTAAGCCAGGGCAGTGCTCCGGGCCAGTCTGTCCAGGACTTGGAATGCCTGCCAAAGGCCATATGTGATTAGGTAGGCAGAGCGGAGCCACCGCAGGTTTTGGGGCAGGAGGGTGCTGTGCACAGAGCCAGAGTGAGTACAGAGACTATGATCAGGGAGGGCAGCGCACGCCGCCATCACCCAGGGCAGTCCCTGGGGCCCTGCTCTCCGGAGAGGCCATAGGAAGTGGGAGGGAGAGGGCAGAGGCAGGGGCCTCCAGGAGAAAGGACGGCTCAGACTTGGAGCAAGAGAAGAGGTCCTACTGGGGAGAAGAGGGAGTCAAGAAATAAAAGGGAAAGCAGGAGGAAGAGAGTTCTGAGGGGACCGGACCAGCTCTGCTGGCACTGCAGAGGAGCGTCTGGGCGGGTGCACTGGGCTAAGCCACGGGCACAGATGATGGCCGGGTCCTGGCGGGGTTGGGGGGCAGGGGCTGCTGGCTGAGAGGGAGCGTGGGGGCGGAGCCAGTTTGGTCCAGCACCAGCAGATGCAATGGAGCCCGCTTGGCCTCCAGGCATCTACTGGCTATTTTAGACCTTATTCTCTGCATTCTTTTGGGGCGCCCTGCAGCTCTTTCTGAAGAAGTAAGGGAACATGAGCATCTTCAAATCACCTCTGATCTGAGAAATGAGGTCAAGAGGTAATTTCTCTTTAAAAAAAAAAAAAAAAAGAGTCAAGGTATACAAAGAATATATACTGGGCCATCCAGAAAGATTTCTGCTGCTTAGGAGCCTGGGGAGAAACAGCTGTTCCTAAGGCGTGACAGAGCGTCCTAAGCGCAGTCATGCCAGAAACACAACACATCCCAGGAGCCCCCCACCCCCACCCCAGACTTGCTACTGGAAAGTTCCCAGAGACGTCCGGGCATGTTGGTTTGGTGTCAGAATTCCAATTCTGATTACAATTTCCTCTGTCACTTCTTAGCAGTCCAATACCAACTGCCGACAGAACTGAGACAGAGGTTTTCGGTTCTCTAAGTCTGTGTGTTTCAGTTTTTAGCAACTGCAATATGCAGGAAGAAATAGTTTCCATCACAACCCAGTACACACACAGACACTGAAACAAAGTCCCCCCAACTAGTACCTGCACTTACTTTGCAGACAGTAATTTACTCCGTTTCTATTCTGTCATTTTTTTTAAAGGCTTGTGGTGACCCACTACATTTAATTTCAGACCCACTAGGGGATGAATTCCTGCAGTTTGAAAAAGAATTTCTTGATTTTCTGCCTGCTTCTTCCTGAAACTCCGCAGCTCAGAAAAACAAGAAGGGAAGGAGCAGGGGGGAGGTGCAGGACTGCTCAGCGCCACTCACTTGGCGCCTCGGTAGGGTGGGCAGAACAAGTCCCACAGAGACCTGGCCGATGAGGGAAAGCCTCCCACGGACCTCCGTGGTGGGAGTTGAGCGTGGTGCGGCTCCACTCTGGAGTGGCCTCCTTGACGGCGGGCACTGAACCCCGCTGATAACCTCCCATCTGTCTTCTGGAGCTTCACGCCCCCCTTCCTCCTTTGCACTGGGGACCCTTGCCTTGGCAAATGGTTCTTATTGAAAACTGCAGTTGCTTTTCTTCTAGAGTATCTCCCCACAAAAATTATGCTTCAACTTCAGAATACTTTCACTACTGGCTACTCTATCATCCTAGCAGGCTTACACAGGGGAATTAAAATTCTTATTCAAATATATATAGTATTGATCATAACTATAACAATCACATAGATGATTAATATACTCATATATATATATAGTATCAGTAGAAAGAACTCCTCACTTTCCAATCTTTACACATAATAAACAATATTTATTCACCCTTTCTATGCCATTGCCCCCATGGCTCATGCTCAGAAGCCGCTAATAAAACTGGTGGTGTCCTCTCTCCTGTTCAGGTTTGGGAAATTGCTCCTGCTCCTCCCATCTTTGAGGTTTATCACTTCGGAACGGGTCGAGCTCCTCTTTTTCCGCAAGACCATAGGGAATACGCCAATGGAGAAGCTCCTCTGTGACATGTTCAAAAACTGACAAAGGTGAACTACCCTGGCTGGGTACAGCTACTTCGGAAAACAACCTACCGAAGCCAAACCTTTGTCTGCCCTGTGACCCAGCAATTCCACCTGTAGGTAGGCGTACCAAGCAGGCACGTCCACCAGAAGACATTAGAAGTGTGTTCATAGCAGCTTGATTCATAATAGCCCCGAACTGTACTTAGGCAATAGGATGGATTAATAAATTGTGGTCTATTCATTCAGTGGAAAACAACAATAAAGAAGAATGAACTGCCAACACGTGTGACAGCATGGTGACTTTCACAGACATAAAAGTGGAACCAAGCACCCTTCCAGGCACAGGTTCTGCTTATACAAAGTTCAAGAACAGGCAAGACTAATAGGTGGTGACAGAGCTGGAATAGTGCTTACCTCTGGGGGAGGGAGGTGGGTGGCTGGGAAGGGGCCCGGGGAACCTTCTCACGTGCTAGAAATGGTTTTTATTTTGACCCAGGTGGTGGTTTCACAAATCTACTAATTCATAAAAATTAATTGAGCCATGCACTTAAGATTTGTGTACTTTACTGTATTAGGTTAAATCTCAATAAAAAAGTGAAGAAGCAAAAAGAAAACACATGTGGAAAAGGCTCTCCCTTTGAGGACACGGAAGGAATGAGCACAGGCCCTTGTGTGGTTCCATGTGGTTTCCACGCCGAGTCAGAGTCCAGGTGCGACAAATTCCAGCCTGGCTTCAGAACTCCCACAGGAGTCAAAAACCCAGCCTCTCTCCAGGTGGGGTCCCAACGGCCCACAGGCTCCTCGGCCTTTCTCTTCCTGTTCTTCCTCACCCCTCCAGAAACAAAGGTGAGCCCCTCTGACTCAAAGCCAGGCAGGTACAGGCACTTTTGGGGAAGGGGAGTCTCTACCACTTCCTAATTCCTTAGGGAGGAATGCTCAGCCAAACCTCATCCTCTTCAAAGGCAGATGCAAAAGACTTACGAAATGATAGTAAAGCAAAGAGTTAACCTCTGGCGGGCACTATATCATACACCAGGCAGGAATAGAATGCTGAATGCCCATGTTATTTAATCCTCAGATTAGCTCTGGGACAGGGACTGATCATCCCCATGGATAAATGAAAACACTGAGGCTTGGAGAGAACTCAAACCTTGGTGGGACTCTACTTACCTCCTCAGAACTCTGACACTGCTTCCCCACCACACCCTCTCCGCTCTTGGAATCGCTGAACGATGCCGTTGCATTTCCTGTCCTCACAGAAGAAATGCTTGAAGTCAAGAAGGATAAGGTCACAGGAGAAATCTGTGAAATCCTAGGAGTTCCTTGCCCTTTGGCCTACGTGTGAATTCTAGCTCACAGAGAGATCCTGCCTTGATGGAAAGAGGTGGTTCCGGACACTCTGCTCTGGAAACGACAATAGCTAGGCTGGTGCCCAGAGAGAAACGAGTATGGCAAATATTGCCCAGCTTCAGCCCTTCCCACTTGAGGACTCAAACTACTCTTGGTCTTCTAAAAGCATCAGATGTGCCTCAGTGATTCAGGCCATTTGATGCATACAGTGTCATTATACTATCCAATTGCCCATCAAAAGTTTTAACCATTGGGTTTACAAGGCCTGCAAACAGAAAGTCGAAGCAAAGGCACTGTAGCAAGAAACAAGGCGGAAAGAGGACCGGATAGACCCTGGACATCTACCCTATAGTCACGCTTCTGAGAACATACAGGAGTGCAGGGGTGGCCAGTCGAAGTTCACAGGCTGGTGTCCGGGATGTATGATCACAGAAATTCTATATTGGGAGAGACTGGGATTTCCAGGAGGAAATCAGGAGAATTAGAGGAGGTACATAAGCTGAATTATCTGCTGTCCACCGGGCATCAATACCACCCCCATCTAAGGTCTTGTCTTCCTTGCAGAGATGCAGGAACTACATTTCCCAGGATCCCTTCCCCCAGGGCTTCCTCTGGAAGGGAGGCACTCACATGAGCCTTGGAAAGTAAACGAGGAAGCCATTATTCTCTGGAGGCAGTTGCAGCCAGCTGTGTGGGAAGATGGAGATTTCAGGCAGTCTTCCTTAGAATTGCAGTAGCTTCCAGGCAAACTCTTAATTTTGGATCTTTTGGCTGAGATCTGTGTTGGCTTTCTCTACCTTCTGCAGGAGCTTTTCTGATCTTTGTTTCTCCAGTTCTTCCAATAACCCTAATTTCTTTTTAAGTCCTTCTCACCTGAAGTACGCTGAGTGGCTGTTTCCCCAATACAATATAGAGCGCATGTGATCTCAAGGATTTATTCAACATTTTGCTGTAAATTGGCCCTACTGAAATTTGGATGGAAAACACATCTCCATTGCATTTAGGGCTGTTGCTAGGAGAGGGGATACTGTGAAAGGTTTTTTGCCCTCAAATCCAGAAATGTCTTTGGTTATGAAGCACATGGAGGTAGTCTCTGTGGGCCTGAGCTTTTCTTTTCAACTGCAGTTTGCAGATTCGAGAGGCACTCATTCTCCTGTGCTCTTAAAGGACTTTAATTGTAGGAAAGGCAAAGAAAGACCCAAAGATGCCAAGAAGCACCACTCAAATTAATAAATATAACCTGATAGTGGAGCCCAGATATTGTGGATGCCTAGTCTCCATCTGGTGGGCATTGTTTTCCCCCCAAATTCAAGCTCCACGGGGTTAGGGAGCTTCGTTTTGTTTGTACTAATGTACCCCAAACACCTGGGACAGTGTCTATGGGTGCTCAGCAAGCATTTGTTGGATGAATGGATAAATGGCCACCCAGAACTGGGAGGGGACATACTCAAATAGGATTCTGAGATGCCGACAGACTCAACAATCAGATTATTACATGTGTCTGATTTGCTTTCGTGGTTATACCCCCGGCTCTTAGACACTGTACTGCTACCCAATCTAGGAAAACAATTAAAAAAACAACAAAACAAACCAAGGCTCTGGTCTCTTTATAGCTTGTATCTCCTTACACCTTTCTGCTCTCTTCATAATTGGGAGGTTTGTTGTAGATTCAGCTATCACAGGGGAACATTTTAAAAATGGCATTCGATTCTAGGTTTTATTTGACCAATTAAAGAAATTTTAAGGGGTGCCTGGGTGGCTCAGTCAGTTAAGTATCTGACTTTGGCTCAGGTCATGATCTCACAGTTCGTGGATTCGAGCCCTGTGTCAGGCTCTGTGTTGACAGCTAGCTCAGAGCCTGGAGCCTGTTTCAGATTCTTTTGTCTCCCTCTCTCTCTGACCCTCCTCTGCTCACACTGCCTCTCTCTCTCTCTCTCACACACACAGAAATAAAGAAAACATTAAGAAATTTTTTTAAGAAAAAATTCACTATCTTTATCATTTTGATGTAAATTTAATGCTAAAATGTAAATATAAACAATGCAAAAAGAAATGGGAATATGATTTCAGAATTCTGTCTAAAAACTGGATAAATTTCCATTTCACCTTCCACCTGGTTTGGCATCTGGGAACCCCCAATCTCATTCAACCTGCTCATCCAGTATCTAAGCAAGGGCACCTTTTGTTAGGTGCTGGGGAATCTAAGAGTCAGCAAGATAGGCACACTTCGTGCCTTGGTAAGCTTAATCAAACGGTTTTTGATGCCACAAATCCTGGGCACCACTGAGAACACAAGACCTCCAACCCAGTTCAAGGGGGAGGAGTAAATTTCTAGGAAACTGCTCTTTACACAGATACCTGTCAGTGGGAGTTATATAGAGAAGTAAACCTGAGGAAGAGAAACTCCTTTCCAGATGGGAAAACTGACACCCAGAAAAGGCACACCAAAGTCATGCCGTCAGAACAAAAAGACAATCTAGGCTTGAATTCCTGGGCCCACGATGAGCAGATATTGCTACTTCTTCACGGTCTCTTTAGTGAGGATCCTAAATGTAGACTTGTGGTCTTGGCTGTCCACCTAGCTCTGGGCTGATGAAATGGAAGTCTTAGTAACTAGCAGCTAGCATCCATTACAGAAACCTAACAGCTTGAATCTCACCCTTCACTTGGGTTCAGTTGAGCTCTGGTACTACAGTTTCTGCACTTCGTCAACCGCTCAGTCCTTTCCTTAAACAAAAAGCACCGGAGTGGGGCTGGACGAGTTGGGGTGGGAGCCAGGATGGTCAGAAAACAAACCACACATATTGCTGCTTCTGGAAGCTTTGTTCTTTAATGAGCCATGGAGTGATTTGTTCATCAAGCTGCTTTTGTGTAGCTATACAGTGCATATTCTGAGTGACACAAACTGCACTTCATACAGATGATGTCTTACTCCCCCCACCTCAAAAAAAAAAACAAAAAACAAAAAACAAAAAACAAACCCAACCCAAAAGGAAATTACAAAGTGCCTGTCGATTACATCAGGAATGTAGTCAGTTCCGTGGGTGAGATAAATCATTTTTATAGAATTATTCTGTTAAACAGTAAAATGATACTATATTTCACAGGATATGTCCTTTTACAATACATAGTCTTTTAAAAATTTACACTCAGCATACTTATAAATTACTTTAAATCCATTAAAATAATATAATACTAATCTGTAATCCACACCTTTCCCCTAGTAAATACAATTACTTGGTTCAAAAGGTGCAACTTTTATATGTCCTAAGAGGGCTGATAAATAGGCATTAGGTATATAGATGGACAGCAAGGTGACAGGCCCCTTAAACAGTTTTAACCAAGAGACCAACAAGACCAAATAGATCCATCTCCACATTCTTCATTTTGCTGTTACCTTTAACACCAAATCAAATGTGGGAGTGGTTCCAGAGGAAAGTGGTTAGAAATATTTTAGGGGCACAGAAGAACAGAGGACTTCCTCAAATATCAGGGACTTTTACCACCAAGGCTAGCATGGTGTTGTTGGGGGACAGTGCTGGGGAACTGTCACAAAACTATGGACAGACAGAACATACTTGTCAACACAGAATGACGCATGCCCCGGGCCTAGCTAGCTCCCACCACAGGGGAGAAGAGAGGAGGATCAGAAAAGCCATCTGGACTGTGTTTCTTTTTAAAATTAAAACCCTCTTAGCTTTGAACACATCCTGAGAATACTTTCTTCTCTAGTTCACCAAAGTGCTTGTAAAAGGTACACATTCGTTAGTTAACAGTTAGAAAACCATGGCCCATGGTCACTGAAGTGGGCCTGCAGGACTGTGCTGGAGCTCCTCTTTTCAGCACGCTTCTAGGCCCCCGGCCCCGCCCTCTGTCTTTGACAGTGAACACAGCCCTACTGTCATGGGACACAGAAGTCTCCACTAAGTCCCAGCAGGGTAAGAGCTGCAGCCAGTTTCCAAAGCCTGAGAAGGTAGGGGCTCTGGTATCCCATCCCCTTTTCTCAGGTCCCTCTGTGCAAGACCCATACTGGGAACTCTCTCTCTCTGTGTTTCTAGAAGCCCAGAGTGGCAAAGTAAATAAAATGGCAGGAAGTACGAAATGCATTAAGCATATTACCTGCCTGATCCTTGCCGTTAAACAGACTTGCCTCACTTAATGATACACAACGTAACCCTAAAATTATACTTCTCTGCTTCTATTACATTTTCCATGATAAAGGATATGTCAGCTTTAATGGGGAGAAGTGAATATCCAGGCTTTGTTTGGGGCTGGGAATGTGTGATATGAACAGAATTTCTCTGTATTTTGGAGTATGGGCTCCAAATGGGGGGCTGCCTCACCATTGCCACACAGGGATTTTGTTTGTGGCATCTTACAGCAAAGAAAGGTAAAGGAGAAGCAACAGGAAACACAACTTTGACACATATTAAGGATAAACATCTTCATCGTGATTGTAATACAGCATCACTTTGTGGTGACAACTTTAACCGCGTAGAGGACCAGTTAAGATCAGATGGAAGAAGAGACAGCACTCGGTTCTGACAGCTTTTAAGAATTATGGCTTCATCTCTTTATCAGGCCAACAATACCTGTTATCCTACGAGAAGAAAAGCTTTCTTTCCTTCAAAGGGAGGGTCCCACACTTGCTCTCCATTCTTAACATCTGTGTGGATGTCTCCTCTCCATCACCCTCCATTCTGGCAGTCTGTTAAATGACTAGAAATCCACAAATCTACCAACTGCAAAACAAGTATTTTTTATTTAATTTGATCCAAATTCAGGTTTCAGGTCCCTGAGAAAAATTATAGTCTCTTAACATCCATTGCCTAGTTCCTATAAAGTGACCTACCTATAATGAGTTTTTTTTTAACTGCCAAAAACTTATTTTGCAAACAAAATCTACAAAGTTTCAGAAGGGAGAACGTATGACAAGATGTGTCCTCCAAGCTGTTCCTCGGGGCCAAAGGAATATCCAACAAGGGTAATCTCTTTCTTGTATGGTATTTAACTCATGTTCTGGAGCAAGTGGAGAGTAGCTGTGAATGCCCAGGGGGACGCTCCTCTCCCCGGAGTCCTGAAGCAGACCTGTGTGGCCTGGCAAGGTGCCCTGGGGTGCCAGCAACCCCAGGTGGACATGACCATGCTGAGGGGCTGGGTTTTTCTCTAGGAGATTCTCCAAAATTCAGATTTTTAAAGGCTTTACATTTATTACTCCTCAGCACGAACAAGGTGGCAGATGTTTGCGGGATACAAAATCTAACATTTACTCACAACCATCATCATTCTGGAGATTTAAAAACACGCCTTTCCCTAGCTCATTTCTGAAACCAAACCAGGGAGAGGTAAGACTCCTGCTACCGTTAGCTGCCACTCAGAATGATGTTCCAAGTCTGACCCCTGGGGCTTGACCGTAACCGCTGAGGCAGTGACATGAGGTTCAGTGTTGTGTAACAGGAGAGACTCTGCCTTAACAAAAGTCTAAATGTTTCCATAACTTCAAATTAAAGAAGTATGAAAAGAAAGAATAACCAAAATTCAGGTTACAGATGGTGGAGGCTCTTTTTCAGAACAGTGCATGTGGTAGTTAGACAAGATGCATTTAGTAACTTTAAAAATAAACATTTTCACATACTTATCTCAAGAAAGGGTATCATGTTCATTTTCCATATATTATAAATAGCAAAAACAGATTTCTAATCCCACAAATGCTAAGAAGCTTAAAATACTATTGTAGCTCAGGTGTACGGAGACACCCAGTGGTGAAAAAATGGTTTGATTTTTCCCTCAGCCCAGGGATAGTGGCTCTCACCCCTATCCAGTGGCCCCTAATCTGTGGGAAGAAATTCCACAGGGAGGAGGGAAGCATAAAGTTAAAAAGAAATATGCATACTATACATATATATTTACAGTAAACTTCAGTAACCAGAATATTAACAAAAATAGCTTCAAGTAGTCCTTGATTTTTCTTTCATCTATTTAATACTGATGGTCTGAGGAAAAGAAGATAATAGTTAGACGGTTATATTAAAAACTTTATTTCTTTTGGCAGCTTTCTGTTAACACTTATTCATGCAGTGTTGTGTATGAATGTTTTGGGAGAAGTGATTAAATGGTCATATTATTTGTCTGAGTTTGTGGTGGAAATCCACCAGCAGATCAACAGGTTCATTTGTGATCTTTGATTTAATCTACACAAAGAGAAAAGCCTGGGTGGATTAGGATGAAACCCTCATGTTTAGGGATCACCATGTCCCTGATGAGACATTTAAAAAAAATTAGAGGAACCTAATCCTAGGACCAGGAAATATGAGAACAGTAGGCTACTGAAACTTTAGCCCATGCAATGTGTTTGGCAGGAACTAACCAGGAGTGAAACCAGCATCGATTATTATGACATTGAACGTCATCAAAAAACAAAACAAAACATGTACTCTCTTCTTCCTTAAGTAACCAGATGTCTGAGACAGGCTCTGATGGCTTCATGAAAACAATTACTTTTTTACTTTCCCCAGAATATAACATAGAGTGTTTCTCAAAAATCTTAAAATAGAGGGCTTAGGCTTTTTGTTTATAAATCCCTGGAAAAAAATTATATTCTGCTCCAGCTCCTAACTATCCCAAAATAAACCCAAAGGCTTTTGCTTTCATGGTTAAGAAAGATTTATATGTTTTCTTAGAATGTCAGATATCAGTGGGTCCCTCAGGCCCACCATGTCCCCTCCAGTTCAACACCCACCTCTGGGAAGGAAACGAGGATGGAGGAGAGGCAGCTACAAAGACCTCCACAACCGACCCAAATCCCCAGGGTCCTTGGTGGCTCTGTTTGGTGAAATCTCCAGTCAAATACAGCAGCCAAGGCACAGCCGGCACCATCCCTAGCAGGCTTCAAAGGGGCTTTTCTGTTTCTGCAGGAGGCCCAGGAAACGAGCACACAAGTTCTCAGCTGTACGCTTGGGCAAGAGGCAGGACCACCAGTACGATGCACTGTCGTGGACACGGCGATGAGAAGAGGCCCCAAAGGTGAGACGTGTTTACCGCTCTGTAGCCGTGAAGGGCCATCCAGCTGCCAGGTCAGACCATAAACTCGTTATTTCCGAAAAGTGCTAGCTGCTGGGTGGAGCTGCAGTCTGGGTCCACAGTTTTCCTGCGGCCAGACAACACTGTCCCTTCTGGGGTCTCTTTGGTTTTCTGAGGTGAGTTTTTCACATTCTTTAATTTTTGTTTGCCCTTTTCAGGGTTGAAGGTTCCTCTGCTGATGAATTGAGGCCTGTCTTCCAGGGATCTGGTCTGGCCCAATGGCCCTTCCATTCCCAGGACCTCCCCAGCTGAGGCAGCTTGGTAGAATGGAGATTTAGAATAAATCTGAAATCGTTTTCTGGTCCCATGAGAAGATGCAGTGCTAGACGAATATAAAGTAGAGACTGAAGAGTCCAATGAATCCAAAGAGTCTTGCTGCCTTCTTAGCTGCTTTCGCAACTTGCTTGAAGGTTCAGGCTTGCCAGCTGCCTTAAGGGAGCTAAGGGCTAAGCTTCTCTCTAATTCAAAGAAGAAATCAAAGCTATAAATGACAATTTCCTCTAAAGCAAATCATCCCATAATGAATCAGTTTCACCATTCCCACGTGAAACTGGGTGGGCTGAGGTCTGAAGGGTCCAAGCTGACCTACTTTGTGCACTGTCATAACTCGAGAAGTTATCCATTTCTATGTAGGTCATTTCGGAGTCAACTCCAAGAAGTCTGGAGTTCGACTCTGCCATTAGGAGAGGCCTACAACTGTCACTATCATTGAAAAAACTGCTAGGATATGTAGTAATTCTTTGCCTCCCTGAGACACACCAGGTGGTTAAATACCTCCTCTGGCACAAGTCCATCTCTCAGCAGGACGCAACGCCTGCTAACCACCTTCAGAACATGGATCACAGGTAAGACAACATGTGTTGTTACTATGGAGTTTTCTCTGTGGTAAATCAAGGAGAAAACATTAAACTGACAAAAAAACTGCACTACATTAAAGGCTTGGTCTGATGAACAATATATAATGGAAGCTTCATGAAGATCAGTACATTTTAACTCCTTAGGACTCTGTCACCTGCTCACATAGGTTAGGCATTCTTGAAAGGGATTTTGTCTTATTAGCTTGGGAATAACTCCTTCACACAAAAAAATTGGAGTCTTTGGTCTCATGTTCATTTACCTGATTTCTCTGAGATGGCACCTTCAGACTCAATATTCAAATTTTCTGAGCTATCAGCAGTCCCAATGGAGGCCTCAGACTCCAGGGTTTCATCATCAGAAGCACGGGGTTCCAGTACAAGCATCTCAAACGTTAATTCCTCCCTGTAAGATATAATCAAGAAATTCACTAGCATTTGATAAGAAGTGGAAAAAAGACAACAGGAAAAAAGACCTATGATGCAAGAAATTTTTAAGTAGCAAAAGCAGTCACATTTCCTACTGTTCTCAACCAAGGTGGTGACAGAGATCCAGAAGCCACAGTAATAATGAAGGCTTAAAACAGCAAAGCCTGGGACCTATAACAGAGCAAAGAGTGAGGTAGGAAAAGATGCTGCAGCTATAAGATATTTTGGTAAAATGAACTCGGGACTGATCATCAGATCAGGGTTCTAAAGATCTGTTCTAAACTCACTCTAAACTCATATGTAATGCATCAGGAGTGTACTTTCCTCTCTCTGGACCTCAGCTTCCTCATTCACAAAACAAAGATTTAATGAGATAAACTCTAAGATTCCTTCCAGCTTTTAAACTATCTTCCATGAAAGAGGCACTAACTATGCTACAGATGATATCTTCACCTTAAACACAAGAGAGGCCTCTGATGAAGTAAAATGCTGACTGATCTTTTCTGTCCTTTGCAGCTTATGCTGCCTTCACCCACAGCATTTTCTGCTCCCCTTCAGCAGTCACCCACCTGCCTCTCAGTTGTGTCCTCTTATTCCCTCAAATCTTTGGTACTTGGCTCCTAATATTGCTTTCTCATTACTGTCTGAAGTCACCCAGATCTATGTCAATTAAGGTCTTTGTAAAAGCTCACTTCAGTCCTCTAAGACCAAAGTTCCTCTGTGTCTGCTACTTCTAACAACCTTTCCTCCACATTATGTGGGCAACTTTCTCTTATGGGCAGACCTTACACCTGGAAATACACTGGCCAACAACCTACTTATCCTTCTAATTCTCACTCCCTTTGTCATCAAGTCTCTTCTCCTTCAGAGCCTTCTTAGCTCTGATTCCACTTTGCCAAGCTTGAACTGCTCATCCTTCAATACTTCCAATACCATTTTCATCAAAGCTGAGTTAGGTCCTCTTTTCAAATCATTCTTACATCAAATAGCTAGCCCCTGGTCAATGTATACTACTTCAGCCTTATCATGTTCTGCATATCTGAGCCCCAGCTGTTTCTTTAGCTTGCCTAAATTCTAGAATCAGTCCTGATGGGCAAAAAGTACTTTCACAGACTCCTATGTCCCCTAATGCATCAAGCTCTCAGACTTGGGATGGTAGAACTCAGGAACAAAAATTCCCTTAAAGCTTGAGAGTCTTTTGTCAACCAGAACCAGTACATAGTACCTTCAGAAAGAACCACAGCATATGCACATTATCCCCCCAAATGTAGTATTATTGTTACCTACCTTTCTCCAGTGACGGTGGAGGGCAGTTGACTATTTGTCTCTCTCCTAAATTGCAACCAATTTCCCTACCTAGTATCCCAGTGCCCACTAGAGCTGCTGCCTATCTATCCTAGCTCCTGACCATCTAATTGTTGGCCCCATTTCTACACTGATCTTCAGACAATGATCTTACTTTAGAGAGTTCTGAGTAATACCTATTCTTGAAAGGGCATCTGTGTTAACCTAGGAATCCTTATTCCTCCTTTCAAACAACAATTTAGTCAGTGAGGCTGGTCTCAGACTGGTCAGGAATCCTGGCTAAGACTGACCACCTTGTCCCAGTGTGTCAGCTTAGCATCTCCAGAACTGACACAAGCAGCTTCGGGTCTCCCTGCTCATGGAGCTTCCTTCACTACGGTGACAAGTCTCACGCTGTTACCTGAGTCCAGGCAACACGTTTTTGTCTTCCCTGCGTGCCCTATATCACCTGATACAGTGCTTCACACTTGAGAGAAATTTAATAAATAAGGAAAAATCAAGAAAGCACAGAATGAAGCAATGAGTAATAACCATTCGTTCCCTTTCCTCCTGGAAACTCACTTCTCTTTCTGTAGGTTCTCAATCTGCTCAGTCAGTACCCTCTCCTCCTGCTGCATAGCTGCTTGCTGTTGTTCTGTGATGTCAGTCTCCACAGCTGTTTCACTAGTCAAGGTCTCTTCTGGCACATCAGACATAGAGGGCAACCGAACTATAACAGGAGAGGATGGACTTGGATAGTTTCCTCGACGAAGTCTCCCCTTTCCCTGCAAAGAAAAATATGTGTTAGAAACTAAATTGAGTGACTGCATTAGTTTTATGTGGCCTGTTTAGGATAGCAAGTATACTTCCATCACACCAGGTGAATGGTAGGTATACATGGAAACATTCTGCAAGGCCTAAGATATTTAGAGAGAAACTACTGTCCATTGAACATATTCAGGTTAACTATTTCTTGCAAAAGCACTAGAAAATGGACACTTTGGTGGGCGAGACTGTAAGAACACATTTTGCACTAAGAGTAGATTCTTCATTTAATATAAGCTTTATCCACTCCAAACTAAGTACCTACCCACACATGGCTATTTAAAATTAAATTAGCTAAAATTAAATAAAAGTAAGAAAGTAAAATTTGAGTTTGGTATTCACACTAGACACATTGCAAGTGCTCAATAGCCATAGGTGGCTAATAGCTACCATACTGAACAGTTCAAGATACAGAACTTTCCATCATCACAGAAAGTTCTGATGGACAATACTACTCTACAACTTTAACTCTGGAATGTACAATCTCTCTAGGAAGACTACAGGAACATGTTCTGAAAAGTCAGTTTCATTAAAGGAAAAGTCATTTATATATCAAAGGAATGCCAATGAGAGAGATTCTCTGAGAACACCTCAAGAAATTTCCTTCCTGATATCAAAGGGGAAAAACTCTCAGTGCTGTTAAATTGGTTAACTTCGTATATGACTTTAGCTTCTGATAATACCAGACTAGGTATTTCAGATTAAACCTCCTGCTGATAGCAACTGGACCAAACATAAAAAAACCCCAAATATTCTTGAAGGCCTTAGAGAGCTATTTAACAGAGCAGACTAAAGAGAGGCTAGATCAGCATTCAGGGCTACCCTAAATTGAAGAAGAGGTGGCTGAGAATCTGAGCAGAACTTTTGACAGACTCTAGCAGGGGTTAGCAAACTATGGTCCTGGGCCAAATCTAGCCTTGTGCCTGATTTTGTAAATAAAGCTTTATTGAAATACATTCAAGCTCATTAATTCACACATTGTCTGTGGCTCTTGTGAAGAACAATGGCAGCAATGGTTGTTGCATCAAAAGACTGTATGGTCCACAAAGCCTAAATTATTTACTCTCTGGTCCTTTATAGAAAGTTTGCCAACCCCTGGGGTAGAGAATAAAAACCAGAGTCCAGACCCGTGCAATGGTATGGACTGCTGCCTGGTAAAACTTCCATGCCTGACACTGGCATCCCTAATGTTTGCAACCTTAAAGACTTAACTGAAATAACAGTCTTTGTGGACGTTGTAGCCTAGCTTCAAGTCATTTGAATGGTCCAGAAAATTGTAATTCCTAAAACTGGGTTAAAGGAATCCCAGATTGCTAGTGCCCTAGAACCTGAGAGAAAAAATGGAAACAAGCCTTGGAAGAAAGTAATATCATCTCAGCCCTCAAAATATTTTTATAAATAGTTTTTCAAATACTATGTATGACACATAATCAAAGGTAACCAAGCACAAAAGGAGACAAGACAATGTAAGTGAAAACAACAAAACCCAGAAACCCTCAATGACTCCAGATACTGTGGTTATCAGACAGAATTAAAATAGCCATGCTGAAGGAGACAGAAAGATATCACTAAAATAGTAGGCTGCAAGTTAAGTCAGAAGAAAACAAAGAATTGAGCAGAGAAAACAAAACAAAACTTTTCCTGAAAAAGTTCAGAAAAGAAAGTAAAAGAGGGCGCAATAAAAAGATCTACTATATATATATATACAAAGAATAGCAGAAGACTAAATTTAGATATCTTGAGTGCAGCAGTTAACTTGTGACACGAGGTACAGCATGAAAATGAACGTCTATAAGCTAAGGATCAAGGAGGTAGAAAGACGAAATGAGTTAGTTCCCTAATGGCATCAGTGAATGACATACCATACCAGCTCAGGACTGCCAANCCTCCCCTGCTCATGCTGTCTCCCCCCCACCTCTCTCTCAGAAATAAATAAAACATTTAAAAAAAATTTAAAAACAAAAGAACAGCAGAAGAAAAGAGCGATCCTGTAGAATACTAAAGAGATCATGACAGAGCATTTTCAAAACCAATTATTAAAGATAATCACCTGTCAACCTGAAAGAAAGCTTTCAATCTCTAAGAAGGATAAATAAAAAGAAGTTCAAACATAAACAGAACTGTTAAGAATTAAAGGCAAGAGATACTCTTAAAAGAAGTCAGAAAAAATATATACCCGCAATAAGGATACAAAGCTAATATTGAAAAATCAGTTGCATTTCTATATACTAATAAGGAAGTAGCAAAAGAGAAATTAAGAAAACAATTCCATTTACAATTGCACCAAAAAGAACAAAGTACTTAGGCATAAATTTAACCAAAGAGATGAAAGATCTGCACTCCAAAAACTACAGAACACTGATGAAAGAAACTGAAGATGACACAAACAAATGGAAAAATATACTCCATGCTCATGAATTGGAAGAATTAATATTTAAATGTCCATACTACCCAAAGCAATCTACTGATTCAATGCAATCTTTATCAAAATACCAACAGCATTTTTCACACAACTAAAACAAATACTAACATTTCTGTGGAATCATAAAAGATCCCAAATAGCCAAAACAATCTTGAGAAAGAACAAAGCTGGAGGTATCACAATTCTAGATTTCAAGATACACTACAAAGCTGTAGTAATCAAAAGAGATGCTACTGGCACAAAAACAGACACATAAATCAATGGTTCAGAACAGAGAGCTCAGAAACAAACCCACATTTATACACTCAATTAATTTACAATAAAGGAGACAAGAATATACAACAGGGAAAAGACTGCCTCTTTAACAAATGGTGCTGGGAAAACTGAACAGTTACATGGAAGAGAATAAACTGGAACACTTTCTAGCACACACAGAAACTCAAAACGGATTAAAGTCCTAAATGTGAGAACTGAAACCATAAAACTCCTAGAAGAGAACATGCATAGTAATTTCTTTGACACTGACTATAGCAACATTTTTCTAGACATGTCTCCTATGGCAAGGTTTGGAAACAAAAGCAAAAATGAATACTAGGACTACATCAAAGTAAAAAGCCTTTCCACAGCGAAGAAAAGCAGCAACAAAACAAAAAGGCAACATACTGAATGTGAGAAGATATTTTCAAATAATATATCCAATAAGGGGATGATATAAAAATATATAAAGAACTTACACAACTTAAAACCAGAAAAACCAAATAATACAATTTAAAAATGGGCAGAGGACCTGAATGGACATTTTCCCAAAGCAGACAGATAGCATACAGACAAGTGAAAAGATGCTCAACATCACTCATCATCAGGGAAATACAAATCAAAACTATAATGAGATATCATCTTGCATCTTTCAGGGTGGCTAGAATAAAAAAGACAAGAAATAACAAATGATGGTGAGGATATGGAGAAAAAGGAACATTTTTATACTGATTAGTACAGCCACTTTGGAAAACAGTATGGAGCTTCCTCAAAAACTTTAAAGTAGAAATTTCATATGATCCAGTAATTCCACTACTGGGTATTCACCCAAAGAAAATGAAAACACTAATTTGAAAAGATATACCCACCCCTGTGTTTACTGCAGCATTAATTTACAATAGCCAAATTATGTAAGCGGTCCAAGTGTCCACCGACTGATACATGGATAAAGAAGATGTGCTATGTTTGTGTGCTTGTATGTGTATGTACACATACATACATGGAATATTGCTCAGCTATAAAAAAGGATGAGATCTTGCCATTTGTGACAACATAGATGGATCTAGCAGATATCATGGTAAGTGAAAAAGTCAGAGAAAGACAAAATCATGATTTCACTTATATGTGGAATCTAAAAAACAAAACAAATGAATAAACAAAAAGTAGAATCAGACCTATAAATACAGAGAGCAAACTGATGGTTGCTAGAGGAGAAGGGGGTGAGAGGATAGGTAAGATGGGTCAAGGGAAGTAGGAAGACACAAGCTTCCAGCTTTGGAATGTGTAAGTCACAGAGATGGAAGGTACAGCATAGGGAATCTGGTCAGTGATACTGTAACAGTCCTGCATGGTGAGAGATGGTGGCTACGCTCATGGTGAGCACAGCATAACATTTGTTTGTTGAATTACTATGTTGTATGCCTGAAACTAATGTAACACTGTGTGTCAACTATACTCAAAAAACTTTGAATTATGAAATGGAAATATATATACACATGCAACAAAGAAGAAACTATTGGATTCAAAGATTACTTTTCAACAAAAATAATGGGAAGCAAATAATATAGATGGTATTTTTAGTGATGAATGGAAAGAGATGCTGCCAACCTAGAATTCTACATATAGCAAAACCACTTGCAAGAACAAAGCTGAATAAAGACATTTTCAGACAAAGACAGAGAATCTGTCACCAGCACAACTGCACTAAAGGGCATATAAAAAATGAAGAGAAGTCAGGGGGGATAAATGAAGAGCAAGGAAAACAGTAAAACAGTAATTATGTGAGTAAGTTTAAATGAATACTGGCTGTATAAAACATAACAATTATGTGTTGGATTTAAAGTACACAGAAAATACAGAAAACAATAGCAACTATACCAATAATAGCTGAAGCATATTAAAGTTCTTGCATTATCTGAGAAAAAATAAAAGTACAAATTAACAGACTTAATAGTCATATTTATGTTGTAATCTTTAGGTTAACTACTGAAAAAAAGAGTAAAAGAGTATAAAACTTGAAAATAACAAAAAGAAAAAATTGGATAGAAAGTAACCAAAAGAAAAAGGCAAAAACAAAAAACAAACCCAAAGAAGGCAATAAAGAAAAGGAGCTTATATTATTCAGGAAAAATAAAAAGCACAAAATAAAATAGTAGATTTAAATCCCATTATATCAGTGACTACATTAAACATAAACAGGTTAAATGTGCTAGTTAAGACCTGAAGACTGTCAGACTGACTTAGTAAAGAAAACCCAAGTATATGAAGTTTATAAGGCACATGAATTCAGAAAGGCTGAAAGTAAAAATATGGGTATAAAAAACATACCATGTCTAATCAAAAGAAGACTAGCTATATAAATTCTAGATGAAGTAAACTTTGAGGTAAGAAGTGTTACCTGTGATGAAGAGGGATATTTCACAATGACAAAATTTCAAATTATGAAGATAGAAGATCTCCAAATTTGAAAGTACCTAAGAAATGGCTTCCAAAAATTTAAAGTAAAATACTGACAGAAATTCTCAAAGAAACAGACAAAGCTATAATCAGCACAGAAAAAACAAATGTGTACACACAAACCAGTGAAGCTACAGAAAGGAACATAAGTGATAAACGTAAGTGATATAATAGACAAAGAATTCAGTATCTAACAACTTTAGAATACTCATTATTTTAAAGTACATACACCAAGACAATACATTTCCAAGGGGTTGAAATAATTTATCTGATCTTTAAAGTAACTTAAAATAAGTTCATGACAGTGTCATCACAAAACCTGAAAGTCCCTATATATTCAGAAATTAAGAAACAGACTTTAAAATATCCATGATCAAAGAAGAAATCACAAAGGAAATTAGAAATTATTTTGAACTAAACAACAATATCAAAATATACAAGATACAGTTTAACACTGTCTACCTTAAAATTATGGCTTACATGCATACATTAGAAAAGAGGAAAGTTAAAAATTAATGAGGTAATAAGCATCAATTTCAGGAAACTAAAGAACAAAAAACAAAAAACAAACAAACAAAAAAAAACCCAAGGAGCAAAAAAGGAAATAAAGATAAGAGTAAATGAACATTAGAATAAAGAAAACAAAAGCCCAATGTAACCTTTTGAAAAGACAGAAAGTTTAAAGCCCTGGCAAGACTGAAGAAGAAAAATTAAGAATTTACAACCACCACAGGCAGGAATGAAAAAGGGGACACTACCATAAATATGCGGTAGTGAGAAGGATATGAAAAGGGTAAGAGACTACTAGGAATAACTTTATGTCAGTCAGTAAATCTGAAATTTTACACAAAGTGGAGGAATTTCTACAAAAACCCAAGTAATTAATATTATCAAGGAAAATATTTAGAAGTGTGGATAGTCTTAAAAAAATTTTTTAATGTTTATTTATTATTTTTCAGAGAGAGACAGAGTGCAAGCAGGGGAGAGGCATAGAGGGAGGAAGACACAGAATTCTAAGCAGTCTCCAGGCTCTGTGCTGTCAGATTTCACGGGGCTTGAACTCACGAACTGTGAGGTCATGACCTGAGCTGAGGTGGGATGCTTTAACTGACTGAGCCACCCAGGCACCCCCAAAATGTGGATAATCTCATAAATTAAATCCAAAAATTAAGACCTTTCCAGAGAGAAAACTCTGGGCCCAGATGATTTTACTGGCAAACATGATGGTTTTAATAGTAGAAATTCACTGTATGTGTGTATACATGTCAATGAAACAAAAAAGTCTCATGAACACAGAGAATGTGTGAATTTTTGTGAATATGTGCACAAGAATACTTAATAGTAACGGCAATTCATAAAATTCAACATTAAATCATAGTACCATAGAAAATAAAAAGATCACTCCCTTTAGTACACCACATACAAAGACTGTCAGGTGGACTGGATACCAAAATAACAAAGGCAAAACAATAAGGCTTTTAGAAGATAATAAATATGATAGTTATAACCTTAGGTTGTAAAAAAAAATTCTTACCCTTAAACATGATCCTAAAAACAAAGAAAAATGAGACTACATTAAAATTAAGAAACTCTGTTAATCAAAAGATACTCTTAGGAGTGGAAGAAAAAAATCTGAAATAGACGTAACCATGGCTTGTATCCAGAATTCATAAAGAACTCCTAAGATCAGACAAAGACAGATAGCCCAATTAGAAAAATGGGAAAGAGATCTCAACAGGTCCTTCACAAAAGAGGATATCCAAATGGCCAATATACTTATGAAAAGGCGCTTAAGCACATTATTAGAGTCACAGCACAAAAATACATATTAAACCACTTTGACACACTACTAACATGGCTCTAATGAAGGAATCTGGCAATATATATACTGGTATACTCGGAGAACAACTGGAAACCCTCATACACTGCTAGTATAGTATAGCCATGTAGGAAAAATGTTTGCTATTATTTACTAATGTTGAAGATACATATATCTATGACCCAGTAATTGCACTCCTATATACCCCCAACAAAAATACGTTCATGTGTCCATCAAAAATACATGCATCAGAATGTTCATAGCAATGTTCACAATTCCTCTAAACAGAAGCCAAATGTCCTTCAACATTAGAATGGATAAACTGCGGTATACACATACATTGGAATACAGTTAATAATCATGAGATACAACTAAACATAATATGGTTAAGTCTAACACATATAACATTCAGTGAAATAAGTATATAATTTCATTTTTATAAAGCTCTAAAGCAGGTAAAATAAAACGATACTGTGCAGAGATATATACAACAAAGAAAACAGAGTAAGTGATTTACATAAGACTCAGCTTATTGCTTACCTTGGGAGGGAGACACAGAATTGTATTTGGAGAAAGAGAAGAGCTTCTGGGGGTGCTAGAAATCTACTTCTTGACCTAAGGGTGATATCTGGATAGTCACTTTATAATTCATTAAGATATGAATATAGGTTTCTGTACTTTTCCATATGTGTTATTTCACAATAAAAAAAGATATTTTAAGAGGTCCTTTTCAAAGTTAGCTATTTATGCAAACATATTAGTATCTTCTGAATAGCACACGACAATAAATGATAGATTTCCGAGCAGATTTGGGGGAAGAAAGAAGGAAGATATGCTATCTCAGAAAGAGAAACTACTGATCTAGCCCAGGTGTTAAGGTGAAGTAGAGGGCAGCTCTAAGGACANGTGGGGGGTGGGGGGGGGTGCACCTGAGTGGCTCAGTCGGTTAAGTGTGTGACTTTGGCTCACGGTTCGTGGGTTTGAGCCCTGCGTCAGGCTCTGTGCTGACAGTAGCTCAGAGCCTGGAGCCTGTTTCAGATTCTGTATCTCCCTCTCTCTCTCTCTCTCTGACCCTCCCCAGCTCACGCTGTCTCTCCCTCTCTCAGGGGAAAAAAAAAAAATTTAAAAAAAATTTTTTTTAAACACACAACAGGATGAAAATCAAAAGGATTACAAGATTGCTATCCTACTTTCAGTTCTGAGTTCAAGAAATAAGGTACACATTAAGAAAAAGTTCCTTAAAACCAGAAGATAAGTCTGTAAATTTAACAAAGGATGACTCAGAAGAAGACAGCACTGTGGAATGGAGGCAGGGTTTAGAGTCAGTATCAACACAGTGCTAAAGTCCACTGACACTCCATGACTGGTCGAATCACATTATAAATTCTAGGACATCTTGATTTTGACTATTTTAATGAAGCCAAATGAATGACTAAAACATAATGTGATATAAAAGCCTCAGGGAGTTGAAAAATATGAACTTATTCCTAGTACACACCAGTATTCAAAAAAAGAGTTGCCTTTGTTCAGCGTTCAAACCATTACCTAACCGACTGACTAGTTCACCATGGGTTAGCTAGGAATTACTTACAAGAGTTGAAGAAAATCAAACAACCTGTACAGGCCTAATCTCTAATCAGCTTTACACAAAGATGAAGTAGAAACTGAAGCCCCTACAAGCTTAGAGTTCTCTTACAAGGTCAAGCTTAATATTAAAATTACAAATGAGTGTATCCCTAAAAAGAAAAAAAAAATTACTTTTAATTTTTAAAGTTGATTACATAGAGCTTTTAGAAACATGGAAAACGCTAATATTGTGTTAGAAACTGGACATAAATTTGTATACTGTAGGGTTTTTAAAAAAATCTATAAACATACCAAATTATTAACAGTAGTTTGAGTGGAATATCCTTTATTCTCTACACTTTTCTGTACTTTCAAACTTTCCCATAATCAGCATGAATTTTTTTCCCCCAAAAATGTAGTATTTTTCAAATCAATGTTCACTTGTATACTACCTTTCAGTGGTTTTTACCCATAATTGCTTTTCTAGCGTCAATACAAAAGTCAACAGAGTGAAAAATGGCAAATATTTTCTTGGCATTACAATAAAAACAGATTTGCCCTCATGGACTCCTTTAACAGTCAGCAGTTAGCATTTTGAGCACTGGCTGGTAGAATTTTTGTTCATTTTTCACTAGGTCTTTCTCCTATTTATAGGAGCTTCTGCTTACTGATTAGGAAAAATTTGACCCTGTTATAGGAATTGTAACTATTTTCTTAGGATGTGTCATTTCCCTTGTGCTTTGCTTATGGTCATTTCTATCATTCAGTAATAATACTTTATATCTATGCTGATGAACCTATCAACTTTTCTCTTCATGATTTTTTTTTTTAATTTTTAATGATTTATTTCTAAGAGAGAGAGAGACAGACAGACAGACAGCATGAGCAGGGGAGGGTCAGAGAGAGAGGGAGCCACAGACTCCGAAACAGGCTCCAGGCTCTGAGCTGGCAGTTAGCACAGAGCCCGACGCGGGGCTCGAACCCACGAACCACGAGATCATGACCTAAGCGAAAAGTCGGACGCTTAACCAACTAAGCCACCCAGGCGCCCCGCTTCATGGTTTTATACAATAGAAAAACCTTCTCTACTCCAAAGTTACAGTATATATTTTTTTTAATTTTTATTTATTTATTTTTTAAATGTTTTATTTCTAGGAGAGAGAGAGAGAGAGAGACAGCGTGAGCAGGGGAGGGCCAGAGAGAGAGAGGGAGTCACAGACTGAAACAGGCTCCAGGCTCTGAGCTGGCAGTCAGCACACAGCCCGACGCGGGGCTCGAACCCACGAACCGCGAGATCATGGCCCAAGTGAAAGTCGGACGCTTAACCGACTAAGCCACCCAGGCGCCCCTAAAGTTACAGTATATTTTTCTATCATGAAAGGGATTTTATTGGTTTGCATTGATCACATACTTTACGAACAATTTGTACTCAATTCTTAAAGTATTTGTATTAATTATTAATTTAACATAAAGTCATACTGTAGTCCTTTTCTGAGAACTTATTTCAGTGATTTTCCAGCTTTAAATTTAGAGACAAATTATTCCTAAAATCAGGATATCAACTATAATTATCTTCAAATGTTGGTAAGTGTTAGGTCTGAAATCTAATCCAGGTATTAATATCATACATAATATTCAAATTTCAAATCCAAGTTCCTAGGAAAAGCTGGACTACCACTACCAAAGGTGTCACAGATAACACACAATTCTCATAGATCAAGAAACATACTTATGGACAGTTAACTTTTGAATTTTTTTAATGCATATATTTTTTCATTTAAAAAATTTCCCCAAGTTTTAATTTAAATGCTAGTAAGCTAACACACAGTGTAATATTAATTTCAGGTATAGAATTTGGCTATTCACCACTTCCATACAACACCTGGTGCTCATCACAAGTCCTTAATCCCCATCACTTATTTCACCCATTCCCCCCACCCCCACTCTCACCCAACTCCCCTCCAGGAACCATCAATTTTTTCTCTATAATTAATAGTCTGTTTCTTCATTTGCCTCTCTTTTTTCCCCCATGTTCATTTGTTTTGTTTCTTAATTCCACATGAGTGAAATCATATGGTATGTCTTTCTCTGACCTATTTCACTTAGTATAATACTCTCTAATTCTATCCATGTCACTGCAAATAGCAAGATTTCAATCTTTTTTATGGCTGAGTAGTATTCCACTGTAGGCATATACCACATCATCTACATTCATCAATCAATAGACACTTGAGCTGCTTCCGTATCTTGGCTATTGGTTGATAATGCTACTATAAACATCGGGGTGCACGTGTCCCTTCGAATCAATATTTTTGTATTCTTTGGGTAAATACCTAGTAGTGCAATTACTGGATCACAGGGTAACTGATATATATTTTTTTAATGCTCACTTATTTTTGAGAGAGACAGAGGCTGTGAGCTGGGGAAGGGGCAGAGAGGGAGACAGAATCTGAAGCAGGCTCCAGGCTCCCAGCTGTCAGAGCACAGAGCTTGATGCGGGGCTCAAACCCATGAACCATGAGATCATGACCTAAGCCAAAGTCAGATGCTTAACCAACTGAGCCACCCAGGCATCCCAGGGTAGTCCTATTTTTGACTTTTTGAGGAAAGTCCATAGGGTTTTCCAGAGTGCTGCACCAGTCTGCATTTCCACTAACAGTGTAAAAGACTGATTAAAGAAATAGAAGATGACAAAAAGAAATGAAAAAACATTCCATGTTCATGGACTGCAAGAACAAATATTGTTAAAATGTCTACAGTAACCAAAGCAGTCTACTACACATTTAAAGCAATCCCTATCAAAGTACCGCCAGCATTTTTCACAGAGCTAGAACGAACAATCCTAAAATTTGTATGGAAATACAAAAGACCCCAAATAGCCAAAGTCATCTTGAAAAAAAAAAAAAAGTAAACCTGGAGGCATCACCATTACAAACTTCAAGTTATATTATAAGGTTGTAATGATCAAGACAGTACAGTAGTGGCACAAAAACAGACACATAGATCAATGGAACAGAGTAGAAAACCCAGAAATGAACCCACAACTATATAATCAAATTAACCTTCGACAAAGCAGGAAAGAATATCCAATGGAAAAGACAGTCTCTTCAACATATGGTGCTGGGAAAACTGGACAGCAACATGCAGAAAAATGAAATTGGACCACTTTCTTACACCATACACAAAAATAAATTCAAAACAGATTAAAGACCCAGACAAGAGCACACAGGCAGTAACTTCTTTGACACTGGCCTCAGCAACTTCTTACGAGGTATGTCTTCTGAGGCAAGGGAAACAAAGCAGAAATAAACTATTTGGACTTCATTAAAATAAAAAACTTCTGTACAATGAAGGAAACAATCAACAAAACTAAAAAGCAACCTAAAGAATGGGAGAAGATATTTGCAAATGATCTATCTGATAAAGGGTTAGTATCCAAAATATATAAAGAACTTATCAAACTCAACATCCCCAAAACAAAATAATCCAGGAAAAAAATGGGCAGAAGACATGAAAAGCATTTTTCCAAAGTACAGATGACTAACAGACACATGAAAAGATGCTCAACATCACTCATCATCAGGCAAATGCAAATCAAAACTACAATGAGGTATCAATAACTTCACACCACTTTAGCCAGAATGGCTCAAATTAGACACATGAAACAATAGATGTTGGCAAGGATGTGGAGAAAATGGAACCCTCTTACACTATATATTTTTATTTTTGCAGTATAACTGACATATAATACTAGTTTCAAGTGTACAAAATATAGACTTGACAATTTTTTTTTTATGTTTATTTGTTTTTGAGACAGAGACAGAGCATGAGCAGGGGAGGGGCAGAGAGAGAGGGAGACACAGAATCTGAAACAGTCTCTAGGCTCTGAGCTGGCTGTCAGCACAGAGCCTGATGTGGGGCTTGAACCCACAAACCGTGAGATCGTGACCTGAGCCGAAGTCAGACACTTAACCGACTGAGCCACTCAGGCACCCTGACAATTCTTTACATTACTCAATGCTCACCATGATTAGTTTGTACAAAAAGTAAACTAGCATCTGATTTTATAATTTCAAAATGGAAGGAAATGGGATTCCTTTCTTTTCATAAATCAGCTTTGTATATGCTCTTAGTGGTTTTATGTGGATGTATGTTTTCACACCAGTTGGGTAAATGCACTAGGCGCATAGTTGCTATACCTGTGGTAACACTATGCTTAACTTCAAGAGTCTGGCAAGATTTCTTAAGAGGTTATACCATTTGTATTCCCATCAGCAATGAATGAGACTTCTTGTCCTCCATCCTCACCAGCAAGTGGTATTGTCAGTTTTGGTATTTAGCCATTCTGATAGACGGAGAATCTCACCAGTGTTTTTATTTGCTTTTCCTTAATGGACAATCCATATCATTTTCCAATAATTCCCCAAGTTGAGTAACTTACACATACGTATTTCTCATTTATGTATATTATTTGGTAAGGTGGCTAGTCATATTGCCCTATTTATTTTAATTTGGAGAGTGTGTTTTCTTATTATAGATTTTCCTAGTTATTTTAATATTTTGCATGCAAATCTTTCTTCTGATATGTGTTTTGAAAATATATTGTCCTAGTCAGGGGCCTGTCTTCTGTGTTTTTAACTGAACTCATGGAAACAGAGTAGATTGGTGGTTGCCAGGTGCTGAGGTGAGAGCACAGTGGAAATGGACAATAGTGGTCGAAGGGTACAAATTTCTAGTTATAAGATGCATAAATTATGGGGAGGTAAAGTACAACATGCTGACTACCGTTAACAATACTATACTGTATACTTGAAAGCTGCTAAGAAGAGTAGACGTTAAATGTTCTCACCACACACACACACAAAGGTACGCTACACAAAAAGGTAATGTACTGTGGTAATCATTTCATGATATATATATATAAATCATCATACTGTGTACCTTAAATTTACACAGTGTTATATGTCAATTATAGCTCAATAAACCTGGCGGGGGAGGGACAGAAAAAAACAAAACACATGTTTTTAGAGCTCTAAAATGACGCATTTACAAAACGGTGATTAAAAAAATTCTTCTGGATTTGTACAAGAAGTGTAATACAGGGATCACTTTCTTGATAAGTGCTATCAATTTAGTTGTACTTAGCCTCAGTTTCTCTGTTTTCTTAAGATGTTTTTAGTTTCCTGGTTAGCCACTTCAGTCTGTTTTCCTTTTACTCCCCCTTTCCCTTTTGTTTGCATTTCTTGCTCTAAAGACTGATCCTTTCCTGCCACTTTTAATGGGTTGGTTTCAACTTATGTAGGAAGAGGTTTTAGGTGACCACCTTGCTGATTTCCTCTTGGGCTCTTCCACAACTACCCTTTCAGATGAACTGAATTTCCTCTTGGATATTTTGGCAGTGTGAAGGTAAAGAGAAGGGTGCTTTAGTGACTGCAGGATTCAGGGCAGTGAGCAGCCCTGAAAAACTAGACTGCCTGAACTATATACTTCTAGTACCTTTATTCTGTATTTTTTAGTCTTTGATTCAGTTTGATCAGTATTTTAGTTCTTGTTTTTTCCCTATTTGACTACCCATTTTTCCTTTACCATTTATTGAATAACATACCTTTAAAATGTCACTCACTTTAATGTCCTTTTTCAAAGATATTTCTTATATTCTTCTTATGAATTTTAGTATCAACTTGTCAAAGTCTCTCCAAATATTATTTTGCAATTTTTACCAAGATCACATCTGTAGGTAAAGGGTTACAAAACTCCTTGACCTTGGAGGGATGATGGTGGAGGAACAGAAGAACCCTAGGCTTGCTTCATCCCACAAATACAACTAGACAACTATCAAATCATCCTAAATCCCCAGAAATCTACGTGAAGACTGGGAGAAAAAACTCCACAGGAAGAGAGGAGACCATACTGAAGGGGGCAGGAAGTGCAGAAACACAGTTTAGGAAAGAAATGGACTGTGGCTGCTGCAATGGGGAGGAGCTGTGGTTGTGAAGAAGGGTGAGAGAGAGACTAACACAGGAGAGTGCACCAAGAAAAGGATTCCCATAGCAACTGGCTTAGAAAGAGAGAGGGTCCAAGTTTTGAAAGTTATTGCAACCAGTGAGGCTTAAAGCCTGATTTTAAAGGTCAGCATTCTTGCCTTTGGAAGAGCTCAGAAGACTTGGGGGCTGCACTTGCAAACAGCCCACCGAAAATACAGCAGGGAGACAGCACCCTGAAGAGTGCCTGGGACACAGCGGAGGTTAGTTTCTCATCTCCAAGTGTGTCTCAGAGGGGCAGTGACCATGGAGAGACCCCTCCAGGAACAAAGGAACCGGCAGGTGCCATTTCTCTCCCCTGTCCCTCAGCATAAGCACAGGGCACCAAAAACCAGTGCAGCACCAACACTTGCTACCTAAGTTGCTTACATCAAGCCTGCCCACCCCACTCCATGCTCCAGAAGAACCGCCCTACTTAGTCACACTTACCTCAGTCTCAGTGCAGATGGCCCCTTCCCTCAGAAGACTGGCCCAAATCCCTGCCAATACTGCATCTCCTAATGAAGGAGTTTTGCAACCCCTTGGTTCCTGTGGCAGTGGTTACATATCTCATTTCACTAGCAGAGTAGAGCACACCTAGTTAAAACATGCCACACTCCGGTCAAGGATCAAACACTGCCTATAACAGGGAAACAGAGCCTGTGCACCTGCAGATGACTGGCCTGAAGGATAAAGCGGCCAGGACACAACAAGGCAGTATATGCAGCACACACTGGAGAAACTCTTGGACGCACCAGGCCCTGGGGAACAAGGGGTACTATACTACAGGGCGCTAAAGGACCTCTTCTTCATAAAGCCATTACCCTCAAGAACAGATGTAGCTCACTTTACTGACACAGAGAAACAGGCACAGGAACTCAGACAAAATGAAAAGACAGAGGAATGTGTCTGAATGAAAGAACAGGACAAGACCATGGCCAGAGATCTAAGCAAAGCAAATGTAAGTAACATGTGTGATGGAGAATTTAAAGCAGTGATCATAAGGATACTCACTAAACTTAAGAAAGGAGTGGAGAACATCAGTGAGACCCTTAAATGAGAAGTATACTTGATGGAATGAACAACAGATGGGAAGAAGCAGAGGAACACATTAATAACCCAGAAAGTCGAGTAAAGTAATCAAGCTGAACAAAAGACAGAAAAAAGAACTATGCAAATTGATAACAGACTTAGGAAGTCACTGATTTTCCTATCAGTGACTCCATCAAATGTCTTCTGGAGTCCCAGAAGAAGAAGAGAGAAAAAGGGGTAAGATTCTTAAAGAATTAATAGCTGAAAACTTCACTAATCTGGGGAAGGAAATAGATATCCAGATCCAGGAGGGACAAAGAATCCCCAACAGAATCAATAAAAGCAGATCTATACCAAGACACATTGTAATTAAAGTGGCAAAGTATAGTGATAAAGAAAAAAAACCCTTAAAAGCAGCAAGACAAAAGAAGACAGTTACATATAAAAGAACCCCCATAAAACTATTAGCAAATTTTTCAACAGAAAAATCCCAAATGAGAAAGGAGTGGCATGATATATTCAAAGTACTACATGGGAAAAACCTACAGCCAAGAATATTCTATCCAGCAAGGCTATCATTCACAATAGAAGAGAAAAAGAGTTTCCCAAATAATAACTTAAGGAGTTCATGACTACTAAGCCAGCCCTGCAAGAAATACTAAAGGGGACTCTTTGAGTGGAAAGGAAAGACCAAAAAAGACAGTAGGAAACACAAAAGCAGTAAAAATGAATATTTCTTTAAGAAAATCAGTTAAGGAATTCACAAAATAAAAGGATGTAAAATATCATACCATATACCCAAAACATGGAGAGGAGAGGAGTGTGAGTGGATTCAAACATAAATGACCATCATTTTATATGCAGAAGATATTATATACAACCTAACAATAACAACAAATCAAAAGCTAATAAATACACAAAGAATAAAGAGCAAGAAATCTAAATCTATCACTAAAGAAAATCAGCAAACCATGAAAGAAAGACAAGAAAGGATCAGATGAAATCTTCAGCAACAACCACAAAACAAGTAATAAAATGGCAGTAAGTACATATCTATCAATAATTACTTTGAATGTAAATGGACTAAACCCTCCAATCAAAAGACATAGGGTGGTTGAATGGATAAAAAAACAAGGCCCATCTGTATTCTGCCTATAAGAAACTAATTTTAGACCTAAAGACACCTGCAGATTAAAAGTGAGGGGATGGAGAAAAATATATCATGTAAATGGATATCAAAAGCAGGCCAGAGTAGCAATACTTATACTGGACAGCATTGACTTTAAAACAAAGACTGTAACAAGAGAAGACAAAGAAGGACATTATATAATAATAAAGGGGACAATAAAGGTGCTAATTGATACTAATACAATAATAGTAAGGGACTTTAACACCCCACTTATATCAATGGACAAATCACCTAAACAGAAAATCAACAAGGCAACAATGGCTTTGAATGACACATGAAAGTAAATGGATTTAACAGATATATTCAGAACATTCTATCCTAACACAGAAGAATACATATTCTTTTCAAGTGTATATGGAACATTCTCCAAAAGAGATCACATATTAGCCCACAAAATAGGAACCTATCCAATGACACTTGCTTTTGCTTCCTTTTGAGGATTTCACAGAAATATGACATTTGCATTGTTGTTAAACAGATTCATTGCTCACACTACTACAGCATTATTCATGTGGTGCTTTCCTACAAAATCTTGCACTATTTCCCACATTTTACACATCTCCCTAATCTCATCTGAAGAGAGAGATTCCTCCACCTTTTACTCCTCCTCTGCAGACAACATGTAGATGGAGACTTCTTATAAAACCTTGCAATTTCGGCCACTTGCGTGCCTCATTTATTCTTCTCCATGATTTCCTTAATTTCCACCATAATCATTTTCTTCTTAACTACCTTTTATTTCAACCTTTTTCTACATGGGGGCCATTGTGTATGCTTGCATGGATGCTGACTACAGTACAGTGTTAATAAACTCTTGTCATATACTGTATTTAATGTAACTGGCAATAAAGCAGCAGAGGAAAGGGTCTATATCTGTAGGCAGCCTGACCTAGAATGAAGCAAAGCATTCCTAAGCTTACTCTTGTTTGGAAAAGCAAAGGACTGTCCATAAGTGATTTGGAGTGACAAAAAATACACTAGTGCCAGCTGTGGGCACCTTCCAATGTTCTGAAAAATACAGCAGCCTGAGACTGAGCATCCAAGTATGGGGGTCGGGGGGAGGGAGAGAGAACGAACCACTGGCTCAGCTGTGCTCATGTGATGCTCAGCATCATGTACTACTCCTTATTGCAAGACATCACTCATTTATCAAGTTAAAATTTATTAGAAATGTTTGTTCATCTTGGGGAACACTCACAGAATAAGTTACTCGCAATCCAAAGTTTTACTGTATAATGAAAAATTATATGCCAACAAACTGGGCAAACTGGAAGAAACGGGCAAATTCCTAGAAACCTATCACCTACCAAAACCAAAGTAGGAAGAAACAGAAAGTTTAAACAGACCAATTACCAGCAAAGAAATTGAATCAATAATCAAAAAACTCCCAAAAAACATCCAGGACCAGATGGCTTTAAGGCAAACTCTACCAAACATTTAAAGAAGAGTTCATACCTTTTCTTCTCAAACTATTCCAAAAAATACTAAAGGAAAGAAAACTTCCAAATTCATTCTGAGGCCAGTATTATCCTGATACCAAAACTGGATAAAGATACTAAAAAATGACTACAGGCCAATTCTCTAATGAACATGGATGCAAAAATCCTCAAAAAAATACCAGCAAACAAAATCCAGCAAAATATTTAAAAAAAATCATCCACCACAATCAGGTAGGATTTGTTCCTAGGTTGCAAGAGTGGTTCAATATTCACAAATCCATCAGTGTGATGCATCACATCAGTAAGAGAAAGGATAAGAACCCTATGTTGATTTCAATAGATGCAGAAAAAGCAACTGACAAAGTACAAAATCCATTTATAAGAAGAACACTCAACACAAAGTAGATTTAGAGGGTACCTCAACATAATAAAGACCACATATGAAAAACATACAGCTAACATCATACTCAATGGGGAAAAACTGAAAGCCTTTTCCCCAAGATCAGAAACAAGACACGGATATCCATTCTAATCACTTTTATTCAAGACAGTACTGGAAGTCCTAGCCACAGCAAACAGACAACATAAAGATATAAATGGCATCCAAATTGGTAAGGAAGAAAGAAAATGTTCAGTATTTGCAGATGACATGATACTATATACAAAAAACGCAAGACTCCACCAAAAAACTGCTATAACTGGTAAATAAATTCAGTGAAGTTGCAGGATACAAAATCAATGTACAAAAATCTCTTATGTTTCTATATACTAATAATGAAGCAGCAGAAAGGCAAATTAAGAAAACAATTTACAATTGCGCCAAAAATAGTAAGATACCTAAGAATAAACCTAAACAATGATGTGAAAGACCTTGTACTCTGAAAACCATAAAACACTGAAGAAAGAAATGGAAGATACCACAAAGAAATGGAAATACATTCCATGTTCATGGATTACAGGAACAAATATTATTGAAATGTCTATATTAACCAAAGCAATCTACACATTTAATGCAATTGCTATCAAAATACCAAAAGCATTTTTTACAGAACTAGAACAAACTATCCTAAAATGTGTATGGAACCACAAACAACCCCAAATACCCAAAGCAATCTAGGAAAACAAAGTAAAGCTGAAGGCATCACAATTCTGGACTAGAAGTTGTATTACAAAGCTGTATTAATCAAAACAGTATGGTACTGGCACAGAAATAGACACATAAAGTCAACAGAACACAACAGAAAATCCAGAAGTAAATCACAATTATAGGCTCAGTCTTCAACAAAGCAGGAAACAATGTCTGGTAAGAAAAAGACAGTCTCTTCAACAAATGGTATTGGGAAAACTAGAGAGCAATATGCAAAAGAATAAAACTGGACGACTTTCTTACACCAAACGCAAAAATAAATTCAAAATGGACTGAATGAGGCGCCTGGGTGGCTCAGTTGGTTAAGTGTCCGACTTTGGCTCAGGTCATGATCTCATGGTTTGTGGGTTCGAGCCCCATGTCTGCGCTAGCTCAGAGCCTGGAGCCTGTTTCATATTCTGTGTCTCCCTCTCTCTCTGACCCTCCTCTGCTAACGCTCGCTCGCTCTCTCTCTCTCTCTCTCTCTCAGAAATAAATAAAAACATAAAAAAAAAAATGGACTGAAGACCTAAATGTAAGACCTGAAACCATAAAAATCCTAAAGGAGAACTCAGGCAGTAACCTCTTTGACATCATTGTAGCAACTTCTTTCTAGATGTATCTCCTGAGCTATTGGGACTTCACATAAAAATAAAAAGCTTTTGCACAGTGGAGGAATCAGTACAACTAAAAGGCAACCTATGGAATGGGAGAAGATATTCGTAAATGACGTATCTGATAGAGTTAGTATCCAAAACATATTAAGAATTTATACAACTCAACATCCAAAAACCAAATAATTTTGTGAGAAGAAGACATGAACAGACACTTCTCCAAAGAAGACTTACAGATAGATGGTCAACAGACACATGAAAAGATGCTCATCATCACTTATCATCAAGGAAATGCAAATCAAAACTACAATAAGATATAACCTCACATCTGTCTGTATGACTGAACTTAAAAAAAAAAAACAAAAAACAGAAGAAACAACAGGTGTTGGTGAGGATATGTAGAAAAAGGAACTCTTAATGTTGTGTTGGTGAGACTGTATACTGGTGCAGCCACTATGGTGTTTTCCATACTGTTTTATATGGAAGTTCCTCAAAAAGTTAAAAATTAGAACTACCCTATAATCCACTAATAGCACTATGGGGTATCTACCCAAAGAATTAACACTAAAGTGTTTGTGTAACACTTTGAATTAGTACCCAAAGTACAAACATACTTCTATGTTTGTAGCAGCATCATTTACAATAGCCAAAATACAAAAGCCACTCAACTGTCCACTGATTGATGAATGGCTAAAGAAGATGTATTATAGAAATACAATGGATTATTACTTAGCCATAAAAAAGAATGAAACCTTGCCATTTGCAACAACTTGGAGCTATAAGAGTATAATGCTAAGTGAAATAAGTCAGCGACAAATATGATATGAATCTCACTTATATATGTAATTTAAGAAACAAAATAAACCAACAAAGGGAAAAAGAAAGATAACAGAGAGAAACCAAGAAACAGATTCTAACTATTGAGAACAAACTGATGGTTACCACTGGGGATGTGGGTAGATGATGGTGAAATAGGTGATGGGGATTAAGGAGTGTATTTGTCATGATGACCACTGGATGATTAAAATAAAAACCAACAACAACAACAATAAAAACAACCTCTTTCCTTGTTTATGAAAATTTGATCTTTGGTCAATGTTCTGGTTGAGGGATCCCTGGAATCCTGGTAAAGGTATCAAGAAAATGAGGTTATTAAATGACACTGCCTCTGGAAAATAATTACCCTGATTGGTAATCTGCATTTAGAGAAGAAGAAATGATATAAATAAATTGTAAATATCTGGTTGGAAGCCACATATTTGGACTTCCCTGAGTGTAGAGTCTACTGCAATTAGACATATTCCTTGCAGGGACCCTGGAAACCATGTCTATAGAATTTTACAAAAGATATTGATTCCTGCAGAGGTATGAAACTTCTAAGGCAGAATGGGTCTAAATCACTAGATTCAGATCTCTTTTCTTTGCACCAGAGTTATGACTTGGGAGGCTAAAGAAAACTAAGTCCTTGATAGTTGTGTGGTAGCATGGACTGCTACAAGGACTCTCGCAAAAGAAGACCTTAAGCTGTCTACTGGCATGCTGTGCTTCCTGTCCCACATCCTTCTAAAGTGATTCTGATGTCAAATGTAGCCCATGGTAACCCTACCAGTCTGAAAGTTGAGTCTAATAAGATATCCCTTCTCTGTGCTCTTGGGTATTAGAACAACGATAGAACTGGAATAGATTAGGAAGAACAGACACCCTTATAAAATTTAGTCTTCCTTTCCAAATGCAACTGTTTAAGACTTCTTTAAGGCTTTCTCTGTGTGACCTTCCATATTTCTTCTTCCACATTTCTTCATTAAGTGTATTCCTTGGTATTTTATGTTGCTGGTGTGTGTGTGTGTGTGTGTGTGTGTGTGTGTGTGTGTGTGTGTGTGTGTGTGTGTGTACATACACGCTAATACAGATGGGGATTTTTTTGTCCATTATATTATCCAACTGGCTGTATACATTAAAGTTATTAACTATTAATTGTGCCCAGCCACTTATTAAATTCTCTTAAAACCTGTAAGCTGTTTTTTAGTTTTCTTGAGTTTTGCATATATACAATCAGAAGACAAATGATAATTTTAACTCTTCTTTTAACTTTTATACCTGTGATTCCTTTTTATTATCTAATTGCATTAGTTAGTAACTCTCCTATCAATGTCAAATAACAGTGGGGATAATGGACATCCTTGCCATTTCCTGATTTTAATCAGAATGCTTCCAGTGTTTCTCCATTAAGTAATATGTGGGCTTCGGGGTGGAGACATATTTTACCATGCTAAGGAATTACAAATATATCCTTATATATTTATACATGAAAGTAGTCCAGAGCCCATCTTGTACTCCACTGCCTTTAATTCTTTTGTGCACAATTTTTATTTGCTTTTCCTTGGTGGGGTGGGGCTGGGGAGCTGCAGGAGTATCAATGTTACACTCTTTTCATAAAAAAGACCTTTTCCCTTTTTGCTCTGGAACAGTTTAAGTTATACTGTAACTATGTCTTTAAAAGGGTTAGTAAAATTCCTCTGTGAATTGTTTTTGTATGGTGTTTTTATATGAGGAAACTCTTAGTCAACTTTATCTTTTCTTTGGTAATTGGTCCGTTGATAGTCTTTTTTTTAGAGGCAGTTTTGACATGGTACAGCTTCTTAGAAAATCTTCCATTTCAAACTTATTTCAGAGTTGAATAAAATTGCTTTAGCTATCCTCCAAGATGACTCCTGATCATTCTTATCTCCCAGTAGTCACTTCCTTATTCACTCTATTCCACACTCTATAGAGTTAGAAATGGCACAGTGTAACTTTTGAGGCTAGAGTACAAAAGACATTGTAGGTTTCCACCTAGCTCTCTCTTGGATCATTTGCTCTGTAAAAAGTCAAATCATTCAAGTAGCCCTATGGAGTGGTCCATATAGCAAAGAACTAAGACCTTTTGCCAATAACAAACACCAAAAAGCTAGCAATATGAGTAAGACATATGGAAAGTAAATCCTATAGCCCCAGTCAGGCCTTCAGATAAATGAAGCCCTGACATTTTGACTACAAGCTCATGAGAGAGCTTACCAGAACCACCTAGATAACCTGCTCCTCAATTCTTAACCCACAAAAATATACAAATGAGAACATAAATGTTTGTTATTGTTTTAAGACATTAGGCTTTTTGGTAATTTTTGGTAATTCACACAGTAAAAGATGACTAAAACAACAGTAGTCTTAATTACATCTCTTAATTTTCAGTTATCCATGATAATCTTTATTTCCTATTTGTAAATTTGTGCCTATTCCAATTTTTTTGCTGTTTCTAATTTATTTCCTGCATTTACCTTCATTGTTTCCTTCTTTCTGCTTTCCTTACGTTAATTTTGTTATTTACTTTTTCTTGTTTGTAAGTTCTTAAGGCAACACAATTTCCTCTGAACACTGTTTTAGGTATATATCCCAGAGACTCAGATAGTGTTTTTATGGTTATTTTTAAATTACTCAATAATTTCCTCTGTGCCTTTAAGGATTTTCTTGTGGTCTGATTTTTTCTCACCAACTTGTTATTTTAATTATATTTTAACATGAATTATTTTATACCATGTATGCTTTGTACCTTCCCTTAAGATCTGGCTTACGTGTCACCTCTTCTATATGCCTTCCCAGGATGTCCAGGCAGAATTAAATACTCCTTCCTCAGTACTCTCACCACATAGTACACAGCACTAGCTGATCCCTCCCTCTCTTCTTTTTTTTTTTTTTTTTTTTTTTTTTAGGTAGGCTTCACACCCAGCGCAGAACCAAATGTTAGGCTTAAACTCATGATCCTGAGATCTTGACCTGAGCTGAGATCAAGAGTCAAATGCTTAACTGACTAAGCCACGTAGGCGCCCCTTAAAACATTCTTTCTAACACCCACAGATTCAGTCACCTAATCATATAAATTTGCCATATTTTATCTGAGAAAGTCTGTATGATTCTATTTACTTTTTCTAAGAATGATTTTCTGAAATAAAAATCCTTAATTATTTGATTTAGATCAGATTTCTGTGAGTCCATAAAGAGGCTTATTTACTTTGTGAGACCAGTCTGCAAAAGGCTTCTTACCATAACAAAAATATCGGGAACCAAATGCTTTAATGTGGAGGACCTAAATGAAGATGCTCTCTTTGAGGTAATCTTCAGTTGGGCCCAACATTTCTATTTTTTCCCAAGGCTTGTAAGAGATAACAATATGAACAGGAGGTATACCAAAGTGTTAAAACGAATAAGGCCTATGAAAGAGTTTTGATACCTTCTGAAAATGTTTTAAGGTTCATGATGGAGGAAGGATGCAGGAAGGAATGGCAAGGCACAATCGATGGGACACAAAGAAATTCAACTCCATGAGTCAAAGTAAGCCCAAATATTAAAGACAGATGAAGACAGAGATACTTGTGGCAGTTATAAAGGAATAGACTGCACTGCCCTTATAAAACCTGATGACTGTGTAGGGAAAGGCATGTACTACCCTCACCAGGGAGTCATGATAACTTTATGAAGATCCAAGGAAAGTAGATGTCCAAGGGCTGAATATATAAAGAGAAGAAAATACGCACAGTTAGCTAGTTATAACTAGCTAAAAGAAAAATTTCGGAATCCTTGTGAAGATATTTTACCCCAAAATAGCACTTTGGGCCAAGATGAAAATACCAAGATTGAGTGATCTTAACAAAAATAATCAGACCTCTTCCTGAGGAGTCTGCTTTCCTGATAAGGACAGGTCCTATATCCAAGGCTTTCTAGAATACTGCTTATTTTGTATGGTATTATAATTAGGTTACCAGGCCTGATCAAAAATTCCAATGCTTGTAATTATGGCTCATCAAATAATGAGAATTAGTAAATACTTCAAACACAGCCAGTATATGCTTGTGTGTATTTATATCTTGCACATGAAAGGAAATTATCCACATCAAATATTTCTGTACAATGCAGTGTGCCAGCAGTTTTAAATGGAGAGCAGCAGCTTCCCAAAGTATAGTAGTCTGTGGATCCTGGCAGGGGTTGCATGGTATCTCTAAGACAATTTAAAGAATCCTCAGTATCGAAATCATGATACAAGTTGCTGTTTGTCCTTTTCACTTGTTAACATTTGCACTAATTGTACAAAAGCAATTGTAGGTAAAACTGCTAGCATTTTTGCATGAATCCAAGACAGCAGTACCAAACTATATTAGTGACCACTGTATTTTTTTGCTATTATGACAGTTTTTTAAAAAGTCAATTTCATTTCATCAAGTAGTATGAATTAATTTTATTAATTCCTAGTCCTTAAGTTCACTATTTTTTTATTTTTTGTGTGATAAAATGAGAAGTGCATATAAAGGACCTTGCTCTATACTGGCCAGTTATCTTCAGAAAAAGTATAAGTGCAACTGTTTGAAACGCAAGCTGAATTATAACTGATATATTCACCAAACATTACTTATAAAAATCAACAAAATACAATTATTCAGGCTTAGAAATGTGGCATTTACTTTAAAAACATGTGAAGAGACGGGCGCCTGGGTGGCTTAGTCGGTTAAGCGTCCGACTTTCGCTTAGGTCATGATCTCACGGTTGGTGGGTTCGAGCCCCGCGTCGGGCTCTGTGCTGACAGCTCAGAGCCTAGAGTCTGCTTCAGATTCTGTGTCTCCCTTTCTCTCTGCCCCTCCCCCTCCCCCTCTCTCTCAAAAATAAATAAATAAACATTCCACAAAATTTAAGAAAAAAGAATACTAACAAATGTGATTTTTGATACTGTAGAGGGGAAACAACATTTGAGCACTGCGTAATGTATGTAATTGCTGAATCACAATGTTGTACACCTGAAACTATACAACACTACAGGTCAACTGGACTTCAACAACAAAGAAATTTTTTTGAAAGATCTGCATTAGTGATCCAATATTTTCCAAATGACCCACCTATGACATTACAAAGCCATTCAAAGTACAAAATAACCAACGGATTTTAATGTCACAGAATATGAAATGTTTTTCCTCCCAAATTTTTATTTAAATTCTAGTTAGTTAACATATATTGTAATACTGGTTTCAGGAGAATTTAGTGACTCATCACTTACATACAACACCTAGTGCTCATCACAACAAGTGCCTTCCTTAATACCTATCACCCATTCAGTCCATCTCCCCCCACCTCCCTTCATCAACCCTCAATTTGTTCTATATCATTAAGAATCTTTTACAGTTTGCTTTCCCTTTTTCCCCTTCCCATATAATCATCTGTATTGTTTCCTAAATTCCAACATATGAATGAAATCATACGGTATTTGACTTATTTTGCTTATTAAATACGCATTAACACACTCTAGTCCAATCCAGGTCGTCATTGCAGATGGCCAGATTTCATTCTTTTTCATCACCAAGTAATATTCCATTGTACATATATACCACATCTTCTTTACCCATTCATCAGTCGATGGACACTCAGCTTGTTCCATAGTTTGGCTATTGTTGATACTGCTGCTATAAACATAGGGGTGCACGTACCCCTTCGAATCCATATTGATGTATCCTTTGGGTAAATACCTAGCAGTGCAATTGCTGGAATGTAGCATAGTTCTATTTTTAACGTTTTGAGGAACCTCCATACTGTTTTCCAGAGTGGCTACACTCCTACCAACAGTGCAAGAGGTTTTACCTTTCTCCACATCTTTGCCAACACGTGGTTTCCTGTGTTGATAATTTTAGCCATTCATGATGTCGAGCATATTTTCATGTATTTATTAGCCATCTGGATGTCTTCTTTGGAAAAGTGTCTATTCCTGTCTTCTGGCCATTTCTTAACTGGATATTCTGTTATTTGGGTATTGAGTCTGATAAGCTCTTTACAGATTTTGGATACTAACCTTTTATCAGATATGTCATTTGCAAATATCTTCTCCAGAATATGAAATGTTAATTGATGTAGTTTCACATTCCATATTGCAACTAACTTGTGAGAAACTAAAAACTCTTGCTTTTGAGTGAAGGACCACAGTATCCAATATCATCTGAGGGACCAGATCAAAAGTATACTGACTACACAAGCATGAAATCTTCCCTCATTCCAGATACCACAGCCAGTGGTAATTCCATTTTAATAAGAATAAGACTGCATCTCTTGATGCCATTTTTAAAAGAGCTACAAGCTGATTCCCTTTAGTAAAAGCAGAACCAACACTCCTTTGTATCTATAAGGCCAACATTCTATGAAGGAGAAGGATACTCAGCTTTGGATCATGAGAAGATGCTGAGCAGGTACATCAAGTGGAAGAAAGGACTAAGTTGTTTGAGGGGATGTACAAAGGAAAAACTCTACTTTCTTTGACATGTTCCTGAGCTTTCCTCCTGGCCTTGTGAGAAATATCAAAGATCACAGTAAACTAAATTACTGGCTCCAGTTCTCAATCTTTTGAATAGAATTATATCTGTACCCTCCCCATGGCCTTGGGGTAGGTGAAGTATGTTCTCTGCTTCTTGCTTTGGAGTTTGGTCATATGATCTGCTTTGACCAGTTTGACACTTATTAGCAGATTTTATGGGAGTAAAAACATGCTCAGTTGAGCTTACCAAGTCACATGATGAAGACACTATCATGAAAAATATATATATACCAGAGAGTCCATTATCCATTAGTTCAAGAAGAATCAGAGATGTGTGGAACAGAGCTGGACCTAACCTGCAACCTATCCTAAATCAGCTAAACCTCAGCTGCCCCACAGATGTGTAAGTGATAAGTACATGCTTGCTTTAAGCCAATGAGTTATGGGTGTTTTAATGCAGGATTATTTTGAAAACAGCCAATAACCTTAGACTGGTCCATGTATACCTAATAGTCATATTCTGGAAGCTATCCTTGAGTACAGCCTTTCCCTAAAAAGGTTTGAAAGTCTTTGGTAATGGATAAAAGTTTGGCAGTGTTATTCCCTGGCTTAAAAACCTTCAACAGACTCTCAAGACTTAAAGAGGATTGAATCCAAACTACTGATTCTGTAATTTAAGAACCCAAAAATGTTACTTACTAACTCATTATTATCACTCTCCCCTTTTCTTCATTCTTAACAAGAAATCTTCCATTCTAGCCAGTGATGTTCATTCAACTTTCACAAGCAGTACTAGTCACCGAGGTTTCTATGTTGCTATAGCTTTTTGCAGAGGAGGTTTAGTAAACTGAACTGCAATTATGTATATAATTATTCATTAGACTGTCAATCTATCTAATGCAGAGATATTGTCATTTCTATGCCTTCAGCACAATGTCTGAAACATGGCATAATTGTTCTATTTTTGCTGAAAACATAAGAATAAATGAAATAAAATGAATGAGTAGGATTGGGAGGATAGGTATCATCTGCAGAAGAGAATGGGAAGGGAAAAAAGATATGTCTAAGATGCAATCTACAAAGAGAAGTATATCCAAAGAAACAAATTGAAAAATAGTCTCATTTTTATTTAGTAAAACTGTAAAAGTTTACTAAATGGATTAAGAATACTGAATTGAGATCACGTTTTACCTCTACAAAAGTCTTCCTAATAAAAGAAATATAAAACTATGATACCTAGTACTGTCATTTCATCAAATATACATAAGGAAAAAGTTCGAGGGAAATACAAATACTCTAAAGGATTCTTTTTTTTTAATGTTTATTTATTTTTGAGAGAGAGAGAAAGAGAGACAGCATGAGCAGGGGAGGGGCACAGAGAGAGGGAGAAGCAGAATCCAAAGCGGCTCCAGGCTCTGAGCCGTTCAGTGCAAAGCCTGATGTGGGGCTCAAACCCACAAAATAAGAGATCATGACCTGAGCTCAAGTAGGACGCTTAACCAACTGAGCCACCTAGGTGCTCCGAAATACAAATATTCTAAAATATTAATAGATTATCAATGATTTGCTTCCTGCTTTTACATGCTACCCTACTGTTCAAAATTTTCCACACTGAACCTGAAAAAAGTATGTGAATGTCTTTTACATAAAAATATGTGATTTAAATATATCAAATAGCTAACTTTAAGAGACATTACATTCTATAAAAGAAAGAATTCCAGGGGTGCCTGTGTGGTTCAGCTGGTTGAGCATCCAACTCTTGATTTTTGCTAAGATCAGATCCCAGGGTTGTGGGATCAAGGTCAGGCTCTGTGGTGAGCAGGAGTCTGCTTAAGATTCTCTCTCTCCCCCTCTGCCCTGCATGCCCACTGGCATGCACCCTCTTTCGCTAAGGAAAACAAAAACAAAAACAAACAAAAATAAACCATAATAATCCTTAATATTTTCTCACTTCGTATCTTCTGCCTTTTATTCTTCAAACCTAATTGTGAGGTTTCCTGAACAGGCTTAAGTTCTCTTCCCAGATATTACTGTAGTTCTTCCATTCCTATGTAATTCTATGTATAAGAATTCCCTACATAATTTTTCTTATTTGTCCCCATCTGAAGGAAGAAGACTCCAAAACTTTGAAAGAGGTGCTTTTTTCACAAATACACAAAGAACAGAAATACTGTTCTCTTTTTGCCTACTCTCCCAAAAGATCCCGTGCCTAACCTTCTTGTCACTAGCCTGCACATTTACTGCATGCAGATCTAATCCTACTCTTTCTATTTCTCCCTAACCCCTTTCCAGAGATCTAAGTAATACCTCCTGTATATCATAATCATTTCTGGAAAGGGGTTAGGGAAAAATAGAAAGAATAGGGTTCTTCTGGGTGTGGTGTTATCAAAGATTACAAGTTCTCACCACAAGAAAAAAAAACTGTAACTCTGTATAACTCTTTTTTATTTTAGGTTTGTTTCCTTATTTTGAGAGAGGGAGAGAGCGTGGGAGGAACAGAGAAAGAGGGAGTAAGAAAGAATCCCAAGCAGGCTCTGCACTGTCAGCGGGATTTGAACTCAAGAACCAGGAGGTCATGAGCAGAGCCAAAATCAAGAGTTGGATGCCTAACCAACTGAGCCACTCAAGTGCCCCCAAGAAATTAAAAATAATTCTTAAAGTTTATTTATTTTTGAGAGGAAGAAAGAGATAGAGACAAAGCGTGAGCAGGGGAGGGGCAGAGAGAGAGGGAGACAGAATCTGAAGCAGGCTCCAGCTCTGAGTTGTTAGCACACAGCCTGATGCAGGGCTTGAACTCACAAAGTGTGAGACCATGACCTGAGCTGAGGTTGGACACTTAACTGACTGAGGCACCCAGGTGCCCCAGAAATTAAAAATTCTTAATGTTGCACATCTAGTTCCAATTACTCTGCCACTTCCACACTACCTGCCCCAGCCCTAGCTACACAAGGTAGTTATTATTCACAGATTGTTGTTTCATGCTTCTTTACCTCTGAAATTCTCTTTCCCCCTCCTTCTTTTCTCCATTTGTTAAATTACTATTCATCTTTCAACACCCAACTCAAATGACTTTTCACAGTGGCAATAATACAACATACTTTTCATAAATACATTTCACTCATGTCATTTCAGGAAAGTCACTACTGTATTTAAATTATGGAATAGTAATTTTTTTCATCTATGAATCATGAACACTATTGAGTTTAATTAGTCTATTTATAGTGGATATCCTAAAAACTCACTGCTATCTCTCCTAGACTTAATTCTTAGATTCAATTCCACAGATACTTACTAAATACCAAATATGCCCTATACACAATTGTGTTCTTAAGACTGGGCCTATAGCCTTTACTATAGCTAAATGCAAATGCAATAGTATATTAAGTGGGATTTTTCTTCCTGTTCCAAAATTGTGGCTAAGGCCCAAATCTAAGGATAATGAAGTACTCTTTCTACTAGCTTAAGAAGCCAACCATAGTTGGTACTAGACTCTTCTCTAAGGGTTTAACTGAGACACCAGTTTATTAAGCCAGCTCCTACCACCGGTATCCTAACACCTTCCCTCAATGTATAAATCCAAAAAGGCTGAAAAGAAACAGGATTACTGGACTTTAAGGGGAACACAGAGTTTATGAAAATGGGACATTCCCTTTCTCTTTGGAGGAAAAATAAGTTGTCATATTTGAATCCAGAGGGTAAGAATCAAAGCTTGAGGTCATCTAAAAGAAAGGCAGACTGGTATTTCATTCCCTATTTGGTTATCTGTATAGGCAAAAGACTTACTGATTCGCCCCTCTGTTATACACATACGGGAAAAGAGAAGTAGGGAGAGAGTACGGTGGGGAAGTGTCAGGTAGTGAAACAGGAAAGACAATGGTCTCGTTCCAAGAGGTATAAAAAAATGTAACCTTTCCCTTAATGTACTTGCAGGCCCTAGAATTGGTACTGGGAGGTAGGTTTGACTGTAAAGTCTTGAGGCAAAAAAAGATATACAGAGTCCCATGGTGTGAATGCCATCAGTAGGTTTAGTCCAAAGATGTAACCAAATCTTCCAAAGGATTGCCAATGCCTATAAAAATGGAATAGGATTGACCTCACTGTTAGCAGGATAATGGAAGCTCCCACTCATCTACATTTAGGCTACTGACAATGAGTTAGAACAGCAGTGCTGAACAACCAAGAAAGAGGACTGCCACCTCAACAGTGGGTTATCATGTAGAATTTTGCCTCCAGTATCACTCCTCCCAGTTTCAACACCAGAGGCAGAAAAGCCACAAGAAAAAGGGAGGGCAGACGTGTGTGACAAAAAGAACCTACTCACCCACCCCCAAAGTTTTCAGCCTCGATTAAGGTCTAGTTTGTCCGGGGGGGAAAATGATAAGAATACTCAATCAAGTCTGTCACTCAAGTTATAACATGAAGAAAACTAATTCTTAAATACTGGCATGAGACTAGAGTATTTAAAAATTACACAATAGTGACAAGATGCTGTGAAGGCAGTTGACATCCCATCAGAAAGGGGAGTCAGACATGGTAGAGTTGGCAGGCAGTTACAGATAAAAAGCAAAACTGATCTGTATTTATATCTCAGCAAACTGAGATCTCAATAACTGATCAACCAATGATGGAAAGCCTCCGAAGTTAGTTTCCACATATACTGGTGTTCTTAGTTTTCTATATCTCCCTTCCTTTCTGTCATAACAAATGAAATCCTGGTATGAGCTCTAATACACTATGATATTTAAGTCTAGAACCAGTCTATCAATTTTTCCACTACCATTTGCTTGCTGCTCTCTCTGAAAAATGCTAAGCAGATAAGAGCTATTTTTCTATATCTGGGAAGTCATCATCAAAGTCACAGATATAAATGAACAAATATGCATTACTAATGAAGGAGGATGCTAGAAGTAGTAATAGGTATTTCAAATAATAAAGTGAAGGAGACCGATAAGAACAAAGTTCTTCAGCAGAAATTAATTTGACATCTCAATGACCCCTTCAATGTTACCTTTTAATGATACAACCAAAGAAGAAATCTACGAAGAGGTTTATCTGACAAAGAACAAAAACCAGTATATTATAAATGGACACTGTTCAACTTCATGATACAAAGGAAGAAAAGCAAAGGCTCTAAAGAAAAAGAGTAAGAGAAAAACAAGTGAAGGCTGGTCAGGAAGTGGGACCTGAACTGGGGCTGTACATGGAAGGTGGACAAGCATGGATGATAGACAGAGCAGAACAACTCCTGGATGGATGATAGACAATAATGTAAAGTGGCTATGACACATTGCAATATTAATACATACCGAGACTGAATTGCGGGTAATGCTCATAAATCTAACTGCAATTAGTACAGGTTTCTGGATTAGGAAGGACATGAAAAGGAAAGCAGAAGGTTAGAATGTACATGTCATTGCCCCATGAAAAGAGAAGGTTTAATCTTTCAATGGACTGAATACATGTCTTCTGCAACATCAGGAGGGAAAAAGCACAGCTTGTCTAGCTGCTTTGAAAGCAGCTTTAGAGTAAAAAGTCTCTTCCCATTCTTTTCAATGGGCGCTGCTAAATTGGGCCTCCTAGAATTGAGCTCCTGAAAATTCAGACTACCAGAAAGGGTTTCACTTTTAAACAGGGTTTCTGTTTTCATTTTCTACGGAAAAGATTTAGATAGTGTCCTTCAATTAACTTTATTTAATAACTTGACTGCCTGGAAGAAGTCTCTATTTGTGTTTATTTTTAGAGAAGACTCTTCACTAATTTAAATCAACAGACATATTTGTTAGGACTTATTTTGTGCCAGGCAGTTTAATTACTAAAGAAAGAAGCAGAGTTAATTTAATGTTAATCTAAGTATAAATCATGAAGATACAGATGAAGTATTGCTGGACTCCTGGAAAAGCATGGGCATGATGACAGGGAAGCGTGCTTCCCTTTAGACATTTACTGGGGATCTGACTGGGTCTTCATTGCTACAATTCTGTTTTGCAGCTGAGGGGAATGGTAGCAAATGATTAGACTTTAATGCAGCAGTAGTATCCCAGTTATCCAGACCCTACTGCTTACAACAGAAAGTATTAAACAGAAAAGTAGGCAAATGGAGAAAGGAAACTTAATTTTCGCCAGGCTTTTCTCAAAACCTTATAATAAACCCTAAAGAAATCTTTATTTGATAATAGTAGACTCATAGATAGAATTCCATTTCCTTATGAATCACATTCTTGCAATGATTAAGTTATCTACATCACACGAGTATTAACAGAAACATCAAAGGTGACATGATTGAGGGTCGAAACAGATAGTGGAAGAAAGTAGAGAAAAAAATTAGGATAGGTTAAAAATTCACAGAAAGGACAGGAAAGGAAAACAGAACAGATTATTAAACCACCAGCATTTTATCCAAATACTTGACTTAAAAAATTCTACACATTTTAACTGCATATATTCTGTACATAACTAAAGAGAGCTAAAATATCAAACATGAGGCATCCATTGCACCCTGAGATAAAGTAGTTTCTTTTTACTCATTCCATATGAAAAAGATTTGGAGAATAATCTCTCTTTACACCATAAATGCACACTTAAAACCCCAGGAAAGCTCCCGTTTTCCCCTGTGATTTCACATCTTGCACCTACCATTGACCTACGAATCAGAGACAGCCTGGTCTTTGCCTTATTCTCAGCAAATTCTAGGCTACTGATGTCTTTGAGCCGAGCCTTGTATTTATTCATTTGTTCCACAACAATCAGCTCCACACAGCTGAAACAGGAGGAAAAAGAGAAGACTGTTAAGAGCTGAAGTAAGTCAAAAAAAGTGTAGCATCCACAGACTGCTTTTCAGCTAAATGCAGTAGATGATTGGAGGATGAAAGAAAAATTGGCACTCCTTATTTTATGAGCTCTATGACAGGTTTATACAATGGTGGCCCACAACTTGGGCTGTACTTCAGTATCCACCTGAGGAGTGACTACATGTCACAAACCCCAGGCCACACCCCAGACAAATTAAATTAGACTCTCGAGGATGGGACAAAAACACCAGGATTTTTTTAAAGCTCTTTCTGCAGTCAAGGTTAAGAACCATCAATCTGGAAGGAAAGCAGAGGCCCACCAAAAAAGGTTAAAGTAAAATACAGAAATACTGAAGTACTAAGGCCAAAAGGATTCAGAGGCAGTTAGACCAGATTATAAGAAGATACAAAGTTTACATAATTTGGTAAAATGAAATTTTAAAATATTTTTAGAGATTACAAGCATTCCTAAGGAAAAGCTACATTTAAAAAGTAAAAGACCCTTCAAAACAAATGATGTTCAGCTGAACAGAATCTAAAAAAAAAATTTCATCTTTAGCATAAGACAATCCAATGGTGTCTGGCAATCTTCTTAAAAACATGTGAACTTATGAAATCATTCACTATGTTTGATATCTGGATAAAGTGGCTACACTGACTCAGTCTCTGGGGTCTTGTGGAGGTGTTGAAAACAGGCCTTACGTGGTAGTCTTACTGATGTCCTGCACGCTTTGTAGTGGGTCAATGGTGTCAGGGCAGCGGAGAATGCAGGGTGCAAACACAATGGCTAAAGCATTAGCAGACATTCGATTAGTCTCTTCTTGTAGAGCAATCCTAAGGAATAAAAAAACCAAGCGAAGTGTGGATTAAAAGGGAAAATAGTAAGGACACAGGAAGAGATGAGAAAAAGATAATGTATGACATCAACCACACACAGTACTGAAGGATATACATATCAGTTGAAAGAAGACTTTTCCCAAAGCTAATCCTTTGCCTCTGGAAAATGTACTTTTTGTTGTTGTTGTTGTTGTTGTTGATGTACTTTTATTCTGTTCTTTACTTGAAGCAATATAGGCTGACAGCTTATGAAGGGAAATTCTGACCCACTGCCATACACCTGATAAACATGTCTGAATAATGCAAAGTAGAGCCTTTAAAGCATTTTTAGACAGTCACATTAGATATTCATCTAACATTTACCTAATATTACCAGATATTTATCAAATAAAAATAAAGACAGCTTTCTTCCCAACTATTGCAGATATTTATACTCAGAAGACAGACCACTCCTGAAGTCTCTTTGGTCAGTCAATTCTCAAGCACCATCTGAACCCACCTCCTATGAATTAGGTTATGTCTACTTTCTAGTTCAGGAATGAGATAACAGGCTGGGCTACATAATGTCACCATCAGGCTGAAGTTGTTACGTGGCTCAAATGGGGCAGAGAAGCACCTGCCACGCAGTCCAACTCGGCTGAGGATTTCTGCCACCTGCTTGTGGCACTGACTTTATAAATAGGAAAAAGAAGATTTGTCAGTTTTCAAAATAAAAAAGTTCTTTAAAAGAACTCATTTAAAAGAATCAAAACAGAAAACAAAAAAACAATGATCACATCTTCCCTTGCTCCTTGAAACTACCTGACTAGATGAAAGATGAGGCGTTCCAGTGTATTGAGATGAGTTCGAGAGAGCTGGTCAATCACAGAGTATACTCCACGGATTGTTTCTTTCCTCTCCTGAAGACCTAGAAAGAGTAAGGACAGCAAGTAAAATTGAATATGCCCTTTTATATGTTACATCTTCCTCCTGAACAGACAGTAGGTGACAGGGCAGGCTGGCTCTAAATTTTAACGTTTTAGGATAGACAGTTGTACCTGTATGACAAGAAAAAAGCAACTCACACTTACCACTAATCTTCCTTTGTTTGAGTGCTATATCCACTAAATCGTCTCCTGGGTTTTTTTGTTTGTTTGTTTTTTTTACAAATAGTTTATTGTCAAATTAGTTTCCACATAACACCCAGTGCTCCTCTCCAATAGTCTCCTGGTTTTAATCTATGTCCCAGTAATTGTTATTACAGCAAGGGGAAAGAGACGGCCTAGTTTTTTAGGCATTTTGTGGCAGACTGATTCCCCCATTAAAATTAATTAATTGCCATATAATTTATAAATTGGTCTCATAGGAATTTGAGGAGTAATGCCTCAGGGCCTAAACACTTCTAGACAGGCCTTCGGCAACACCCTACACATCTGTAGCACTGAAAAACTAAACTCCATCACCTGGTAGGCCTGGCATAAAATAGATTAGCAGAGTTCTTGCCTAGATTCACAATTTAAATAAATATAAGCCGGCCCTTAAATCTATTTAGCCTTCTAATTTGTTTATAATTTATAATCTTAGTCTTTCAATCTCTTTTTGAGAAGCAGCTAAGTGACTTACTGGGAAACTTATAGGATACTGACATTTCAGTGGAGCTCTCAAAAATCACTAAATGAATAGGTGAGAATCCAGCAGCAGTTCTGTATTGACTGTCAAAAACTTACTTTGGGACCTACATGGACTAAACTAGAGGATGACTAAATAATCTATAATGAAAACAGCATTCCCTTCCCAAGTATAGGCCTTGCCTCGAATCCAGGAAGCCTGTGCTTACCCATAGCCCGAAGAAATTCCTCGTAGAGTTCAAAGGTCATGAGTGGATTGGGCAAATCACGAAGCCATTGTTTGAATACACTTGCAATGACATGTATATTATAGTCATCCAGGTTTACATTCTCAGCATCTATTTATAGACAAGAGATAGATAACAAAGCCAAAACATGCAAAAAGATTCAAATAATTCACTTTAGAAACTATCACCACCATAGGAAGCCTTCATGTTCTTAACCGAACTAATACCTTCTACAGTCTAATTGNAACATCGTTTCATGTGTCTGTTGGCCATCTGGATGTCCTCTTTGGAGAAGTGTCTGGAACAGCACTTCTAACAGTGGTAAAGGAACAGTTTTTTGTTTGTTTTCTGAATCTCTTGTAAACTGCTAAATATGTAAAATAAAAGATCATACGCTTTCATGTCAAAGCTCTGTTAAATACTGCTCTAAGTATTTCTAAATGCTTACAATCAACTTTTGTACTTATCCTGTGGATTGTCCTGTGAGCCACACTTCCATTAGCGATGCTTTGGGTGACACATGGGAAAAAGGCCCAGAAGACATTTTCTAAAAATAAGGCTAATTTTAAGTCATTTTTAAAGATGAAAGGACACTAATAACTGAACTTAGGAAATGTAAAGCACATATATTTACTCTGTTTCACTTATAAACTCCCAAAGGTTATGGAAAGGAAATGATTGGGAGAACATAGGGTGAATGATTTTTCATTTGTGCTGACCCAAGGTACAAGAGACAAGTTGGAAACTGCCAGTCTCTAGTAGGCAAAACTTCCTGCTTGAGTTTTACCAGACATTTTCTGTTATTATTTCCATACTAATTTTTCCCTGATTTGCTCATTAAAAGAAAAAATAAAAATAATAATAATAAAAAATAAAAACTAGAAAGAAAAAGCATGTGGATAGCTTCTTAGAGACACAGAAACAAGCTTTGTATCTTTGTGTGATTCAAGATGATCTATTCCTTCCCTACAGTGGTAAAAAGTAGAAGGTGACAATGAAACCAAAGTCAAACTCCTGGATATATTCAAGGGCTGAGGCCACAGCTATATACATGTTCAATCCACTAAATAATTATGTCATCAATGCAGTGAGGGGAGCCTATGCATCAGAGGGAGCACACTTGGGAGTCAGAATAATAGACAGTAATAGGCAATAGTTTAGATTATGAATTCAGAACATCTGGGGTTAAATCTCAGCTTGATCACTTATTGGGAAAAGATCCTCTGTAAGCCTCAGTTTCTTTATCTGTAAGTAGGATAATAACTCCTACATCATAGGACTGTTGTGAAGATTAGTATAAAAACACTGGCACACTACATTGTCAACAGATCACTATTTAATTTTTATTTTCTTCTTTGTAAATTACAGATATCATGACCTTACCAAATTGTTAAGATTAAATGAGATTTGTCTGAAGTACCTAATAATGCCTGTATAAATGACATTCGATATATGTTTGCTGAACTGACCACATAAAAACAAAGACTCTTTAGAAAGCCACAAAATGATGAACAAGCACCACAGAAAAGATTGCATTCTTCTGGCTACAAGAAAAAAAAATCAACATGTAATGAAAACTTTAAGAGTGTAAAATGACCTATTTAAATAAAAGCATTGGGTCTTGATTTGGAGTGCATTGTCTTACCTGTATCTAGACCCTGTCGAAGCTCCTTGATTTTATTAGTTGAACCAGACTTTCGGTAAATACCTTCTGTGTACAGTCCATGCATTTCAATGTAGTTTATGAGCTTTTCCACCACTAAAGGAACAGTTCGTTCTTCACTGGTCAAACGGGACAATTCAACCCCAAACTGTCGAGATGACAGCTCTGGATCATACTAAATGGAAGATAATTTGTTTCCAAATACATTCAAACATCTTTAAACATACTTAACCAGTTACTTAAGAGGAACTACTTTTGATTTCCCTGAAGTTTCATGAGCACTGTTTATAGGAGTTGGAGGGAAAGGGAATTCTGGTTAATACTGACAGTATGTATCAAGTGAGACATTAGTTTCAATTCTCTACTGCTCAAGGAATCTCCTCAAAATATAATGGGGTAGAGAATGAAGACAGTGACAACAGGCTACAGTTTCCCTGCCTGTTAAAAAGTTCTTCATGTAAAGTTGGGATCTGGACAAGGGAGAAAGGGGACAGACTTTGTGTGCTAAACATTTACCAAGTACCATTAAAAAGTCTGATTTGATATGAATTAGAGCAGTCAGTAATTTCTGATGCTTAAGAATGCTTCAATGTTTATGTAAACTTTAGGGAAATTTAACTGAACAATATCATAGCTAAAGACAGAGCACAACACAGATTGACCCATGATTAGTGTTTGAGCCCTTTCTTACTTACTTCAATTAGTTTATCTGCAAGCACCTGGGTGGCTCAGTTAAGCTTCTGACTTCAGCTCAGGTCATGATCTCACGGTCCATGAGTTCGAGCCCTGTGTCAGGCTCTGTGCTGACAGCCCAGAGTCTAGAGCCTGCTTCAGATTCTGTGTCTCCCTCTCTCTCTCCTCCCTTGCCCCTCTGCTCATGCTCTGTCTCCCTCTCTCTCAAATATAAATAAATATTTAAAAAAAAATAGCATATCTGATATCATAACCTTACTAACTACAGTTTACATGACTGCAAAAGAACAGCTTATCCTAAAGATTATTTCAAGTAATTCACAGAAGATAAAAATGACAGGTAATATCTCTGAGACTGAAGACCTTTTTTTGTAAATCTCTTTTTTGTCTTTTCCTTCTCTTGCATCATTCTCCTTCTCTAACACAACACTATAGACCACATTCTCTCCTTCAATTGGTATTCAATCAGTGCCAGTTCTTGTGGTCAGTCAGTACACTCTATTTTTTTCTTTTCTGTTCTAGAAGCCATCACTCTATTTCACAACTATATCACTGCCCGCTTGGAGTATTTCCAAAAGCTTTTTAAAAAAATTTTTATTTATTTTTGAGGGAGAAAGAAAGAGGGACAGAGTGCGAGGGAAGAGGCAGAGAGAGGGGGGAGACACATAATCTGAAGCAGTCTCCAGGCCCTGAATAGTCAGCACAGAGCCTGACACGGGGCTCAAACTCACAAGCAAGTTCATGACCTGAGCCAAAGTCAGATGCTTAACCTACTGAGCCACCCAGGTGCCCCTTAAACAAAACCTTTAAAATAGTTTGATTTGAAACCAACTAATTTAAAGCAAATGTGCTAAAAAATTCTATTTCTTGAAATTAAGAGAAAAACTGATTTTACTATTTTCAACTGAAAAAATTTAAGTTTTCTTTGTAAAAGCAATATACATTTTTATAGTTATTTACCCTCCAAACTACCTCTTACCTTTTAAATAAAAATGCATTTGAGTATGACATACATATGTAAAGGTAAGTGTACAGCTTGACAGACTTTGACAAAGTTGATGCACACTTGTTACCAGGACCCAAATCAAGAAACAGAATACAACTGCCAGTATAAAATTCCCCTCAAGACCATCCCAGGCACTATGTATTCTGCTCTTCACAAAGAACCAGTATCTGTAATTCTATTGCTATAAATAAGTTTTATCTACTTTTGAACATTATATTAATGGTATCATATAATATATACACCACCAGTTACCTTTGTCCATTCTTGAACTTTATCTAAATAAAATAATATAGTATGGACTTTTTTTGTTTCTAGCTTTAACATTATGCCTAGGAGTAAAAATAGTTTAAGCTCATGTAGTATTCTATTATATAAATAGTTGATCTTTGAACAACAAGGGTTTGAACCATGTGGGTCCAATTATGAGGATTTTTTTTCCAATACAGTACAGCCCTGCAAGTGTACTTTTCTTTCCTTATGATTCTCTTAACATCTATTTTCTTACTTTATTGTAAGAATACAGTATATAATACACATAACGTACAAATTACATGTTAGAAGCCGTTTATGTTATGGGTAAGGCTTACAGTCAACAGCAGGATAAGTAGTTAAGTTTCAGGGAAGTCAAAAGTTATATACACTGGAAATACTGTGCAGGGGGTGGAGGAGGGGCTGGCACCAGTAACCCCATGTTGTTCAAGGGTAAACTGGATACCATAATTTATTTATACACTCTGCTACTAATGGACATTCAAGGCTCTTCTAGTTTGGGGATGTCTCAGATAGCGCTGATACGAATGGTCTTTCATTTGTCTTTTGGCACAAATATCTATGTATATTTGTTGGGTATGTATCTTGGACTGGTACTGCTGAGTCAAGAGGAATGCTTATGTTCATACTTGATAAGGACTGCCAAATAACTTCAAGATTACTTACGGCAACTTTTACTCCTCCGAGAAATTAAAGTCCAAACTGCTCTATATCCTTATTAGGATGTTTTTCATTTTGGCCATTCAACTGCGTATGTATTTCACTATAGTTTTAATCTGTATTTCCCTGATGATTAGTGAAATTGGCCACCTTTCCTGTTAATTGGTCTTCACAAGCACCTGTGAAGTGCCTGCTTAAGCCATGTGCTCACTTTTCTACAGAGCTGATCATATTTCTTACTGATATTTAGATGCTTTTTATATACTGCAGATCCAAGATGGATATATGAATTACAAATACCTTCTCCCACTCTTGATAGATTACTTTTTGTTGGTTTATTTAAATAATAAATGGGAGGAGTGCCTGGGTGGCTCAGTCTGTTGAGCACCCGACTTCAGCTCAGGCCATGATCTTGTGGTTCACAGGTTCAAGTCCCAAATCAGGCTCTGTGTGACAGCTCAGAGCCTGGAACCTGCTTTGGATTCTGTGCCTACCTCTCTTTCTGCCCCTCCCTGCTCATACTCTCTCTAAAATAAATGAACATTAAGTATTTTTTTAAATAATAAATTGATTTTGAATTTTATTTAATGTTCTACCTCTCTTTAGATATTTTTATTTGTTCAATGTGATTAACTTTATCACTTGATTTTTACTTTATTCAAGGAGAAATTTATAATTAATCTTAACTACAGTATAATTAAAATACATTGTTATATTACTTTTAGGTTTACAATATAGTGATTCAAGAATTCTACAGATTACTCAGTGTTCATCATTAAGTGTACATTTAATCCCTTTCACTTAGGTCACCCATAATCCAACCAATCTCGCCTCTGATAATCATCGGTTCGTTCTCTATAGAGAGTGTGTTTTTTGGTTGGCCTATTTTTTTCTTCCTTTGTTTGTCTCTGAAATTCCACATATGCCGGAGATCACATTGTACTTGTTTTTTTCTGACTTATTTCACTTAACATTTATACCTTCTAGACCCATCCTTGCTGTTTCAAATAGCAAGATTTCATCTTTTTTATGGCTGAGTATATATACACTCTCATTCAATACACACACACACACCCCCCACAACTTCTTCATCTCTCAATGGACACCTGAGTTGCTTCCGTAAATTGGCTATTGTAAATAATACTGCAGTAAACATAGGAGTGCATATATCTCTTTGAATTAATGTTTTCATATTTATTAGGTAAATACAAAGTAGTAGAATTACAGGATCATGTGGTAATTTTGTAATGTTTATCTATTTTTAAGACAGAGAAAGTATGTGTGTGTGAACAGGCGAGGGGCAGAGAGAGAGAGGAAGACAAAAGAATCCAAAGCAGGCTCCAGGCTCTGAGCTGACAGCACAGAGCCTGATGTGCTGAAGTTCAGAGACCTGAACGAAAGCTGGAAGCTTAACTGCCTAAGCCACTCAAGCACACCTGTGGTATTTTTATTTTAACTTTTTGAGGGACCTCCATACTGCTTTCCACAGTGGCTGAACCAGTCTGCATTCCCACCAACACTGTACAAGGGTTCCTTCTTATCAACATCATTGTCAACACTTATTATGTCTGTTTTTTGAGTTTTAGCCATTCAGATAGGAGTGAGGTGATATCTCACTGTGGTTTCAATTTGTATTTCCTTGATGCTGAGTAATGTTGAGCATCTTTTTCTGTGTCTGATGGCCATCTATATGCCTTCTTTGGAGAACTATCTCTTCATGTCCTCTGTCCATTTTTTAATTGAAAAAAAAATTTTTTTGGTGTTAAGTTCTTTATATATTTTAGATATTAGCCCTGTGTCAGATATATCATTTGCAAATATCTTCTATGCAGGAGTCTGTCATTTAGTTTTGAATGTTTCCTTTACTGTGCAAAAGTTTTTTATTTTGATGAAGTCACAGTAGTTTATTTTTGCTTTCTTTCCCCTAGCTTCAGGAGACAGATCTAGAAAAATATTGCCACGCCCAATGTCAAAGATCTTACTGCCTGTGTTCCCTTCTAGGATTTTTATGGTTTCAGGACTCACATTTAGGGTTTTAATCCAATTTGAGTTTATTTTTGTGTTATGTTGTGAGAAAGTATGTCACTTGCATTCTTTTGCTAGCAGCTGTCTAGTTTTCCTAACACCATTTCTTGAAGACACCTTTTTTTTCACCATTGCATATACTTGCCTCTTTTGTTGTATATTCATTGACCACATAATTGTGAGTTTATTTCTGGGCTCTCTATCCTGTTCCATTGATCTGTGTGTCTATTTTTTGTGCCAATACCATACTATTTTGATTACTACAGCTACATAGTAATCTGAGATTGCAATACCTCCAGTTTTCCTTTTATTTTTCAAGATTGCTTTGGCTATTTGAGTTCTTTTGTGGTTCCATATACATTTTAAGATTATTTGTCCTGGGATGGCTGGATGGCCTAGTCAGTTAAGCATCCGATTCTTAACTTCAGCTCAGGTCATGATCTCATGGTTGTGTTCGAGCCCTGCACTGGGCTCTGTGCTGACAGCATGGAGCCTGCTTGGGATTCTCTCTCCTACTCTCTCACTCTGCCCCTCTCCCACTCTCTTCTCTCAAAATAGATAAACTTAAAAAAATATCTGTCCTAGTTCTGTGAAAAATACTGCTAGTATTTTAATAGGGATTGTATTAAATCCAGCAGATGGCTGTGGGTAGTATGAACATTTCAACAAAACATGCAATCCATGTTTTGCCTTGTAATCCATGAACATGAAATATCTTTCCATTTGTTTATGTCATCTTCAATTTCTTTCATCATTGTTTTGCAGTGTACAGAATATGGAACTTTCACTTCTTTGGTTAAGTTTATTTCAAGATATTTTACCATTTTTGGTGTGACTGTAAATGAGAATGTTTTCTTAATTTTTCTTTCTGCTACTTATTAGTGTATAGACATGCAATGGATTTCTGTAGATTGATTTTGTATTCTGCAATCTTACTGAATTCTCTTAGCAGTTCAAGCAGCTTTTTAGTGGATTCTTTAGGGTTTCTATATACAGTACTATGTCATCAGCAAATAGTGAAAGTTTTATTTCTTCCTTAGCAATTTTGATACCTTTTATTTCCATTTCTGTCTGTTGCAGCTAAGACTTCTAATACTATGTTGAATAAAAATGGTGAGAGTGTCTTTTTCCTGACCTTAGGGGGAAAGCTCTGTTTTTCTCTATTGAGTATGAAGTTAAGTATATATTTTTCATATATGACCTTTATTATGTTGAGTTACGTTCCTTCTAAACCTACTTTGTTGAAGGTTTTTATCATGAATGGATAGTATAACTTTGGCAAATTCTTTTTCTGCATCTATTGCAATGGTCATATAGTTTTTATACCTTTTCTTGCTGATGTGATGTATCACATTAATTGATTTGCAAAAATTGAACCACGCCTGCATCCCAGGAATAAAGCCCATTCAATCATGGTAAATGATTTTTTTTAATATACTGCTGAATTTGTTTTGTTATTATTTTGTTGAAGATTTTTGCATCTATATTTTTCAGAGATATTGGCCTGTAGTTCTCTCTTTCTGTACTGTCTTTATCGGGTTTTGATTCAGTATTGCTGGCCTAACAATGAATTTGAAAGCATTCCTTTTTCTTTAGAAAAGTTTGAGAAAAACAGGTATTATTCTTTAAATGTTTGTTAGATTTTACTCACAAATCTGTCTGGTCCTGGACTTGTTTGTTGAGAGGTTTTTTGTTTGTTTTTAATTATTACTGATTCAATTTCATTGTTGGTAACCTGTCTGTTTAAATTTTCTATTTCTTCCTGATTCAGTTTTGGGAGGTTATATATTTATACATTTTCTTCTAGATTGCTCAAGTTGTTAGCATATAATTTTTCATAACATTTTCTCATAATCCTTTGTATTTCTATGGTGTGAGTGTTAATTCACTCTGACTTTGTTTGGGTCCTTTCTTCTGGAGTCTGTCTAACAGTTTATCAATTCTGTAGATCAAAGAACCACATCCCAGTTTCACTGATCTGTTCTATTGTTTTCTTAGTTTCTATTTCATTTATCTCTGCTCTAATCTTTACTTCTTTCCTTCTGCAGTTTTGGGTTTTGTTTCTTGTTCTTTTTCTAGCTCTCTTAGACATAAGGTTAGGTTGTTTGAGATGTTTCTTGCTTCCTGAGGTAGGCTTGTATTGCTCAAAATCTCCCTTGCAGAAAGCTTTTGCTGCATTCCAAGGATTTTGGACTGTTCTGTTTTCATTTTCATTTATATACATGAGTTTTTTTTATTTCATCTTTCATTTCTTGGTTGACCCATTCATCACTTAATGAGACATTATTTGATCTCCATATATTTGTATTCTTTCCAGGTATTTTCTTGTTCACTCCTAGTTTCATAGTGTTGTGGTCAGAACAGATGCATGGTATGACTTCAATCTTTCTGAATTTGTTGAGACTTTTTTTGTGGTCTAATATGTAACCCATTCTGCAGAATTTTCCATGGGCACTTGAAAAGAATGTATTTTTCTGTTTTAGAATAGAATGTTCTGAATATATCTTTTAGATCTATCTGGTCCAATGTATCATTCAGTCAACAATGTTTCCTTGTTGATTTTCTGTTTGTATGATCTATTAATGGGGTGTTAAAGTCCCCTATTATTGTATTACTAACAATTACTTCATTTATGGTTATTAGCTACTTTATGTATATGGGTACATAAATATTTACAATTGTATCTTCTTTTAAAAAAATTGTTTAATGTTTATTTATTTTTGAGAGAAAGAGAGACAGAACACAAGTAGGGGAGGGCCAGAGAGGGAGGGAGACAAAGACTCTGAAACAGGCTCCAGGCTCTGAGCTGTCAGCACGGAGCCCAACGCAGAACTCAAACTCATGAGCTTCAAGATCATGATCTGAGCCGAAGCCAGATGCTTAACCAACTGAGTCACCCAGGTGCCCCTGCAATTACTATATCTTCTTGTTGGATTGTTCCTTTATGATTACATACTGTTCTTTGACTTTTGTTAACAGTCTTTGTTTTAAAGTCTATTTTGTCCAATATAACTATTGCTACCCTGGCTTTTCACTTCCATTTGCATGATAAATGCTTTTCCATCTTTTCACTTTCAATCTGCTGGTGTTTCCAGGTCTGAAATGAGTCTGTTGTAGAGAGCATATAATATAATGGGCTTTGCTTTTTTTTCTCCATTCCATCACACTATGTCTTTTGATTGGAACATTTAGTCCATTTGCATTCTAAGTAAATATTGATAGGTATGTACTTACTGTCATTTTGTTACTTGTTTATGTTGTTTTGTAGTTCTCTTTGTAGTTGTTTCCTTTCCTCTCTTGCTCTCCGCTCTCCAATTTGCTGGTTTCTTTAGTGATATACTTGGATTCCTTTCTCTCTCTTTTTTTTTTTTTTTGGAGATCTACTACCAGTTTGTGATTTGTAGTTACCATTAGGTTTATATTTAATATCTTATGCATTTAGCAATCTTTATTAAATTGGTGGTCACTTAAGTTTGACCCCATTCTTTATTCCTCACCCATGTTTTAAGTATATGGTGTCACATTTTACATCTTTAATTTCATCAGTTCCTTGACTGATTTTTATAGATATACTAATTTTTACTGCTTTTCCTATTTTTCTTAATCCCACTACTTATGGTCTTTCTTTCCAGACAAAGGAAAGGAAACATTTCTGTAGGGCCAGTTTAGTGGTGATGAATTCCTTTCATTTGTTTGTCTAGAAAACTCTCTATCTCTCCTTCTATTCTGAATCATAGCCTTTCTGCAGAGTATTCTTCGTTGCAGGTTTGTTTTTTCTTCTTCAGGATTTTCAATATATCATGCCACTTTCTTCTGACCTGCAAAGTTTCTGCTGAAAAATTAGCTATTAGCCTTAAGTGATTTCCCTTGTGTGTATTTCTTTTCTCTTGTTGCTTTTAAAATTATCTCTATTATCAATATTTTTGGCTATTTTAGTTACTCTGTGTCTTCATGTGGACTTCCTTGAGTTGATTTTGTTGGGAGCTCTCTGTGCCTCCTGGATTTGGATTTGTTTCCTTCTTCACATTAAGGAAGTTTTCAGCAATTATTTCTTCAAATAAATTTTCTGCCCCTTTTCTCTCTCTTTTCTTTTTGGAGTCCTTACTGTGGGAATGTTATTACACTTGATAGTATTGCTGAGTTCCCTTAGTCTATTTTCATTTTTTATTATAGTATTTTTCTCTCTCCCTTGTTCAGTTTGATTGCTTTCCATTACTCTGTCCTCTGCTGATCTGTTCTTCTGTTTCCTCTAGTTTTTCCATCTAGTGTATTATTTACTCCATCTAGTGTATTTTTAATTTCAGTTATTGGGTCCTTAATCTCTGGTTCTTTTTCATGTTTTCTATCTCTTTGTTGAGAAACACACCAAGTTCCTACACTCTTATCTTAAGTACAGTGAGTATCATTATGATCATTACTTTAAATTTCCTATCAGGCATATTATTTATTTGTTTTGTTTAGCTCCCCTGCTGTGATTTCGTCCTGTTCTTTCATCTGGGATATATTCCTCTGTCTCTTCATTTTGTCTACCTCTCTGCACCTGTTCCTATGTGTTAAGAAAGTCCACTACATCTCCTGCTCTTGAAATTGATGACTTTATGAAGAAGAGGTCCTATAATGGCCTACAGTGCAATGTCTCCTGTTTACCAGAACCTGGTGCTTCAGAGTGTCTCCTATGTATGTTGTATGCACCCTGCTGTTGTAGCTGAGTCATATTTGCCTTCCGTCCAGTCATCTGCAATGGCTCTCACTGTCTGTTGTGAGCAGGGTTTGGCCCCTGTGTTACTAGTGGGCCACTCTGGGGCCACCTTGGCTTTAAGTTCATTCAGACAAGGAAATGGCCAGAGATGCAGCAGCACCAAACTACAGGGTGCTTTCCCTGTATTGTCTCCTGAAAAGCTTTCATTGGTTGGTAGGGCCTGCAGTCAGACCTGATGTCTGAACTCAGCCCACTGCTGGGCTGCAGCCGTACTGGTGTATGTGGTTATCTTCTACTTTCCTTGAGGCAGGAGTCATTTTGGAGTGATGCCAGTCCCTGTTAGGGCTGCTTGCACACTGCCAGGCTCAAGGCACCACTTTGGATGGGCTCTAATCTAGAGTATACTGGAGGGGGCATTTAGGCAGGAAAACATGGGGGCAGGATACACTGTTAGCAAGCTAAGGGGAGAGTGTTGTTGCAGTGCTGGTTCTCATAGGAGCCTGTATATATAGACTGGGGGACAGGGAGGGAAATGGCACCCACCAGTTCTTCTGTTCTTGTAGAAGTCTGGCAAAGATCCTCACCTCTCCAGGACATATTCTGAGATTAGTAAACAAATATCCTTCCCAGATACCTCATGCATTTTTGAAACTGCTGCTGCTGTGCTGTATCTCAGCAAGGCTGTTTGTTCTTCTGTCTCTTTAAGGGTGAGGGCTCTACTCTCCCATTTCTCTCAGAGCCAACCCACTGTTTTTTAAATTTACTAGTGTTAAGCCCCACTGATTGTTCCTCTGGTTTTCAAATCCAATGCTATGAGGATTCGTCTTCCCCATGTGAGTACCCCATTCCTGGGGTGTCCGGCATAGGTCCTTCCCATCTTTGTGCCCATGGAGTCCCTCTCTCCCACACTGTCCTATGGGTCCATTTAGCTCCCACCACAGCTCCTCTCTTCCTACTCTCTTCAATGTGGCCTCTTCTCTACATTTAGCTGTGAGAGCCTGTTCTGCCAGTCTTTGGGTCATTTTCTGAGTTATTTACACTGATGTGGTGTTATCGAGTTGTATCCATGGGATCAGGTGAGCTTAGGATCTTCCTATTTCACCATCTTCAAAGGAAGTTCACATCACCTGATTTTTGAATGATAAACCGACTTTATATTCATAGACTAAAAACCAAATTACCACAAAGTTTTTTTTTCATTTTTTACCATTAACACAGATTTAAATGCTAAGAGATTTTTATATATATGCTAATATATTTTTATATGCCATGATATAGACTGACCTGGGATTTTCCTTTATTGTAATATCCCTTCATGTTTGACTTTAAGGTTTTGCTATCTTCATAAGTCAGTTTGGGGAAAAAAATTATGAAGTATTCACTCTTTCATCATTCACTGGCAGGATTTATAGAAATTTGGTGTTGTTTCTTTTTTAAATATTGGTAACTAGTTACTTAAGAAAACATCAGGCCTAGAATTTCTTGGTGGGAAGATTTTCAATTACTGACTCTATTTTAATTGATATGACTCTTCAGATCTTCTATTTTTCTTAGTTTAAACAAATTCTCAAATTTTTTAGCATCAAGGTATCCATTAACAGCCTTTAATTTCCTTTTTAGTGTATACAGTATTTGTAATGATACATACATTTTTATGATAACAATTTGTTTTTTAGAAGTTCTTTTTATTGATCACTCTTGCTAAAAGTTTATCCATTGTTTCAGTCTTTCCAAAGCACTAAAATTTGGCCTTGTAGGTTTTATTTCATTTATTTATCTTTATTATCTATTTATTATCTTCTCTATTATCTACTGCCTTTGGATTAAATATGCTGAGGTTATTTTTCCCCATCTTATAGAGTTAGAAGTTTAGATCATTTCTTTCTTTACATCCTTTCTAATTGCATGTATTTAAAATAGCGATAGTCCTCTAATCACAACTTTTGTACCTATTCATAGTTTATCATTTAGTTCAAAATATTTTTTCATTTTTATTTTAATTTATAAGAACATTGTTTAATTTCCAAGTACTTGAAGATTATCTAGTTATCTTTATGTTGAGTTAGAGCTTAATATCACTTGGGTCAAAAAATGTACTTAACATTTTCAATCCTCTTGAAATTGGTAGGGACTTGTTTTATAACCCAACATACAATCAATTTTCTCAACTGTTCCATGTGCACTTGAAAAGACTGCAGGAGGGGAGCCTGGGTGGCTTAGTCAGTTAAGCCTCCGACTTTGGCCCAGGTCATGAACTCACGGTTAGTGGGTTCAAGCCCCGTGTCGGGCTCTGTGCTGGCCGCTATCTCAGAGCCTGGAGCCTGCTTCTGATTCTGTGTCTCCCTCTCTCTCTGATCCTCCCCTGCTCATGCTGTCTGTCTCTCTCTCTCAGAAATAAATAAAACATTAAAAAATACTTTTTTTAAAAGAAAAGACTGTAGGGTTCTGTACACATCAACTAGATCAAGTTTTTTCATTTTATTTTCCTATCATTTGCATCCTTATTAAGTTTTTGTCTGCTAGATACTAAAGCAATAATAAAGTCTCTTCTAATGTTAGAATTTTTGGGGTGCCTGGGTGGCTCAGTCAGTTAAGTGTTCAGCTTTGGCTCACATCATGATCTCAGTTTAGGAGTTCGAACCCTGCATCAGGCTCTATGCTAACAGATCAGAGCCTGGAACCTGCTTTGGATTCTCTCTGCCCCTCCCCTACTTGTGCAAGATCTCTCTTTCTCTCTCTCAAAAATAAATAAGGTTAGAATTTTTATATCTCCCTGATGGGATGACCATTTTATCATTACAAAACATCTTCATCTGAAATGTTTCTTGCTCTAAAATACACTTTAGTATTAGTATAGGTACACCACCTTTATATTTGTTAGTCTTTGCAAACAAATCTATCCTTTTGCTTTCAGCCTTTCTGTATCTTTATATCTAAGAATGTTACTTGTAAACAGCATATCATTGAGATTTTTCAGTTGGTTTTAACTTAGCCTTCTAACTGGAAGTACCTTGCCTATTAACATCTAACGTAATCTCCAATGTATTTGGACTCATACCTACCAATCTGCTACGTATTTCCTTTTCTGACCTAATTTGTTTGTTCTTCTCATTTCTTGTCTTCATTTAGGTTAATCAAATATTTTTTGTTTTTCCATTCTCCCATCTTTATTAGCTTTTAAGACATGTATTCATTTGCTATTCTGTTAGTGGTTACTTTAAAGACTACAACAAACATCCGTAACATATTTATAAAAGTCTAATGTATTTTGAACACTTTCACCACTTCCGATAACCCAGGGACTTTAGTATAGTTTAACTCCATTTACCACAACTACCTTTTGTGTTGTTATTGTTGTCAGACAGTTTAATTCTATATAGTTGGCCTTTAAACAATGTAGGAGTTAAGGACACAATTTCCTATGCAGCCAAAAACCTTCATGTAACTTTTGAATCCTCTAAAATTTAATTACTAATAGCCTATTGATGACAGGAAACCTTACTGATAACATAAACAGTCAATTAACACATTTTTGTATGTCATGTATGTATTATACATTGTGTTCTTATAATTAAGTATACGGCTAAGAGAGGAAAAAATGTTATCAAGAAAATCATAAGGAAGGGGCACCTGGGTGGCTCAGTTGGCCAAGCATCTAACTCTTGATGTCAGCTCAAGTCATGATCTCATGGTTCATGAGATCAAGCCCAGCTTTGGGCTCTGTGCTGACAGCCTGGATCCTGTTTGGGATTCTCTGACTTCCTCTCTCTCTGCCCCTCCCCAGCTTGTACACTCTCTCCAAATTAAATATTTTAAAAAAAGAAAATCATAAAGAAAATATATTTACATAACTATTTATCCACAAATAAGTGGACCCATGCTGTTCAAGCCCCTGTTGTTCAAGGGTCAACTATATATTTTAAGTGTTACAAGACATTATTGTGTTTTTAGTCAATATTCATTTAGACTTACAAATATTATTTACTCTTTGCATTTTACTTCATTCTTTCCTATATTTCTGTTTCTATCCGAGATCACTTTCCTTCTGCCTGGAGTACCTCCTTTAGTATTTCTTTTAGTGCAAGTCTGCTGGTGACATATTCTGAATCTTTGTCTGGAAATATCTTCATATCATTTTCACTTTTTTTTTTTAACGTTTATTTCTTTATTTTGAGAGAAAGTGTGCTCGTGCACGAGTTGGGGAGGGGCAAAGAGAGGTGAGAGAGAATCCCAAGCAGGCTCTGTGCTGTCAGCAAAAAGCCCAACATGAGGCTCAATCCCACGAGCCATGAGATCATCATGACCTGAGCCAAAATCAAGACACTTAACTGACTGAGCCAACAGGGCGCCTCACCCCCATTTTCACTTTTGAAACCTCTTGTTACAAGGTACAAAATTCTGAGCTAGCTTTATTTTATTATAACACTCAAAACATGCCAGGCCACTGTCTTTTGGCTTCCATCATTTCTGTCAAGAAGCCAGTTGTTTTTTTCACTACTGTTTTAACAGTGTGTTTTGGGTTTGGGGATTGTTGTTTGTGGTTTTTTTTTTTTCCTTTCAGACTGCTTTTAAGGAATTATTTTTTCCTTTCATTTGGAGAAGTATCCATCTGGTGTGTCTTCCTTCATATTTATCTCGCTTTATATTAAAAATGGTTCATGAACCTGTGACTTGATGTGTTGGCCACTATCTCTTAAAATCTTGCTTTTCTCTTATTCACTTTCCTTTCTTCTTGGACTCCAATTACCCACATTTAAGAACCTTTCATCTTTTCTTGTATGTCTCTCATGTTTATCTCTGTATTTCCCCATTCTTTTTTGCTTTCTGCACTTACAGATTTCTACTGACCTATCTTTTAGCTCACCAATCTTCTCTTCTATGACCAATATGCTGCTGAGCCCATCTTTTGAGTTTGTAATTCCAATTGCTTTTATTTTTAGAATCTCCATTTGCCTCTTTTTTTTAAATGTATTATTTCAGCTTTTTGATGAAAAAATTTCTTTTTATCTATATTTCAACATACTAGCTAAAAAAATTTTTAGGGGCGCCTGGATGGCTCAGTCAATTAAGTGTCCGACTTTGGCTCAGGTCATGATCTCATAGTTCATGGGTTTGAGCCCCGCGTTGGGCTCTGTGCTAATAGCTAGCTCAGAGCCTGAAGCCTGTCTTTAGATTCTGTATCTCCCTCTCTCTCTGACACTCCCCTGTTCACGTTATTTCCCTCTCAAAAATAAAATAAAAAGACATTAAAAATTAAAAAAAAAATTGTTTTTAAGTCCAGCTCTGATAATTCAGTAACAGGGTCATCTATGAGTCTACTGATATTGTCTATATGTTCTTTCTGTCTCATTTTTAATATCTGATATTATGTATAAATAAAATATAAAGGTTCTGGATGTTATCTCTCTTTAGAGGTCTCACTGCGAGTGTAGGATATTCAGTAGGGTCCCTCTCTGAAGGCGAATCACGGAACTCCAATTTTTCTTTCCTTAGCAATGTGAAACTGCAGAAAACTCTATTAATCTTTTTTCCAGTTTAGCTTCTTAGCCTTTTACCCTGTGTAGCTTAAGAATTCAGAAAAATGCCTTGAGGGAAAAAGCTCTGAGTTTAAGGGTTATACCTGGATCAAGATTCCTCAGGCCCTGGCAATCCCAAATTCCAACTTTTGTCTCCACTGCCCTATGGATTCCTAAAAGTTTTGCTGATTTCTCTGGCTCTTAAATGTGGTCCTCTGCCTGGAATCATGGTTTCTTGTTCTACAGCAAAAATTGACAAATTCCTACTAGGAGAAAAATGTCTCACAGACATAGATTCACTATCCTGCATTTATCTTCTCTCTAGGATCTACACTCCAACAAAAGTGCAACCTGCAAGGGCAGCTCTCTGATGTGCAGCAACACTGTTTTCAGTTGTTCTCAGCATGGGTAATAGTCTGCCACAAACTATTTCACCTAAGCCCAAATCAAATGTCCCACCTCATTATACTTTAAGCCTTAAAGAAAATTTCTCTTTGTACATCTTGCCATAATTTGTCTACTAATTTGGAACAGATGCAAATACCGTACCTGGGTTGTAAACAATACAGACACACATTTATATTACAGTTCAGATTTGTATAGTATTGTTACAACTGTCCATATATGACTAGTAAGTAAAAATAAAGTGATTATATAGCAATAAAAGCCTGAAATCTTTCAAAAATCATTGCTTCCTTGAAGATAAAGCGTCAAAGTACATGTTTAACACTTTTTAGATCTCTGTGGATCCAAGTAGAACTATATAAAAACACCAACTGGGCTGGTGAATTTTGCTGTTAATGTTAAAAATCTTTAGTTATAGTCTACCACTTTCAAGGCAATTGCTAAAGGACTGATGATATTTAATGAAATGGCAAATCTTTAAAAGCAGTGTTTTAATAAGCTGTCAGTTGTGAAACCAGTTTAATAGCTCTCCCAAATAGTAAAGGTAAATACAGTCCCAGGAAAATCAAATCAATTATATATACATATCCCTATATATATGTATGCCGGATCATGACATAAAGTGTATTTCTGTGATTTGTGATCAAGAAGTTTGAAAAACACTGCTCCATAAAACCATCAAAGAGGACCTGCTTTCTTTCATGAGGTAGAAAAGACCAATAGATCTGTTATTTACTACTCATAGGTGATAATTTCTTACCTTTTTAGAGCACTTGGCTGTGGTTTTCAGACAGCATTTCTTATGACAAGCGTATTTGCATACTGAAAAACAGGTTAAGAATGCAGAACTTTAAAAAGCCTGTACATCAATGATAAGAACTTAAAAAGTTTACAACTTTATTTTGGACATAAAAAATTTCTTTAAATTTGAGACTGCTATAATATCACATATATATGTTTTGTATGGTATTAGAATAAAAAAATATTTTTTTAAATATTTTTTTATTTATTTCTAGGAGACAGAGAGAGAGACAGCGTGAGCAGGGGAGGGTCAGAGAGAGAGGGAGTGACAGACTCTGAAATAGGCTCCAGGCTCTGAGCTAGCAGTCAGCACAGAGCCCGACACGGGGCTCGAACCCATGAACTGCGAGATCATGACCTAAGCGAAAGTCGGATGCTCAACTGACTAAGCCACCCAGGCGCCCCAGAATAAAAAAATATTTTAACCCATTTTATTTAGAAAACTGAAGTTGAAAAACATGCCTAAATTTCTAACTACTGTCTAAGACGAAAAAGTTTTTCATCTTTCATGACAGCCTGCTCCTCCTTCCTGCATCTGCCATATTCCTACAGAGTATTTTCTATCTTTCTGACCTGACTCACAAATTCTTTATGCTCTCCTAATATACCTGGCTCTGCAACCTGCTAGAGTGACAGAAATACCTACTAAGAATAATCTAAAGAGTAAGAGAGACATTACCACCAAAGACCCTTACTGAAATGAAAACAAGTTGGGTAGCACATTAAGATCTAAGAAAGGCCTTATTTATTTATTATCTTACAAAGTCCAGAATAGAGCTCTGAGGAATCAGAATACAAATAATTATCAACTTTGGGAAAAAAGATATAGAAAAGTTTCAGAGGAGAAATTATTCCTTGGAGCAGGAGAGAAGAGGAAGAGGGCTGTTAGGCAGTTCAAAGTGGGAAGAAGCAGTGAGAGGAGAACACTGAAAACATATCTTACCACTGTCATTTTGCTATACCAGCTTTAGCCCCTCGATATCAACACCTAAGAATCCTTTTTTGAGCTCCTAAAACATAACTTGTGAGGTCTTCAAGACCGAGATCAAATAGGGGAGGCTGTATCATTGTACTGGTGAAATCACCAGTATAATCACAAAGAAAGTTAATTCTATTTAGAAATCAAACCAAGCCCACCCACGTCATAAAAAAAGTTTTTTTTTTCCATTTTCAGTTTTAAAACACAGAGACATTTATACCAAAGCTACTGGATTCAGACTAACATTAAATAAGTCAAGTTAATGGCCAACTACTTCTTATTTTGCTTTTACTATAATTTTTTAGATTATCAATAAGAAAATGAAAAAGAAACCACTGTTGAACAATAGAACAAGTCAACATATCTAATAATGGTGATTCCACTATGGTGAACATGATTTTTCATCCTTGTGCTACAGGACACAGCCCTTCCTAACATTTCGTTCATTCAATTCTAGCCCACTAGTAAACAAAACCTCACAGAATAACTGAAAGCACCACAGTAGTTGTATGGCATGACAGGAAAAGACTCTTAAGGTCCTCTATAAGCCAGCACCCACAACCAAGGTAACCTATAGAAGAAAAGTCTCTATTCACATTCTCAGACTTATATACTCCAATGAGAAGATTACAGTAAAGGAGCTCCTGGGTGGCTCAGTCAGTAAAGTGTCCAACTCTTGATTTCAGCTCAGATCATGATCTCACAGTTAATGAGATCAAAGCCTCACAGTGGGCTCTGCCCTGACAGCATGGATCCTGCTTGGGATTCACTCTGTCTCTGCCCCTGCCCTGCTTGCTCACTCTCTCTTTCTCTCTCAAAATAATTTTTTTTTTTTAAGAATATTACAGAGGTGCGTGGGTGGCTCAGTTGGTTAAGCATCTGACGTGATTTCAGCTCAGGTATGATCTCACAGTTTGTGAGTTTGAGCCCTATGCTGCACTCTGTGCTGACACTGTGAAGCCTGTTTAAGATTCTCTCTCTCCCTCTCTGCCCCTTCCCCACTTGCCCTCTCTCTCAAAATAAATAAATAAATTTTTTTAAAAAGTTTAAAAAAGAAGATTACAAGTAGGAAAAAAGTACTTTTTTGGTTACAGCCTAATAATATTTTCATTAATTCATCTGCCCATCTACCCAACAAATATTTATCAAAATTTTTAATAACAGAACTGTTCTAGGCACTGGATACATAAGATACATAAGAAACAATTAAGTTTTCTGACCTTATAGGTCTCTGTAGTGGGACAGCCTGACAAACAATAAAACAAATACTTAACATAATCTTGGGTGGTGATAAGTGCTATGAAGACTATTAAGCTGAGGAAGGGGACAGAAAATTAAGGAAGTGAGAATTAGGAGACAGAGTGACACTTAGGTACAACAGTAAGGAAAGAGCTAAGAGGTAACATTTGAGTGAAGACATAGATTAACTGATATAGTAAGTCATACTAACATTTGGGAGAAGAGCATTTCAGATAAATTAAGCTGCAAGTACAATGACCAAACAACACTAAATTTTGGCTACAGGGAGTAGGTGACAGAGTACAGTGAAATGAGGTTAAAGAATCAGGAAGTGTGAATTACTGTTTTATGTTACAAAAGATATAAGTAAACTTAGAAAAGAGAAATACCAAGTGGTTAAAAAAATTTCTCAAAGATCATTCATACTGGCTGAATAAAAATACTGTGTGGTAAATGGGTAATTGTCTTCCCTCAGAAGAGCTCTTCCTCTTGCTTCAAGGAAACACAAATTGGACCCTCAGGCTACTAAATGTGGATAAAAAACCTTTGGAAGACTGGCTTTTGCTGTTGAGTCCTGAGAGCAGGACCCAGATCCTTCTTAGCCACAAGCTTAAAGTGGGGCCCCTGGGACCTAGAGAAGTCAGCTCAGGTCTCTGGATTTTATTTTGCACTTCAAAGAACAGAAATATGGGTGTCTCACAAAGTACGTGTGTTCTGCCAGATGTGACAAGATTTTATAGCAAAAATGAGGTTTATAGTGAAATGTCTGGAACTGCTGCAATAAAGATGGATGAATTCCTTTTAAAAAAAAAAAAAGATCACTCATACTTACATTTGCAAACAGAGGCTCGGTCCATTATCCATATCAAAGAAGAACAGTACTCACAGTATGTAGGGATGCTATACTGGGTGGCCTTAAAGATATGACCATTGTGCTCTTCCACCTGAATAAAAAATATATATGTAGCATTTATTTTAAAGTCAAAATAGCAAATGCTGCCCTACCATGGTCAGCCAAATCCTTCAATCCCCTTTAAGTCTTCAATGGGCATTTACTCCAGGAGTAAGTATGATCTTCTGAGAAACTAAATAAAGGCAATTTATGTGGTCCCTATTTTCAAAAAGTTAACAATCTAGTAGAGAAACAAGACCAATTTGTATGAAAATAGAAAGCAATGCTACAAACATATAAAGCTGTCTTAGGTAATTCCGAATAAGCATTTTAAATTATAAAAAGCAGTGGTCCTCAAATTTATATTTTAGCCTCAAGAGCCGTTTACACTTTTGAAAATTAATAATGACCTTAAAGAACTTCAATGTGAGTCATACCTATCAATATATACCATATTAGAAATTAAAACTGAGGGGTGCCTGGGTAGCTTAGTTGGTCAAGCATCTGACATTGCCTCAGGTCATGACTTCACAGTTTGTGAGTTCCAGTCTCACATCAGGCTTGCTGCTATCAGCGCAGAGCCCACTTTGGATTTCCTGTTGCCTCTCTCTCTCTCTCTCTCTCTTCCTCCTCGGCTCCTGTTTGTGCTCTCTCACTCTCTCTCAAAAATAAATAAAGTATTTAAAAATATATATTTATTTAAAAATAAATTAAGTATTTATTTTAAGTATTCAATTCACTTAACATTAACATTAAACATATCACATGCTAACATAAGTAACATTTTTATGAAAAACAACTATATGTTTAAATCAAAGAGGTGACAAGAGGGGTATTATTTTACATTTTTGTAAATCTCTTTTATGTCTGGATTAATTAAAGAAACGTGGATTCTCATATCCATTTCTGCACTCAGTCCATTGCAGTATGCAGTTTAGTTTGAAATACTTGAAGAAAATCCACCTTCATACAGGTATGAAATTGGAAAACAGAAGAATAATTTAATTGTCCTTTTAGATAAAAATATACCATCAGAACTCTATAAATAAAATCCAAAGTCAATAAACTGATGAACAGATAAATAAAATGAAGTGTATTTATGTAATGGAATATTTTTGGTTATAAAAAGGAATACTGCACATGCTACAACATGGATGAATCTTGAGAACAGTATGCTAAGTGAAAGAAAACAGACACAAAAGGCCAAAATCTTACGATTTTTTCCCCCAAATGAAATGTCCATTTAAAATCTACAGAGACAAGAAAATGGATTAATGGTTGTCAGGACTGAGGGAAGAGAGAATAGGAGTGACTGTTTAATGAGTTTGGAATTTCTTTTGGGCATGAGGAGGATATTCTGGAATTATATAGTGGTGATAGTTGCCATATCCAGTCAATCTACTGAAACTCACCAAAGCCTATACTTTAAATGGTTGAAATGGTGAATTTTAGGTCATATGAATTTTCTCACAGTTTCATAAAAGGCTAGATCTGTTTGCAGTTCAATTGTTCAGCGATTTTTTTTTGAAACAACCAACATATGCAACTACTACATACTTCCCATATTCCTATTTGGAGAAACTGCCTTGATTTGTGCTAAGTTGTCAGCAGTATAATCATGATTCCTTTTGTGTTAACTCAGTGAAAAAGGAAAACAATGTTTATTTATTATTATGAAAATAGTGTTAATTTCGCAAAATCCCTGAAAGCATCTCAGAAACCTCTGCAGATCACACTTTGAAAACTACTAAAGAGTTTATATAAGTACAGAAAAAGCATAGAAGCATATATATCATATGGTTAACTACAATGATTATCTCTGCTTAAACACCCACTAATAAATATAACATGAAATAATAAAAAAAACTGTAAGTGAAAAACTTTAAAACCCTCTTAATGGACATAAAAATAGACCTACACAGAGAAAAGATTCAAAATCATAAAGATGTCAGTTAAAGTAATCTAAGTTAAAGTGCTACTAGATTTCTCCCCCTCTTGAATTCAGACAACTGAATTTAAAGTTCATATGGAAAAATAAGAATAGCTAGAAAAGATTTATAAAAGAAAACTGGGGAAGATTTAGCCCCGCCAATTATTATACATAATAAAAGCTCAATAATTAAAGTAATGTGGAATTGGCTCGTGAATATTCAGACCAATTAAGGGAACAAGATAAAAAGATCCAACATAAAAGGGAAAATAAGAATGTAAAAAGGCTAACATCTTGGGGCATCTGGGTGGCTCAGTTGGTTACACATTGGACTCTTGGTTTTAGCTCAGGTCACGATCTCCTGGTTCCCGAGATCCAGCCCTGCAATGGGGTCTTTGCCAACAGTGCAGAGCCTGCTTGGGATTCTCTCTCTCCCTCTATCTCTGCCCCCCTCTCTCTCTCTCAAAATAAATAAACATTAATAAATAGACAAAAACTGCAACAGAAAAAGAGGCAATGAATATAAATGTACATGTCACAGGGAAAAAAATCTAAATGGTACTTAAGCATAAGGAGAGATACTCTAACTCACTGATAATAAGAGAAAGGCAAACTAAAACTATAGGGAGATAGGATAGTTCATATCGTCCAGACTGACAAAAATTCTAAAAATTTAACTATGCAATTTCATATTATTGTTGAAACTGAGAAATGAGATAACCCCTTCAAGTAATATAGGCAGAATTGTACATTATGTATGACCAGGATTTCCAATCCTAGGAATCCCCATCCATTCTCTCTCACATACATATAGTTTTCCATTGTACCATTATTGTTTTTAACAGAAGAAGACTAAAAACAATCCAATGGTCGAGAAAGGAATATCAGACAGCTGTAAAACAGATTTCTACGTACAACTGTGTATTGGTTTTCTATTGCTGTTGTAAGAAATTACCATAAACTTGGCAGTTTAAAACAACACCCATTCTCAACTTCCCAGTTTTATAGGCCAGAAGTCAGACACAAGTCTCACCAGGCCAAAATCAGGTACTGCCAGGGCTACATGCCTTTCTGGATGCTATGGAGAATAACCTATTTCCAATCTCATTCACATTGTTGGCAGAATTCATATCCATGCAGTTATAAGATGGAAGTCCTATTTCCTTGCTGGCTGTAAGTGTTCTCAGCTTCTAAAGGTCATTCACATTTCACAGCTAATGGTTCCCCTTTCTCCATCTTCAAAGCTACCAACAGTAGACTGCATCCTTATCACGCTTCCTCTTGCTCTGACTTCTTCTACCTATCTCTTCCGCATCTTTCTTCAACTACATCTCTCTAAGCCTGGGTGGCTTAGTCAGTTAAGCGTCCAACTTTCGCTTAGGTCATGATCTCACAGTTCGTGGGTTCGAGCCCCGCGTCGGGCTCTGTGCTTACTGCCAGCTCAGAGCCTGGAGCCTGTTTCAGTCTGTGACTCCCTCTCTCTCTGACCCTCCCCTGCTCACACTGTCTCTCTCTCTCTCTCCTAGAAATAAATAAAAGATAAAAAAAAAAAAAAAAAAAAAAAAAAAAAAAAAAAAAGAAATATAAGATGAATTCAAACTGAGGAACAATACTAAAAATAACTGATATATGTTCTTAACCAATGTCAATGCACAATGAAACCTAAAACTAAGGAACTGGTCCAGATTAAAATAGCCTAAAAAGGCATGACAACTGAATACAACAAAGACTTTTTGCTATAAACAGACAATACTGAGACAATTGGTGAAAACTAAATAAATCTAGGTGAAGAAATATAGGGTCTTTTACTTCTCCTGCAAAATTCCTGTAACTCTACAATTATGTCAAAATGAAAAGGGGCCAGGGTAGAGAAGAAGGGTAGAAGGGGTATGGAGAAGAGACAGGAGAGGAAGGGGAAAGAAACTCAAATGAAATAAGAACAACTGTCAGTGAGAAGATAAAAATGGCTAGAACATGTTGGTAGAGAACAGGGAGAAATAAGGCTGGACAAGAGTGCAGGAGAAACCATGCAGTCCTTTGCAATCATTCATGCATTTACGCATTCAATTAAATATTTATAGATGCTTACCATGTACCAGGAACTGGAAGACACATTTGGTTGTACAAAAGAATGCTAACAACATCCATTATGCAGAATTTATTTTAATATAGAATTGCCAAGCTCTAGCTGGGCAGATGACTATCTATTCCAGCTTCTTTTGCATCTATGAACAGTCACATGAGTGGTTCTGGACAATGAAATGTGAATATAAGTGGTGTGTGTTACTTGTTAAGTTATGCCTAGAGTTATGGCTCTGTTGCCCTTTCCCTATCTCTGCTGGCTGAGATGCAGGCCAAGAGACTAAGACCTGAAGCAGTGACTTTGAAAGCAGGTACTGAGGACAGCAGATGGTAAAAGTTCCACAGTACAATGGAAGCAGAAAGAAAAGAGTTATTAAATGTTTCTGTATAAAAGGTGCCATGGAGGATGGAGGAGGTAATGACTGAGTTAAACACACAAAGTTGAGCAAAGGCACAAAAATGAATAGTATAATTAGGGAAAAGTAAGTACTTCTGTTTAAGGTGAGAAATACACAAAAATGGCCTTCAATAAATTGCAAAACAAATACTCAACCATCTTTAGAAATTATTCAAAAAACGTTCTATGATCATTCAAAATCCAATTGCTAAAATTCAGGGAAGCAAAACTGAATTGTAGTTTAATTCAGAAAGCTTATATATTAGTAACTATATTTATTCTATGTCAAGAAATGATATGTTAACCAAAGATGGTTAATCTGCATGAAGTTTACAACAAGGGCACCTGGGTGGCTCAGTCAGTTAAGTGTCAGACTTCAGCTCAGGTCACAATCTTGTGGTTCATAAGTTCGAGCTCCATGTCAAGCTCTGTGCTGGCAGCTCAGAGCCTAGAGCCTGCTTTGGATTCTGTGACTCCCTCTCTCTTTGCCCTCCACCCCAGTGCTCACACTCTGTCTCTCTCAAAAATAAATTTAAAAATTAAAAATAAATAAAATTTTTAAAAAACAAACAAAAAGTTTGGGAAGATGGTGGAGTAGGAGGACTCTGAGCATATCCTGTCCCACATTCAGGTCAATAAACAAGAGAGTGAACTGAAGACAGGGAGAACAATTCCACAAGATACAGAGAAGAAGCTGCATCTGAAAGGTTACGAAGGTCAGAAAAGAGGAGGGAGGCTGCGTACAGAAGGGAAAGAGCTCCATGTGCAGAGAGGGCAAAAAAGTAGCCCCTCACACCAAGGCAGCTCACATGGGGAAGAATAATCCCCATAATGTTTGGGTTTTTTGTTTTTTTTTTTTAATTTATTTTTGAGAGAGGGATAGACACAGCATGAGCAGGGGAGGATCAGAGAGAGAGGGAGGTACAGAATCTGAAACAGGCTCCAGGCTCTGAGCTAGCTGTCAGCACAGAGCCCGATGCGGGGCTTGTACCCACGAACTGTGAGACCATGACCTGAGCCGAAGTCGGACGCTCAACCAACTAAGCCACCCAGGTGCCCCGCCATAATGTTTGGTTTTAAAACCCAGGAGGCATTGAATTCGGTGAGTTTGGAAAAACAGTGGGACCTGCAGCCTGGAGCCTTAAAAGTCAGCTGACTCAGCACGGGGTAAGCTAGTGGGGGGCAAGTGATAGCTGGGTTACTACTATCTCTTAAAGAGATGGTAACCTACACAGAGAGACAACATAAAAACAGCAGTTTACACAATGCTGGGGGCAAATGGGAGACAGATATATTAACACTGATTTTGGAGTGAGCTGGGGGACTTCTATGATAACAAGGGAGCTGGCAATCATCATTTTTCTCCCCTGGCCCCCAGCATAAACATAGAGCCACCTACAGGATGAGAACCTGCAGACACTGGGAGTCTTGGCCCAGGGCTCAGGGCACATTTTGTTAAAGCTGCATCCTCCCCACCCACCCACCACGTGCAATGCTGCTACCATACACTTCACCCAATAGCACCCCGAGCCACAATCCTGCATCAGGCCCAACCACACCCAGCCATCATTGCACTGCCACACCGAGCCTCATGTCCCCAGCCATGGCAGCATTTCATGGATCCATCATAAAACTAGTGGCCCAAGGCCAATGTTGCTAACAATGCACCCTGCTCCCAAATTCCCCGGCAGACATGCCCTGTCAGAGCTGGCCTGTCTGATTCCCCCTAATACCACAGACAGCATGCACAGCACACAGAGAATCAGTGCAGATGATTGTACTGAAAGGAAAAGTGACTCAGACACAACAGCAGGGATATTCTCTCTCTAAGCCACACACAGAGAATATTCTCTTGAAGTTCCAAGTTCTGATGAAGAGGGAACACTGCACTGCAGAGCATTCTAGCATGCCCTCTTCATAAAGTCACTACTTTCAAGAACAGAAGACATAGGTGACTTTCATGACACACAGAAAGAGAAACAGAGAGGCAGACAAAATGAGGAGACAGAGAAATTTATCCCAAATGAAAGAAGAGGACAAGACCTGGTAATACAGATATAAGTAACAATGTCTAATAGAGAATTTCAAGCAGTGATCATAAAGATACTCACTAGACTTGAGAAAAGAGTGGAAAACATGAGTGTGGCCTTTACCACAAAGATAAGGAATAACAAAGCAGAGATGAAGGGCTCAATGAACAAAATGAGAAACACAGTTGATGGAATGAACAGCAGACAGGAAGAAGCAGAGGACCAAATTAATGACCTAGAAGACAGAGTAATGTAATCAAGCTGAATAAAAGAAAGAACAAGAATTACATGAAATGAACAGACTTCAGGAAACCAGTGACTCCATCAAACATAGTAACATTCTTATTATGGAAGTCCCAGAAGAGAGAGAAAAGGGGGTAAGAAAATTTATCTGAAGAAGTAATAGCTGAAAACTTCACTAATCTGGGGAAGGAAAGAGATAGTGATCTCCAAAGGAGGCACAGAGAATGCCCATCAAAATCAACAAAAGCAGAGGCACCATGGGTGGCTCAGTGGGTTAAGTATTTGACTCGGGTTTCAGCTCAGGGCTTGAACTCATAATTTCATATCAGGCTCTGTGCTGACAGTGCAGAGCCTGCTTGGGATTCTCTTATTCTTTCTATCTCTCTCTCTCAGCCCCTCCCCTGCTCACTTTGTCTCTGTCTCTATCAAAATAAATGAACTTAAGAAAAAATCAACAGAGTGCCTGGGTGGCTTAGTCGGTTAAGCATCCAACTTTGGCTTAGGTCATGATCTCACAGTTCCTGAGTTTGAGTCCCACATTGGGCTCTGTGCTGACAGCTCAGAGCCTGGAGCCTGCTTTGGATTCTGTGTCTCCCCTCTCTCTCTCTGCCCCTCCCCCCCCACTTGTGCTCTGTCTCGCTCTGTCTCTCAAAATAATAAATGTTTAAAAAATTTTTAAATCGGGGCGCCTGGGTGGCTTAGTCGGTTAAGCGTCCGACTTTCGCTTGGGTCATGATCTCGCGGTTAGTGGGTTCGGACCCCGCGTCGGGCTCTGTGCTGGCTGCTGGCTCGAAGCCTGGAGCCTGTTTCAGTCTGTGACTCTCTCTCTCTCTGACCCTCCCCTGCTCACGCTGTCTCTCTCTCTCTCTCTCCTAGAAATAAATAAAACATTTAAAAAAAAAATTTTTTTAAATCAACAAATGCAGACCCACAAACCATATTGTAATTAAATTTATGAAATATAGTGATAAAGAAAAAATGGATTAAATCGGTGGTAGGGATAAGGAGTATACTTGTGATGAGCACTGGATATTGTATGTAAGTATTGAATCACGATATTGTATACCTGAAACTAATGTACCATTGTGTGATAACGAACTGGAATTAAAGTGAAAACTTACACAAAACAAAAGAATAGCTTTCAAGACTTTATAGTCATGTGTATATAGGGGTATACATGTATATGACAACATAAAAAGTAATTTAAGAAATTTGATACGTGTATAAACAATGAATAAAAAAAGAAACTTCAAAATTAAATCCAAATATGTGGCAAAGGCAGTCCTAAGAGGAAAATACATTGCTCTCCAGGCCTATTTAGAGAGATTAGAAAGAGATTAGAAAAAAGAGATTAGAAAAAGTGCAAGTCCAAAATCNATGGGCATGGAGGAGGGCACTCGTGGGGATGAGCACTGGGTGTTATGTGGAAACTAATTTGACAATAAACTATTTGTATAAAAAAAATTAAATCCAAATACATTTGGAATCGAGACTAAAATAAATCCCAGATGATTAAAAAATTGTATAGGAAACAAATGAAACAATAAACGTATGAACAAAAGGCAAGGGAAAAGTGAAAGAAAATTATAATCAAATAATTATTTGTCTGAGAAAGATAAAAACCTCAAACTTAAAACAACTGGTAAGGGATGCTTAGGTAGGTCAGTCAGTTAAGCCTCTCACTTTGGCTCACGTCGTGAGCTCGTAATTAATGAGTTCAAGCCCTGCATGGGTCTCTATGCTAACAGCTCAGAGCCTGGAGCCTGCTTCAGATTCTCCGTCTTCCTCTCCTTCTGCCCCTCCCCCACTCATGTTCTGTCTCTCTCTCTCTCTCTCAAAAATAAATAAAAACAATAAAAAAAATTTTTAAACACTGGTGAATTTATATTTTTATAATAAATAAATCAACTATAAACAAAGTAAAAAGATAATTCCACTCAGAATATCCTGAAAAAGGGGAATAATATATATTTAATTTATTATGTTTATCTATCTGTTTATCTATTTATTTTGAGAGAGAGAGAGAGAGAGAGAGACTGCAAGCAGAGGAGGGGCAGAGAGAAAGAGGAAGAGAGAGAATCCCAAGCAGGCGCCACTCAGCATTGGGCTCAATCCTACTGAGAGATAAAGACTTGAGCTGATATCAAGAGTCAGAGGATTAACTGACTGAGCCACTCAGGCACCCCTACATACATTTAAATGCTTATAAAAGCACAGAATATTTCTGTCCTTGGCTACAGTGATTATCTCTAAGGAAAAACACTGGGAAAGAGGCTTCCTTTATAATGAATATCATTTTAAATTATGTTTATATGAATTTCTCAAACATAAAAACTAGTTAAAAATTTTAGAGATTATGCTGGCAAAACAGAACTAGACCAAGAGTATCACTGATGATGACTGGCAACACTGCCTGTTATTAAAATATATGGCAAGGAAGGTTATACAAACTTCTAGTTATAAAATAATTATTTATTTTAACTTAAAGTTATACAATAATTAAATCATGGGAATGTAATGTACAATATGGTGACTACCATAATGGATGATAAGAATACATTACACAAGTAAGAACATGAACAATGGCAAAATATGCTAAAATGCCTTTGAGAAAGTCTTTTAAATTAGAAGTAGTTATATTTGTAAAATCCTAAATAGTGCTCAGTTTCCTGTTTTTGTTTTTTTAGAAATGAGGGAAAGTTAAAAAGTTCCTATGTCTGAAAAGAGATTATTTGTACCTTTCATGAGTAAACATTTTCACTTTTCTGCTATTTTAGGAAACCACCACCAATAACAAGTCACAGAATTCAAGATACATTTGCCATTGTAAATTCTTGTAAAGATGTAAATGATTACCCCTTAGGCATCTGATAAACATTCCTTACATATATCCACAGAAATACTGTAAAATATACTTCAGACTACTAAAAATTATTTCTTACTAACATAACGGAATATAACTTACTAAATCAGTTTCTTTTTTCCTTCTTTTCTTTCTTTCTGTTTTTGGCACCTGATGGGAAAGAAATATAGAAACTGTAATATCAACAAAGATGAATGCACTTTCTTGCTTCTTTGTAAATTCTGAGATTTTTGCTCAACAGGTAATAGAGCAAGCGGTTCTTTATTCGTCAAGAGGAAATGTTCAGTGCTAGCAAGCAACTGTGAAAAAACTTTTAAGTTTAGTAGAACATAGTGCTCATAAAAGCAATAGAATAAAAGGACACTTTCGGGATTCTTGTCTTATTAAACGTTAGTTCTGTCCAGAAGCCACTCCATATTACTTTAAATGATTACTTTATTTTAATCATTAACTGAATTATTACTAACTTCTAAGATTGCACTTTCCATATTTTGGCTCTAAATAACTCCCCACTTCAAAGCTAAATATAAAAAGGAATCACATGGGATATGGAAAGGTCTTTTATATATATTTTCTGATAACTACAGTATAGAATGATCTAAACCTAACCTTCAAAATTATAAACAACAGCAGTACATAGGCCTACTAAAAATCTTCTTCTGCAACACATAAAGTCCTTAACCTAGACCTAGAACAGAAGAACTTTCAAAGAATTAATTATATCTGACTACTCCAAAAATGAGTTAAAGGGCTCGTAAATCTACATACATATAAACCAGAATAACTGAAAATAAAATGAAACCCAATCAATAAAAAGGTTCATAATATTCCTGATAACTAATAATTAGATACCTATTTATTTCAGCTGGGGTCCTAAAAGGAAACACTGATAACTTTGTCTAAGTTTGCTATCTTTTCTACAATAGGGATTTCATTATAATTATTTAATAGGACTAAAACAAGAATTAAATATCAAACTCCTAGTACTCAATAAATAAACTCAATAAATAAATGTTATTATTACTTCTATATAGATTTCCAGAAACACATATTCTCTTAAAACTGAATTCAAGAAGAAATATAATCTGTGGCTCCTTACATAAAGGCCATCAAATAATACAATGAATCACATCTTTAACCACGAGTTTTCAAAAGGAAATTCATGTAGTGAGCTCTATCAAAGTGGAAGGTATAATTTTGAGGACACACATTATATTTTAACTCAGCAAATAATATATTAATTGCAGAAGACTTAGATAATATGTCTGATAAACTTATAAGACAGACTCAAGTTTGCTGAATCTAAAGTAGTGCTAAAAGTGACGTTTCCTATGTTTCTCTCAAATATCAAACTCTGTCTCAAACAGACTCTTAAGAATTCTGAACTGAATCCTTTTAGAAATCAAAACATATTATATTTACCTTTGTGGGCATACAATCCAAAGTCTTGAATTCATTCATATATTCATCTAAGAACACTTTAAAAGTGTTAACCCAAACTCTGACTGGAGATTCCCTCCAATCACGCTGCTCAAGTCTCATGGTCTTTTCCAGAATCTGTTCAAATAATGCATAGAGGTCTTTATACCGTATGCTTTTCCCATCATCTACCTAGTAAGCAATAAGAGAAGAAATGTCAGGTTTTATAAAGAAATTCTATAAATAAAGACTGATTCAACTTGCATAAAGTAGTGTTTAAAATAAAGATTAGGATCCTTTCTAACGGGCATGCCCAGGAGATCATGTGGTATTTGTAAACTTCTCTACTATGGAATGTCTGTAAAATAAAACCTATTAACAATTTAATAAAGTCCTGGAAACTTCCCCATAAACTATATTTAGCTATAAAGATTATTTGCATCTCTTTTAATTACCCATTGCCTCAAAAAAGAAACTTGTTTGGATAGTTCCACTTTAAAATTAAAAGAAGGAATACTCGAATCCTTGTCTAATGATATATTAGATAACCTTTATTTTACTTTTCCAAAGAAGAGTGATATGCCCCAAGTAACACTGTATTACTTGCAAAGGAATCTACATGGAATTACTTTTAACTTATTTAAATAAGGTCTGGAATCTTTATGAGAAGAAAAAGGCTTTAAATGACCAAAAAGTGATATATACTTTAGAATTTTTTTCCCCTTCACTTCCTCAAAATAAGTTGAACATTTTTGATCTAGGGTTAGAAAGCCACTATAAAGCTTTGCTTTATAATTTTGGCTCTTCCTATGCAATTTAAGTGTATTGTAGCACCTAACAACCCTGAGTCCCTAATCTAGGAAATATAGGTACGAAGCAGAGAAACCCATGAGCATAATAAGCAGTTGAGCAGGATTAGAAAACTACGGCCAACGTTGTCTCCACCCAAACCTAGTCATTTGCCATAGCCTGATTACTACTCTTATTATGGTCTTGAAATGCCTATTCTCTCTGACTGCATGGTTGATGTTTCTGAAAAAGCAAAAAGTCATATTGAGAAAGAAAAAGTAGAGGGTACACAAGAAAGTTCTCCTGGTTTCTGTTTTCACAATAAATTATAGATTGAACAAAGAAAAATGATTACATACAAATTATTGCTGTATAGAATGTAAGATTTCATAGACTGTAGAGATCAAAGAATTAATTACTATATACTTTAGCATGGGAAATAAATCTTCCAAAACATAACCAATATCACATAAAATTATAAAGTAAATCTGAAAGTGAAATAAACTGATATATATAAATCAGTAAACATAAATACTCTAATTCCACTGGGGGGAAAAGTATAATAATTCCACATACATAAAAATTAGAAGCTAAAGATAGAGCTAAAAGGATAAGAAGTCAAAATAGTAGAGAGCCACAGATTCACATCTAGAGTATTTGAATTCATCATCTTAAGAAGATTCATTATCTTAAGTGGGGGGAAAAACCCACTTGAGGAAACTGAAGGAAGGTATTAATCTAAGATCAGTAGGTATGCTTTTCCCTACCTATTCCTAAAACAAAAACAAGGAATTTGAGAAATCTCTCATTGAACACAGCTTCTGTATGATCTTCTATAGCAGTGCAAAATTTTCATATGATGAACCACTGAGTATCTCCTAACACAGTCTTTTTTTTTTTAATTTTTTTTTTTAAATTTATTTCTAGGAGAGAGAGAGAGAGAGAGAGAGAGACAGCGTGAGCAGGGGAGGGTCAGAGAGAGAGGGAGATATAGACTCTGAAATAGGCTCCAGGCTCTGAGCCGGCAGTCAGCACAGAGTCCGACGCGGGGCTCGAACCCACAAACCGCGAGATCATGACCTAAGCGAGAGTCAGACGCTTAACCGACTAAGCCACCCAGGCGCCCCTCTCCTAACACAGTCTTAACTTACCGCCAAGGCAGATGAATAAAAGCTGAAGATATTCTGTCGAAATTCTTTCAGGGCTTTTTTAAATACAACATCCACTAATGTGTCTTTCTTGCTGTCTTCATTATCTAGGTCATTCATCTGGAGGCCACAGAAAGAGTTTTTGTATATAATTAACCAGTTAAAAACAGGTGAATATAATAGCGATATTGACTGGTTCTTCAACAATGATGGTCCTGATGGCCCTGAAATGCAAGCTCCTGCTATTATGAGACCCATGTAAAATCATGACTAGAGAGCCGTTTTATTACCACTAGATGATTTCTAAGATCTTTCTAACACTGTACTGTTCTACTGTTCTGTTACCAGAGAAAAAACTCCAAGTATACAATGGCAAGCCTCACTTTTACACACGGAATATAATGAGACAGTTATATAAAATGGAAGTCAATATTAATAAGCGTAAAACCTTAAATCTTATCCACCAAGTCTGAGTAATGGATATCCTATTAATTGTACCTTTTAATAAAGAAAAGACTATCTAACTTACTGAAGCATATATAACCTTGATCTATAAGGGCCATATTCTAATATATACATGTATTCTATAATCCAAGTCACTCAGGGGCTTAACTCAGCATGCAGAGTATACCTTTTTCAGAAGAAATTCATCCATACTTTTTAAATCATTGACACTTGCTATGATCTGGACAGAGTCATTTTGCCAGTGCATAGATTCCAAAGCCACATTGCTGATCTTCACACTTCGTTTCCGCTTTGCCTTTGGAGAAGGTTCTTTGTTCTCTTTGAACTCCTTCCGGCAACTACCAGGCAATTCTGGGCTCAAAGGAGGTGTTGAGTGATGTTGAACTAATTCTACAATTCAAGATAAGTATCCAGAAAAAAAAAAAAAAATTTTTTTAGTGAAAATATTGAAATCTCCACATTCTTCTTTTAAGTTTAATTTCATTTAGTAAGTCACTGAAGGAAACATGTAAATATGTCAAGTAACATTAATGTCTGAGGTTAGGTAATTAAGCAATAAATCCAGACTGCATATTTGTACAGAAAATGTATGTTAAAATTACCATTTTGCAATAGGAAATGCCACCATTTCTCCCAAGGGGCTAAGGTCTGTTACCAAAAACCTGGACAGAGGGGCCTGGTAAAACTGAAGCCTGAATCCCATATACTTCAGTCCCAAGGAAAAAAAGAAAATATATTCACCCTGGCACATTACATGCTGTTAACCCAGTCATAGTTTTACTGTATTTGTTTGAATGAACATTCATCTATATGGGAGTCCAGCAAACCAGTGAAATTTGCTAATTACAATTATTTCCTTACTAGGGTTTAAAGCCATAAATGTCCCAGTGATATATTGTGGTGTTATCCTGGCAACCTGTCTAGAGAGCCAGGTAAGGTAACTGGCTCACTTCTCCTTGGTCTCTTTAGTATTTACGACTCTTACATCTCCCAAATAACTGAATTTCTCAGAGAATTCTAGGAATTCTAGGATTCCTGAGAAATCTCCTGGAATGCATTAGATTTGTATATAATATCAGAAGGCTCAATAAATCTCTATAATCATTTATAACAGCAAAATTAGATTTCATGTAAATCCATCACAATCCAGAACTATAATGGGTTTGCCAAACCCTACCTGGGGCCCGATAAGAATGTTGGCCCCTTTTCACTTCACATTTCAGTTTGTTTCCCCGGCATATATTCACCTATCCAATGGTATTCCTTCTAAAAGCTAATTCTGATAATGAAGGAAAAAAGTAGCCCCCTACATGCTAAATGCCATTTCAGGTAGAAAGTAAGACAAACCCAATCTCAGATATATAGGATGTTATATATGTGCAAATTAGTATCAATTGATTTTAATACCATTATATAACCTAGACATATAAGTATATAATTATTTCATTTAGCAAAGGCAGTATCTTTCTTAAAAGAAATAATGATTATTACAGAAATTGTAATACTACTTCAGTATTAAAAACAAGGGCTACTTTAATAAACTGCTACCTAAAGATGAATAAAAAGCTATAATTTTAATCTTCATATCCTTATGAAGCAACACACAATAAAGCCCGCTAATAATATATGCTTCCATTAAAGAGTTTTATGGTTTCTTCTTGAGAATTAGCCATTGAGACCAGAACTCTGAAAAATGAAAAATTTAGAATGATTACTGTAAACCAGATAAAATACAGGAAGGAGATCCTCTTAGTAATGTAATGGTAAAAATTTCCCAAATTTCCAAACTGAATTTATAGTATTCATTTAATTCATTATTGGTTTTATCCAGATCAGTTTGCCAATTGATGGATAGGAGCAAAGCCACAAGATACAAAAATAGGGCTCTAACTACAGCTCTACCATTTTTTCCCCTGACACACACGTGCCTCTGCTTGGGCTCATCCATTCCTCTGTGAAACTTGATGATCTTTTCTCCCTGTCCCTTTATCTTATCCTAAGTATGAGAAGTTTTGTTTACTTATTATAACTGGGTCTGCTCTATCTTTCCTTTAGAGATAATAACTTTCTTTCTAGATCCACTTTCTATTTTATTCAATACTGGTATTTCACTTACTCACTGGTATTTCATCCACTCATTACCACATACCCATCTCGGGTATATATCCCATCACTGCTGAAGATAGCTGGCATTTTTATATAATGATTAAAAATTCTCACATGTGCTTGAGCAAAGGGCTTGGGGAAAACAGCATAATCATCTAATGCTGGAATTACTGGAATCCTTGGAAAGTTAGTAATTCTAGCATTTAGAAAGGCCAGTTTTCTCAACAGATGAACTAACTGTTGGGTACTTTCAAGTGTATTATGGTTGATGTCCAAGAAGTTAAAATAACAGCTACAATTATAAGGTCCAAGGCACTGACAGTGTATAGTACATACTTAATATACAGCACAGGGGTTTAGCCTCTGAAGCTATGCTACTTAAATTCAAATCTCAGCTCTGCTAACTACAATATATGCATAAGCAAATAACTTCTCTGTGCCTCAGCTTTCCATCTACAAACTGGAATAATCCTACCAACCTCAAAAAATTGTGAGGATCAACTGAGTTAATACATACAACATGCTTAGTACACTGTCTTGCACATGGTAAGCACTCAAATATTAGCTGATATCTTAATTTTTACTAATAGCACATATTTCTTAAGTGAACGAATGACAGCTAAATTTTTACACTGTAGAAAACTGAGGCTAACAGAAGATTCACTGTCATTTTTGAAGTTGTTACTGCACTGTTTTATACCACACTTCCTTGGAACTTCTATTATAGGTACAACATAATGTTATAAAGTTAAGGAAGGATTGAACAATCCTGGTCCTGTCTCATTAGAATATCTGGCCAACAGGAACAGTGAAGTCTCAGAAAGAGTAAAAAAACTTAGAAAGACAATCTCCACTCTCTGTCTGTTTTTACCATCTGGAAACTGATGAGCTGGAATCACATCTGAGCCAGCAAAGAATGCTGACACCTCTGACTGGGCGGCAGGTTTCACTCGGGTAGTCTTCTTCTCCCCTTGTCTCCCTTTGGCCCAGAATCTCATCTTAGCTCTCTGAGGTCTATTTTTAAAAATAAAGGAAAAATGGAAATTAGTAATGTTGCAATGACAATATGTGTACATCACTTTAACCTATATAAAGTAAGACCTTTCATGTGTATGACGTCATTTAAGTTTAATCATATTTAACCTTCAATTTCACATTTAAACTTCATCTGGAAGGGAGACAGTTTCCTCATCTTGAATACAAGAAGTAATAAGACCAGAGATGTTAAATAATTCCTCAAAATGAAATGCTACAAAGCAGTTAAGACTAGAAATCTAACTAATTTTCTGATTCCTAAACTGCTATCTTTTCATTCTTGTCCTCTTTCCAGCTTGGATTTATTAACACATAGACAACAACAAAAAAATACTTTTGTAAAAAAATCACTGGTATCCCATCACTCTAAAACATTTTGGTTTACCTTTTTTTTTTTTTTTTTGTAATTTCTTTCCAGACTTTATCCATAATTATGCCCATTTTTACACCACTGTAATCATGATGAAGATACAATTTTTTTTTTCAGAGACAGAGAGAAAGAAAGAGCCTGAGTGGGGCAGGCAGAGAGAGAGGAAGACACAGAATCCAAAGCAGGGTCCAGGCTCTGAACTGTCAGCACAGATGTGAGGCTCAAACCCATGAGCCCTAAGATCATGACCTGCACCAAAGTCAGACGTTTAACCGACTGGATCACCTAGGTGCTCTGATGAAGATACAATTTTAAACCTTTCCACTTACCTTTATATAGTAAATGTTTTAATGTGACTGTTTTATATTTAGAAGTTATCAATATTATTATTTAACAAAAGCCATAATTTGAGTTGTTATTTTGCTCCAGGCACAAGTCCTTACACTGGCTTACCTTATTTAATTATAAAAAAAAGTTTACTTTCAAACTATAACAACCACTTTATAAGTGAAAACCTGGAGACTTATACCTTAGGTAACATTCCCAAGGTTACATAGCCAGTGAGTAATGAAGTTGAAAATCATAACTATTATATTGATTGTTATACTGCTTCATTCTTATTGTTTATATATAAGCCTCATTATTATTGTTTATATACTTTCTCCTATCATATAACTAATAAAAACAAAACACCTTAAGATAATAACAGTTCACATCTACTAACCATCATGTATCCTAACCCCATACTAGGAGCTTATTTGTGCATTCATTTGTTTTTGTTTTTTTTTAATTTTCTATGTTCATTCAATTAAAATAAATATGAGCATCTACCAGGAGTCAGGCATGATACGCCTTTATGATATACCTAATTTTCACAACTACTATGATAAATAGCTATTATTATCCTTACTTTTTACACATGAGCAAACTGAGGCTCAGAGGGCGGATGAAGCTAGAAGTTAAAAATCTATCTGGTTTTGAAATCGACATTTTTTCCTTTGTTCCTTTTTTTTTTTTAAAGCCTATTACTAAGCTTACACATCCATATACTGTAAAGAGAAGTTGTTCTACAAGGCTTATTACAAACAACAGCATCCTTCTGCCATCTCAATACTTTTCTGATCCCTGGAGGCAACCCTTCTAAACTGATGTAACCGACTTTTTAATATTTACCATACTCATATTGCTGTCATCTTTGTGACCAAAAGTAATGACAAAGCATGTTCCAACATTCCTGGTCTATACCCTCCACAAAGACCGGTATGCCCCCAATAGAATGAAATGGTAATTTGAGTTAGCTCAATATATAATATTTTCTTCTAGTAACAGCCACTTTTTATTACACAAATAATATTCACAACTAAGGTACATAGTTTCCTGTATAACCTATTTTTTCTTTACATTTGTTAATGTTTTGCTTTACTTACACACAATTCACTTCTAAATGCTTTCCTAGTTGTGTAAATCTCTGTTCAACATGTTAAAACATAGTAAGTATTCCATTTCTTTAAGAAATCTCTCTCAGAGCCTTCTAGTCTGCTCCAATCTGGCCTGGTTTCCCTCCATAACTGCTGTACAACCATCATTTGAAAAGCTACTTTTGTCATCATCACTATGGAAACTCCTTTTCTATTGTTTTATAATGACATGTTTTTAGTATGTGTCTGTTTTCATCTATTATGTTGGGCAATCATTGGGTGCTTTCAATCTAGAAATCCATGTCCTTCAGTTCCGTGAAATTTATTTGAATTACTTTACTCATGATTTGTCTACTTCATTTTCTTTGTTCAGTCTTTCTGGACTTCCTATTAATTGAGTCACTGGATCTTCTGAACTGCTCTATTTTCTTATCTTTTTTTTTTTTTAATTCCAGTTTACATACAATGCAATATTTGTTTCACGTATAGTGATTCAATACTTCCATACAACAGCAGGTGCTTATCACAAGTGCCCTCCTTAATCCCATCACCTATTTCTCCCAATCCCCACCCACCTTCCCTCTGGTAACCATCAGTTTGTTCTCTATAATTAAGAGTCTGTTTCTTAGTCTCTCTCTTTTTCTTTTTTTTTTCCTCCCCTTTGCTCATCTGTTTTGTTTCTTAAGTTCCATGGATGAATGAAACCATATAGTTTTTGTCTTTCTCTGACTTATTTTGCTTATTAGCACAGTACTCTCTAGCTCCATCCATATTGTTGCAGATGGCAAGGTTTCATTCTTTTTGATGCCTGAGTAATATTCCATTATGTATATACACCACGTTTTATCTAATTGTGAATGGACACTTGAACTGTTAATCATAATTTGGCCTTTGCAGATAATGCTGCTTTAAATATCAGGGTGCATGTATCCTTTTGAATCAGTATTTTGTATCCTTTAGGTAAACACATAGTATTGCAATTGCCAGATTATAGAGTAGTTCTATTTTTTAAGTTTCTGAGGAACCTCCGTACTGTTTTCCAGAATGCCACACCTGTTTGCTTTCCCACCAACAGTGTAAAAGGGTTCCCCCTTCTCTATATCCTCACCAACACCGCTATTTCTTGTCTTGTTGATTTTAGCCATTCTGGCAGGTGTGAAATGATATCTCATTATAGCTTTGATTTGTATTTCCTGACAATCAGTGATGTTGAGCATGTTTTCATGTGCCTATTGGCCATCTGTATGTCTTCTTTGGAAAAATGTGTACTCATATCTCCTGCCCATTTTTAATTAGATTATTCATTTTTTGAGTGTTGAGTTTTATTCTTTACATATTTTGGGTATTAACCCTTTATCAGATATATCATTTGCAAGTACTTTCTCTCTTTCCATAGGTTGTCTTTTAGTTTTGTTGATTATTTCCTTCACTGTGCAGAGCTTTTTATCTTAATGAGGTCTCAATAGTTCATTTTTGCTTTTGCTTCCTTTGCCACTAGGGACAGAGACAGGTCAAGTAAGAAGCTGCTGCAGCTGAGGTTAAAGAGGTTGCTGCCTGTTTTCTGTAGGATTCCTGTAGGATTTTGATATTTCCTGTTTCACATTTAGGTCTTTCATCCATTTTGAATATATTTTTGTGTATGGTGTAAGAAAGTGGTCTAGTTCATTCTTCTACATGTCGCTGTCCAGCTTTCTCAAAATCATTTGCTGAAGAGCCTCTTTTTTCCATTGAATATTCTTTCCTGCTTTGTCAAAGATTAGTTGGTCGTACATGTGTGGGTCCATTTCTGGGTTCTCTATCTGTCCCATTGATCTATGTGTCTGTTCTTGAGCCAATACCATACTGTCTTGATTATAGCCCCAAACAATTTTCTTATCTTTTCTTGTCTCTTTCATCTCTTTGTCTTTTTGCTCAACCTTCAGAGATATGTCCTCAACTTTCTTTTCAAATATTCTAGTTCTTTCTTTATGCTATCATATTTTTAGTTTTCAAAGGCCCTTTTAACAATAAATGTTTGTCTTTCATGCACTTTGTTTGGTTCCATGTTTGCAGTTATATTTATGCAGAAGGTCTGCTGATTAGTTTCCCTTGTCTGTCCTGAAGTTTCCTTTCTCCTGCATAGTTTATTTCTTCCAAGTTGTATTAGATCCATTAGTTTTAGTTTCTTTGATATAAGATGTTTCTTCAAATGCAGTGATAAAACATAGGGCTGAAAAGAAGCACTGTTTGGAAGTTCTAGTGTGCAAAGGTGGAGCTTCCAAACTGGTCTTCCTTGTATGGTTATCTGGCTAGTCCATTTTGTAGGGAGAGTCCCTAATACCAAAACCTCTAGGTCTTTCCTTGAAGGTTGTACAAAAGTCCCAAAGACTTTTCGAACCATCTGCTTAGGGGATATATGAAATGTGGAAGCTGAAAGGAAGAAAAGGCTGGGGGAATCTTAATATTCAGTATGTAAACATGATTACATCTCCTTATTCCAAATATATATCCCAGTCCTCAAATGTATCTGAGTACTCCAAGTAAAGAGATCTTCTTTTTTATCCTTTCCAGAGAATAAATCTCCAGCTTTCTGCTAGGACTGGGGAATATCAGTCAGCCAGAAGCTTTTTTTTCAGGTTTACCCAGATGGTTTATGATTCAGCTTTCTTCTATTAAGACATTTAAAATTTGTCTATTTGCTTTTTGGATTCCACAATTTTATTATTGTCTCTAACTGTTTTATACTTTGTTGTTGTTTGTCCTACATAGGTTTTGTTGTTTTAACAATTTTGGAGGAGGAAGTAGAAATTAAGTTTATATATTTAATCTGCTATTTCCAGCCATATGTTCTTCCTATTACGGTATATCTTTTTCCCAAAATTTGATCTCTAACATAATCTGGTCAGGATTTGCATTATCTTGGATTATGCCTCTATACACATTAAGGAAGCAGTCTTTAATAGGACTAAGAACCAGAGAGATTTCAATGTAATCTTCAGGTGTTCCGGGAAGGCCCAACTGCCTTCTATAACACAATAAGAGACAAAGATATTTACTTGTCAAATAACAACTCCATATATTCTCTTAAAGGCAAGAAAATTATTTCCTGGCAGTCTTTTCCAGTTCCATTTGTAAAACACTTAATTCAGAACAGAATCCAAATCCAAAGCTGGAAAATATTTTCACTGTCATCTGGTCTAATCTCCCTTCTCTTACAACAAAAAAATCACAAGTTATATAATGATTTAAAGACTTCATCCAAATCACAGTGCTAAACATAAAGCTCCTCATGTAAATCTGATCAGGTGCCTGTCACACAGTAAGTACGTAATACTTGTTGAAAAATAGATAAGTTTCAAAACCAGCTGCTCTAACAATTTGCTTCTTACAGGAGGCTAAGTATAAACTATAGTCAATTAATAAATAAAATGATAATACCCCTATTAACTCAGTGTATATACCTTATATCCGAATCTGAAGCCTTCTGCCTCACTGCCAATTTTGTAATCTCTCCTTGAGACATAGTCTTATGAAGCTTTGCTTCTTCATCAACTGAAGAAAATCGCTGTGATGTCTGTAATAATTACATATATGGAAGACTTTAAAACCAAGTAACTATAAGACAGCACTGTAATTAAAACTCAAGTTACAGAATTGAGAATTTTATCTATTAAAAATATATAAAAATACATTCATATTATTCAGCAACTCATTGAAATAAAAGAACCTACTAAAAACTTTATTAACTTCCTAGTAATCTGAAGTAAAGAGAACCTGGGTCAATGAAATGCTGAATAGTACCTACCAGCTCATGTTTTCTGACAACTTAACAATGAATATCAAGTGGAAAGGTATGAAAGAAATCAAAGCCAAATAAAGATACAGACAAAAGATCCAGGATCTGATAAATCTACAGACAAAAGATCCAGGATCTGATAAATCTAGAATACTAAGTATAGTATTTCATGCCTCCTTTTATTTGTCCCTACAAGGTAATAATTATTATGACCTAACATGCTATTATAGATTCTTATTATATACCCAGTCAAGGATTTTAAAAAGCTAGATCAAAGGAAGATTTAAAACAAACAAACCCAAAGACCAAAATATTAAAGATCATTATCACCACTAATGCTCTATACTATAAACGACTTACATGGCTTTATCAAACTGGGACCTGAATTTCAATTGGCAATTTTTGTTCCATTTGTTTACAATGTGCCCCTTTAAAATTTGGAGGAGAAAAATTCTTGTTACCTATTCAAATCATTTCCTAGTGTTTCATTTTTCTATAAGTATAGGATGTTTTCTTTAGCCTTTTAGTCTGCTTGACTATGGCCTTAACAACTGAAATAGAAAATAATGTGGTTTGTTAAAATTTAAAGAACAGACTTCTGCTTCTGGCCAGAAGAAGTAACAGGAACCTGTTTTATCCTCCTGTCTGAAACAACCAAAAACAAAAACAAAACAAAAACTCAGACAAAATATTAAGAACCAGCAGTTATCAAGATGATGGACAGGGATGCCTGAGAGATGGGAAACAAAAGAAGTAGGCCTTTCAGCTTCCCCAGCCTAGTGCCTTTAGGCAGTTTCCAGGCTGTGACACAGGGAGGGAGAGTTCACGTAAACCCTGGTGAACGCTCTGAGTTGAACACATGAAGCTGAAGTCCAGAGAGACCAAGGTGACTAGAGACCAAAAGACAGAGTACTGAAGAGGAAAGAGATGCACAAATAAAGATTCTAGAGATCTTCATAAGTTATTTAACTTAGTACCATCAACACTTCTGTGTCAGACAACTACCCAAGACCAGGCAAACGACCACCTAAAAGGATGAAAGGTAATAGAACCTCACTCCTACAAAATCCCAGTAATAGTGCTTGTGCCCAAGAGTCAGAATATATAACTTTATGATTCCCAGGGCACTGAGTGAAGTACACAGAGGATCTTGCTTCAATAGTCAAGAATAATGAGCCCTAGGTGAACTATTGCTCTGTTTAAGCCTAACAAATCTTTGTTTTATTTAATAAAAACTGTATATTAAGTACAGAACATTCTCGATTTACATATACATATTACAATGATTACTACAGCCAGACTTATTTAACATATCATCTCCTCACATGGTTTGTGTTCTGGCAGTGAGAACACCTGAAAGCTACTCTTTTAAAAAATTTCCAATATTCAATACAATGAGACTAACAAATCTTAAAAGGAAGACCTAATTGCTTAGGAATAAACTGTTTCCAGAACCAAGTTCTAGAATATTACTGGAAATAACAGTCTCAAGAATATTAAGTAAATACAAAAGTATCTAGCACCCAATAAGACAAATTCACAATATTGGGCATCCAATAATAAACTAGGCATGCAAAGCAATAACAGTATATGACTGACAAAGAAAAAAAAATTAATCCATCTATAGTGACCCAAAACTGACACAAATACTGAGGATTAGGAGATCAGAGAACTGACAAAATGACTTAAAACTGCGTGTGATTCAAAGTGACATATTTTTGTTTTTAATTTTTTAATGTTTGTTTATTTTTGTGATAGAGACGGAGTATGAGTTGGGAAGGAGCAGAGAAAGACAGGGAGGGAAGGGAGAAAGACGGAGGCAGAGAATCTGAAGCAAGACCAGACTCTAAGCTGTTAGCACAGAGCCCGATGTGGGGCTCAAATCCATGAACTGTGAGATCATGACCTGAGATCATGAGCTGAACTTGGACACTTAACCAACTGACCTATCCAGGTGCCTCCAAGGTGACATATTTTTAAAAACACTGCTTCTGAGGAAAATGAAAGTAAAAAAGAAGAAAGGGGTGCCTTCTGGAGACTGAGTAGTGAAAGCAAAAAGAAGTAAAAGTGTAAAATTTAGAATCTAGCAAGGCAAAAAAAGAAGCAAAAAATGGAGGACACGACAATGCTTTCACCACACATACACACAGACACACACACACACACACAGAAACTAACAGAGTCAAAACAGGCTGCCTATAAAAGAAATTTATCCTTGTTACACAGACAGAAGGGGAAGCCCTTGAAATCAAGTTAGTTATAAACTATCCCAAATGAACATGCATAAATTAAGATATACAAAATCTACACAAGCTACAATAAGAAAACAAAGAAAATGAGAACCAAAATTCAATTGATTAACCCATCTCCCACTGAACAAAAACCAAGCATGAAGCAGAAAACCGTAAATCAAAAATGAATTTAAAACTTCACATATATGAAATACCATATTAATCAGAAATTCAAAAATTAAAAACAGAAATGAGCTCCCCACTCCCTAGAAAAACCAGGAAGAAGCAAAGGGAATGGAATGAACGCAGGAAAGAAATAAAAATATAGTAAAGAATAACTTAGAAGATGCCCAAGGGAGAAAATATACAAATACAAATTCAAAAGGGATTAAACAAAGGCAGGAAGATAATAAAGAATATAAAGTGATTAAAAAGAAATTAATAAAAAGAGTCAGAGAGAAAGTGGTTGAGATGGAAGATAAGAAAAGAAGATAAAAATTATTTATAATTGGGAGTCCCTACACAAGGAAAACAAAACAAGGAATAGAACACAATATCTAAAGCTGTAATCTATGAAAGTGTTTCAAAAAATAAGGCAAAGCCCAAATTTATACACACACACACACACACATACACACACACACACACAGAAGTCCTGCAGGTATATGGGATAACTTAACCTGTGATGATCAAATTGAAGACATATCCTAAATTTTAGATATAAAGAAAGAAAGCCTGAAGGTCTTCAAGTAAAAAATGCCAATAACTCTTTGTAAGAGCAAGAGAATTAGACTGGTAACAGACTTCCAAAAATAAGAAATAAAGTAAGACAACAAAATAGCATTTTCAAAACCTCAGGTATGAATTAAAGTATGAATCAAGGATTTTATATGTAGCCAAGATGTCCCTTCAAATATCAAGGGAATTCCAGAGGTATAGCCTTCCTGAGTAAAGTACTAGGAGAAAAGGTACAACCAATTGAGAGATAAATATGGAAACTTCAGCAAAATATTTGATATGATCATTTCAGATATTTAATAGCTCTAAGACAAAAAATAAAGGTGGGGACTAGAGTCAAAGAATGTAAAATTAAATGTTCTGACTAAGCAAAAGTAAAAGCCTAAAAAACAGAAGAAACGTAGAATAGAATAATTTATCAATAGTTGTGCCAAAACTGGTAAGAATTAAAAAATATTGTTTACAAACAACTAACTTAAGAATAATAGATTAAATTAAAATATGGTAAATTAAGGGCATTTTTAAAAGTTATATACAAACCCAGAGAAAAAGAGCATACCACCTCATATCAAAAGAAATTTTAAAAAGTGAAAGAAAAAAGCAACAAACAGCAAACTTAACATAATGCAGAATAACATAAAATTGTAAGAGTTGAGACTGAATCTATCAGTTATATCAATAAATGGATTTAACTCATATATAAGGCCAAAAAATTTTAATTTGGTTCACAAAGTAGGAACCAACTATAATGCATATAAAACATGCATCTAAAACAAAAGGGTTCAGAAAGGCTAAAAATAAAGGAACGAGTAAACGTATTCTAGGCAAATGGAAATAATTAAGAAAATAGAGGCTATGATATTATTGGTTAAGTAGAATTCAAGCAAAAAGCACTGAATGTGACAAAGAACACTTTTTAATACGAAAAGCCATAATTCACGGTGAATAATAGGAAACTTTAACACAACATTCTCTGTATAAAACAGCGGTATAAATAATAATAAGTATATAGAAGATAAACACCTCATCAGTAAGGAAGAAATTATGGTTATATATTGAAATTTTACATTCTAAATACAGAATAAACCTTCTTAAAAAATGCACAAGGTACAGTCACAAAAACTGACCACATATTAAGTAACAAAGAAAACAACAACTGAAGACTTAAACACATTAGAACAAACAAGATACATCTGAAGTAGTGATCAGAAAAAAATTCATAGCCTTAAAAACCTGTACCAATAAAAATAACTTTAATAATGAATTAAATTCCCCACTAAAAATGTAGCAAAAGAAGACAGTAAACCAAAAGAAAATATAAGGAAATAAAGGTAAAAGTGGAAATCAGTGGGGAATGGGGGCATGGGGACACTAGATACAATAAATAAAAATTCTGTTATTTTGGAAAAAAGTAACAAAGACAAATGACTAATTTAAAAGGAAAAAGGAAAAAACAACAAATCTACAAAATACGAAATGATGAAAGAAAAATAACCATTGAAACAGATTTTTTTAAAAATCATGAGACTATTTCCAGACCTCTATGCAAATAAATCTAGAAAATTAGATGAAATGAATAATTTCATAAGAAAAAATGAATTATCAAAATTGACTCCCTCAGATAGAAAGCTTATGAGACTAATTTCTCTAGAAGAAATACAGGAAACAAGGAAATATACCATAAAAAAGTACCAATCCAAGATGGTTTCATAGGGAAATTCTACCACATCTTTAAAGAGCAGAGTTGCGATGCTATGAACAATCCATATATAAATACTAAGTGATTCAACAGTATGGCTGCTGTGCTGGGACTGCCAATCCAAACCTTTCATGTCAAACTCTGTTCAATATCAACCAGATTTCTAATTTCCAAGACCCATCTCAAAATCACCAGCCCAGGTTCTAAAATTTTATAAACATCCTCTCTTGAGGCTTCCCCTTTCTGAGACCTAATCAAGGTGGATTTTCCTTTACTGTAAAATGAGATAAAAAAACTTAGCCTTACTCTATCTACAGGTTTTTCTGGCAATCTTCTGTGGAGTGAGTAGTGGTGAGAAGGAAAATTCAACAAAGATAAGGACTCATGAATGTCTCAGAGAATAACAAAGAGAAACAGGAAGTTGACAGTAGGTTTGGGGATAAAATGAGAAGTTTATCATACTGGAGATAAAGAAGACAAATTTTGGAGAGCTATTTAGAAGTCATGCCCATAGAGATGATTACTTTCCATCTAGGGAAAGACAGAGAAAACATAACGTTACCTATACCAGTCCTACTAATAAGGAATAGAAATGATGTGACTAACTCACTTACTATCTAGAATACCGTGAGACTAAAAAACTATATGAAAACTTTCTCAAAAATATTACATGACAGGGGCGCCTGGGTGGCTTAGTCGGTTAAGCGTCCGACTTTCGCTTAGGTCATGATCTCGCGGTTCGTGGGTTCGGGCCCCGCGTCGGGCTCTGTGCTGACTGCCAGCTCAGAGCCTGGAGCCTGTTTCAGTCTGTGACTCCCTCTCTCTGACCCTCCCCTGCTCATGCTGTCTCTCTCTCTCCTAGAAATAAATAAAACATTAAAAAATATATATATATTACATGACAGAATATATCATTATTCTTGGGTAAAAGCCGACACAATGGATAGAACTGAATGAGAGCAGCATACAGAGATTAAACAGTTACTCATGTGGCAGAATTAAAGGCAGAAAGTTTAAAGAAAAAAAAAAAACACCAAAGGAGGAAACTACTACTCTTTCCACTCCTCCTAGTAGGTAACAATTAATTAATGTTAATTTAATTAATTAACCACTGATGAATTCCAGAGGTAGTGCTTATCAAATTCTCTTCAGGTAATTCATTTATAACTGTCTTTATCCCATTGGATCAGTTATTTCACAAGTAGAAAGGTAAGATGGCTTCTTCCAAGATTGAATGACACTCTTTTTAGCGAATGTCAGAGTGACAGGATGATCACTTTGTCCAGAAAAAAAAAAATCCAGTTTTTTAAAAATCCATGTGCCTAGAAAAATCAAGCCTATTGAAAACCCTGGAGATACCTGAATTTTTGAGAATTCAGTAGATCCCATTTATAAACAATTAGTCTTCGTCTTCACAATAACAGATAACATTAGAACATGGCATATTTTCAAAATAAACAAACAGAAACACATTTTAAACTGTTTCTACCCTTTCCACCCCAACCCCAATTAGTATCTATCAGCATATTCTAGAAAGCAAAGCTTCTTCATGCAAGTGTCCACCAGAAACAAACACCACCACCTGTTCCTAAAATAGCTAGTGATGAAACAGAAAGACAGTGAAAAAGCTGGGGCTATATACACTGTGCAGGGATACAGAGTGCTCTACAACTACTGGCATGCAGTGACCGTCAAAAGCAGGTGAACAGAATCATAGGCAGAGGCTACCAGCTAGAACCCTTAAAGGGGACCAAATGCTCCAAGCAGAAAGCCCAACTTCCAGTTCATCTCAGTAAGAGATTTCAGTGAGGAAGAATTCTACCACCAAAAGGACTAAGGTTTGTAACAAAGAAAACTCTCAGGAACAAAACAGCAATTAACAAATGCTAAGTTCTTCCACTAATGAAAAATCTACGTACGTTTTCGAGAATAATTTAAGTATGCTCCCTATTTACACTAAAAAAAAGTACTTTTCAGTAAAATTAGTTGCTCTGTAACATAATTTCATCTGTAACTACTAATCACATGGTAGAGTACGTTTTATTATTTATAACTCAAAAACAGGGCACCTCCAAAATGGAGTTACTTTACCCTACACTGAAGAGAAGGCTTTGGCTCTGGTTACATATATTAATAGACAGACAGATTGTTTCTAACTTTTACAACCCTATGGTTTAGCTCAGGGTTATGACTCATTTGTCTAATTAAAGAACTAGTCATACATTTTTTCTATTTTTATTTTTTTTTCTTAGAATACCAATATTATCATTTAAAAATGGGGTCTATTTCTAACAGAAGATAAAGACAATGAGGGTATTCTAGAAATTAGCAGAAAATTTAATTCTTTGGCACAAACAGCTTACAACAGCTCAAAGATAAAATATTTAGTACGTCAAAAGAAGACCAACCTAAAATTTTTCTCCCATAATGAACACATACTAAAGAAGAACATTAGAAACCCAACTTAATTAAGGATATGCATAGAAATAAACTGCATATATCACTCCATTTGATGAGTGATCATGTTTTAGTACATATTAGACGTACAGACTCCTTATATTGTGGATTTTCCAGGACAATTCCAAAATCAAACATTTTATATCCATAAATACATGCATACCTGTCAAACTATATATACCTAATTTTGGATGAAATATGATGATCAAGTTATATTCTTAGTCAAATATTTTGACTAAGTGCAGCTTTATTCAAACTCCAATGTTATAATTTGTGATCAGTCCAAATTCACATTACATACAGACTTCTACCTGGATAGGTTGGTCCAGGAAAACATTTTTGGCATTGTTCATTTGTTAAAATTTCATGTTAAGGGGTGCCTGGGTGGTACAGTTAGTTAAGCGTTTGACTCAATCTCGGCCCAGACCGTGATCTCACAGTTCGTGGGTTCAAGCCCCGCACTGGGCTCTCTTCTTCTTTCTGACCTTCCCCTGCTTGTATGTGCTCACTCTCTCTCTCACAAAATAAATAAACTTAAAAAAAAAATCACGTTTATTTCAATTACTAAATAATTGTGGAGGGAAGCAAGTTTAAAGGCCAAAAGCAAAAAAAAAAAAAAGATAGGAGAGTACCATTTCAGTTAAAAGCGAATGAAGTATTTAACAATACTCAATTTACTAGACCAAGGATCAATCGGCAAACTATGGCCAGCAGGTCAAATACAGCCCACTGTTTTTGTAAACAGTTTTACTGGAACACAGTTCTGCCTATTTGTTTAGTTATTATCTATGGTTGTTTTCACTTTACAACAGCAGAGCTGACCAAGAACATCTAAAATGTTTACTATCAGATCCTTTACAGAAAACAGTTGGTGGCCCCTGCTTTAGACTTTTTAAGATATAACAAAAAATCTCTACATTAGTACTAAATTAAATAACCCTAACTTTCTCTAATTTATGATTTGAGAAATGCTGTTAAAGTGCCCTTTATCTGGTCTTATTAAATTAAGGTTTAGTTTTATTGCTGTGTTCACTGAGGTTTCCCATGTACAAACCATTATACAAGGAAGAAGCTGTGAAGGTTAGCTTTAGATTAGCAAAGACTAGTCACTATTCCCATTAGATTTGCTTGTTCCCTATTTTTCTTATATTGCTATAAAATTACCATTTCGGAGTCACTGTGAGAGGCCTGACCCAGGCTGGGTGCAGGCCCTAGCTCAGAGTGAGAAGCTTGGTCAAGGGAGAGAATGGGCTCAATAATGTCATCGTAATCATCTTCCTCTGTATCCCCCTCCCCATCGGCAAAAGTACCTCTAGTCAAGAAATCGGAGCGCGTCCGCGCCATTCGAGCTTTCTTTTTATGGGCCGGTCTGGCAACCTGCTTGACCAAATGATAAAACAAATAACACAACAATGTTTTGTTTTGGTTTTTTTGGAGATGATGTCAATGAAAGACATCAGAGAGCTCATGAATTTCTTGAAACATCCCTCCACCCCACTGTATCCTCTCTACTAGAAGTGACAGAGATAACCAAAAGCAATCCATATACATTATTCTGGACAAAGAACACGAATGGAAGCTAAATCTACACTGTTCTCCATAGCCAAGGAAGTCATTTTTCACTGCCATAATATGTCACCAAAGTCACTTGCATAAATTGCCTTCTTTTTTTAAGAAAAGTCTTTTTTGTAAACATAATCTGGGATTTTATACACCATTCCTTCCCTGAAGTACACCTCCCTAAGTATAACAGACTTAACTCATGGCTTCTTTCCCATAAACACTTGGGAGTAAATGTATAAATGAGGTGCTCTACTTATTAGAATAATAATTTCCAAAATAAGTGCATCTATGTTGTATAAGCGAGATAAAATTCAATTCTTACCTCTCCTTGGCCCGGCCCAGTTAACTTCACAGGTTTCCAATTTGGTTCATCTTGTTTATGGAGTAGAGGATTTCCACTGCTTAAGGCTTCCTTCTGGACACTTAGGATAAACCAACAGGATTACATTTCAATTCCTAGCAGACATCGCATGGCAATAGTCTTAAAGTACAATATGAAATATGACCTAACAAGCCAAGTCAAAGAATTCTAGCATATTACATAAATATTTCCTGATCTTATCCAGTTCCTAAAACAACATATCAATGTTTTTCTGCCTACCCTAATTAATAGTATTATGAAGAATTAACATATGTGACTGAATTACTGGAAGCCTATCCCTAATAATCACTGGGTATATTCTATTATGCATATGTTTAAGAATAGTAGCAGCAGAATTAACTAAAGAAAACAAATGGATTTGATAAGGGAAAATACTACATTCCCAAATCTTTAAAATTAGTCTTAGAAGGGACCTTTTATTCTAATCATTATAAAATATCTGATAACTATCTTAGTTTTAAAATTGTTATACAGAGCAATGAGGTTGCCTAAGAGGCTCAGTCGGTTAAGTGTCCGACTTTGGCTCAAGTCATGATCTCATGGTTCATGAGTTCAAGCCCTTCATTGGGCTCTGTGCTGTCAGCTCAGAGCCTGGAGCCTGCTTTGGATTCTATGTCTCCCTCTCTCTCTCTCTCTCTCCCCCTCCCCGACTCGCATTCTGTCTCTCAAAAATAAACATTAAAAAAATTTTTTTAATTGTTATACAGAACAAAATCAACACTAGAAGGATAAAGAAACTGTTACCAAGTTAAAAGATAGTCCAAGCAGATAGTCCAGTGTTTATGAAACTTAAATTTTGCTTAAATAACCACATGATGTGACTACTTTATCATTATATTCTATGTAGAAATGGATACCTGCTGAAATTCTGAACAGAATCCAGTACTTGCATGGCCCCAATTATCTACCTTAACTCAGAACCATGAGTCTTAAAATTTATCAACATACCACTAACCTCTCCTTAGCAGAGCTATAAGCTCACTGAGAATCATACCTTACCTTCTAACATAGTGGTGGGTTTAAAGTACACACTAACATGATACAAGTTGGCAGACTAACTGCTCTCTCATGCAAAATCTTCCATTTAATTTTTACAAATGAAGACCGAGGGGCCATAAGAGGTTATACTGTCCTTTACCCTATGCATAAATCCCTAAACAACCCTAAATAGATGAAATCTTCCCTAGCTAAAGGCATCTATGGTATCTCCCTTTTTGACCAATGAATGATCAAACCTAGCAATCGTAGGCTATCCTAAAAGATTCCCTTTTATTAAAATCTATCTTGCCACATTAAAGTCTATTGGCCTTTGATTTATTCTCAAAACAGGGAAACAATTATCAGGAACTTTGACAGCACCTGAACACCCTAGCCAACTTTTAAAATCACAGCATTTTCTTTATATTTCTCCATGATTTCTTTTTTGTTCTTCATCATTAACCAGATGAAAGCCACTATGCACTTTATCTATGGAAAGTGCATTTCTTTTCTATAGAAAGATCACTAATCTAAAATTACTTCCTAATCATGAAATCCAATGGCAATTCCTAATCATGAAACTCAAGTTCCATTCCCAGCTATTTCTCTCCGTATGTGATCTTGAACAAGTCATTTCATCTCTATAGGCCCAAGTGAGCTCACTTACAGTATGTGGGAACTGGACAAAATAATTTAGAAACACCAACATTTAGAACTCTATAAATTGCTAAGATTTCTAGTATTATTACTGATACAAGAGAAGCTTTTAAATATGAATTTTACTTAAGCTTTCACAGAAACAACCTAACACAATCATTTTGATGATAAATAGATCTTAATGAGACAAAGCAAACTAGATCAAGTATCCTTAAGATTGTTTATCTTGGAAAAATGATAAAAGTAGTTACAAGAATTGACAAGAATGATCAATGTTTTTGAAATCTATAAGTAAGCCATTTACAGAACTGATTCATAGATCCAACAACTACACAAACATAATACCAACACACACACACATACACACACACACACACACCCCTCCCATCACTGAACTTAATGAGAATGAAAGGAAATAATGTTTTTAACTCTCTGATGGGCTTATATATGCTTACACAAAGTCTTTGAACTTTTGGGCAATCTCTAGGTTAATGGGCAAGTATAGACCTCAAGCTGTCATTTAATCCAGCTGCATTTCATAATACCAAACAGAAACCCCTGATGGAAAAATAAAATATCAGTGCTCTTTTGCTCATATTTACAAAGGGTTTCCATAAAATCTGTACATAATTTTAAAGACAAAAAGACTTAAAAAGCTTAAGCTATGATAAGAGTGAAAAGGATATTTTCATAGTTAATGTGAAACGTTAATTTTTTTTAGCTCTAAGATATATACCCTCCCTTTCATTTAAACACTGACATTCTCAAGACACCTTGATGGCTAAGTTGGTTGATCATCCGACTCTTGATTTTGGCTCAGGTCATAATCTCATGGTTGTGATACTGAGCCCTGCACTGGGCTCCACACTTACATGGAGCGTGGGACTTGCTCGGGACTCTCTCCCTCTCTGCCCTTCCGCCACTGGTTCTCTCTCTCTCTCTCCCTCTCCCACCCAAAATAAAAATTTAAAAACAAAATACTGACATTGTCCCATAAGAACTGAATGAGTTCACTATACAACAAAGACTTAATAAAATTTCTTAAATTTTATCATCTTTGTTTTTATGTTCCACTTAAAAAGGGCTTTTCTCATGGTGACCACTAGTTAAGAAAACTTACAAGTATAAAGAACATCTACTTAAGTAGTCAAACTCTTAGAAACAAAGTAGAATGGTGGTCACCAGAGGGACGCCTGGGTGGCATAGTCAGTTGAGCATCCAACTCTTGATTTCAGCTCAGGTCATGATCTGAGGGCTGTAAGATTGAGCCCCATATTGGCTCTGCACTAAGCAAGGAGACTGCTTGAGATTCTTTCTCTTTCCCTCCCTGTCCTGTGCCCCCCTACCCGCTCTCAAGTGCACATGCGCTCTCTCTCTCCCCCTCTGCCCCAAAAGAAAGAAAGAAAGAAAGAAAGAAAGAAAGAAAGAAAGAAAGAAAGAAAGAAAGAAAGAAAGAAAGGAAGAAAAGAAAGAAAGGAAAGGGAGGGAGGGAGGGAGGAAAGAAGAATGGTGGTTTCCAGGGGCTTGGAATAAGGAGAATGGGGTAGTTGCTGTTTGATAGGTAGTAAGAGTTTCTCTTGCAAGATGAAAAAGTTCTACAGATCCACTGTACAACAATGTGCAAATAGTTAACACTACTGCCCTATATAATTAAGAATGGTTACGATGGTAAATTTTATTCTTTTTCTGTTTTTTACTACACATAAAAAAAGTATAAAGTACTCAGAGAAGACCCAATAGGCCAATAGCTGGGACAAAGTATATTAACTTTTAAGTCTGACACTAACAACCTTGGACTTGCCACACCTGAAAGATCTAAGACAACCAGCATTTGCTGAATGCTTAGCCTACTATATTTTCAGGCACCATACTGACCTTCACAAATGCCTTCTCACTTAATGAGGAGGAACCAAAAAACTCTATCTATGCTTAGTCAAAGAGCCCTATGGTATAATTATATCCAATTTCAGGAATCTGCTAGAGTCAACAATTAGGGAATTTTTTTTACACAGAGAAAATGGCTTATTTCAGTAGCACCCATACAAATAGTTGAGGTAGATTTAAGCACCTTAATAAAATTCACCAAAAAGTTTCCCATTTATACAGAAAATAAATATTTCACTTACAGGGAAATATTCATACTGTCCTTTGGTGTGAAGAAAATGACCCTATTAGTTCCATCTCTGGAAGGGCCATCAGATTTGTGGATATAAGACTGAGTTGGCCTATGATGCTCTCTTTTTGAAATACGATTATTAGAAAGTTTACAGGCTACGTTCATTTGGGTACACATTCTGTCTGTCTTGGATAATTCCTTGGTACTAGTAGATTGGTATGGGCTTCCTTTCCTTTCAAAGAACAAGGTGACAGGTCGGTCCTTCTGGGATAGGTGAGCAGAAGGGCTGTCTTTTGGAAGAAGAGCTGCATCTTTTACAGTTACGAATGGAGGCCCTAGTACATTGGGTTCTCCCTTATTTGGAGTATTCAGAATGAGGAGAGAGGAAGGCCTCTCTACTCTTTGTTTTGATGGATGGAAAGACGGTGCCAGGAATGACTCCCCAGTTCTTGGCCTTTCAATGGTCTTGAAGGCTTTACGTTCCTTCTCTAAAATATCTGTTTGCTGACGAATCTGTTCCATCATCTCTTTTTCATTCTGCTGCTGCAAATGCCTTTGCCTTTCTTCCTTCTCAGTGTTTAGCTTTTCTAACTTCTTCAGCACAGTATTAGAAGAATCCGTATTCAAAGACCTAACAACTTGATTTTCTCCCGAGGAGTGGTCCTTTCTGGCTTCCCTGCTGATATCCAAAGTAAGAGCTGAAAGTGTTTCTTCACTTTCTAGGAGCTTGTTTCTCTGGATACCTGTGTCTAGTTGGGAACTTGTTTTCAGTGGGTCTTGTTGAGGAATATAAAAAAATGTAGGCAGACTATTTGAAATAAAGGGCTCTCTCAGCTGTGGCTTACAAGTAATAGATTCAGAACTGCAAACCAGTTTTTCCTTCATAGTCCCATTCTTCAAATGCACCGAGTCAGATGGTGTCCCCTTTTCAACTGTTGTATAGTTAATATCATTTGAGGCACTGAGGGCATTGTCCTGTGAATCAAATTTTGGACTACTAGATATTTTGGATGACAGAAACTGCAAGTCTCCTTCATCTAAAATTATGGACTGGAGTTTGCTCTTCTGGCCTTCCTCACAGCTCAGAAGTTCTAAGCTTCCTTGAGAGCTTTCACTGTCAGGTGTACCCTGTGGAGACTGAAGGCCTTCAGGCATCAGTTCTGTAGACCATCTACGTTCCTCTGAAGGAGACATGCCACCAAGAGAACGAACTTTTAGCAATTCTAAACTAAATATAGCTTGCTCTAGTTCTCTCATTCTCCGACTTTCTCTTTTGGCCCGACCTACTTTTTTCTGGTGGAGATCCTCCAAGGACTTAGGTCTCTCTCTTACAATCACTTGTTCCTGCAAGTCCACACCACTTTGGCTTCTAGCTCTCTCCTGTCGCTTGTTTGGGGACTCTTTCAAGCAGTCCATTGAATTCTCCTGGATAATTCGATTACTCTCTATCACAGATTTACATTCCTCTATAGCTTTCACTCGGTTGTCAAAGGAACAATCCTCCCATTCTGAAGGGTCTGAGCCCTGAATTTCGAGAGCTCCATATGGCTCAGGATCTGCCAACCCAAGTTCTACTTTTGTTTCTTTCAGTCTTTGTTCTTTTAAAACCTTAAATCTATATAAAAAGAGGAGAAAATGGGTTAGAAAGATTTTTTAGTTAATGCTACAGAGATTACATTTTAACGAGAATTTAAGAAATAAATGGAAAGTTTCAAAATTTTCTTCTTAAACTAACTTGGATGCACATTTCACAATTCTATTCCTATGAGTGAGATATTTTATTAAGTACATTAATCTTAATAGGGATCTAGTCAAAACATAAACTAACTCAGAAGTAAAGCTCTCATTTTAAAATATCTTTATTTAAAGGTACACCTTAAAAATGAAATTAAAGTTTCTGACATTAAAAACAACTAAATATTGCCAAATTTTAAAGACAACCTAATGTAAAATTAACTCTTAGCAGTTATAACCATAGTCCATGTAGGTTTTCAATCCAATTTAATTCAGTAAGTATCTGTTTAGCTTCTTTTAGAGATCATACAATGTGGGTTACATTGTGTTACATTACATACAATGTGCTAGAAACATCATAGCCTAGTGGAAAAGACAAAACTGTACACAACCAATTCTAATACAAGTTAGGCAAGCGTTAGAGCAAAGGTATAAACAAAATACTTGAAGAGAGAAGGAGTAACTATCATAACAACACAGATTACCTTTGTCTTGCTCTGAATCCTCTACATATTGATTGCAAAAGGATAATTTTGCTCCTTTGTTCTTGATACCTCTTACTTTCCCTGTAGCCTTTCCATCTTGCCTGAATGCAGACAGCAGCCATGTGCCTCAGCCTATAGCATTCCTTCCATCTCTGCTGGATGATGATGGCTGCAGTCCGGAGTTCCAAATACCGTTGCCTCTCCACGTGAGCACGCCAGGAAGCCTGGAGACGAGTGGCTGCACTAGCCATAACTAAAGCATCCTTCTGCACAGCTACATTTCTGACTTGCTTCTGATTTAGGTAATTCCTCCAGAATCGCTGTGAGGAAGACAAAACAATAGAAATGGTTGTCATATCTTATACCACATTTTCACAGAAAAAAAAATAATAAATTTATTATGTCACAATTAGAAGTGACTAAATAGCTAAATTGTGCATGATTAAAGTGAAAAAAAAGTTACCCTTTCCAGATATGCTTGGCTAAAACAGCTCTTAGAGAATAAAACCTCAATAAAGTTAATTACTGAACTTAAAATAATTTAAAAGTTTTTTATGCTTTGACAAAGGACATTATCTTCTCATGCTACAGTTTTGCCAATATTAATGGGTTTAAGGTCAACATGCACATGGTTCAAAGATTAAAATTCTAAAAATTTTCTTGTATTAACAGAAAAGGGCCTATGGAGGAGAACAGAATGAATGGTCATCATATAAATCAATGAAGAAGAAAATAAAATAGATAAAATAGGAAATAAGATACCTAGCATCCAAGAGGAGTATAGAGCAACAACAATGTATATATAACTCTCAAATATCACTCAGGAAACAATCAAATAAAAATAACTATGTAAACAAAAATTAAAGCATGTAACTCCTTTGCCCCTAACCGTATCATATAAGACATTATAGCTATAAATTCAATTTAATTTAACTTCAACTCCATCAATATTTACCAATAGTCTATTATACGCCAGGTAATCTTTTGGGTGCCATGAACATTTCAAAAATGAAGAGGACACATTTTCATCAATGAAGAAGTGTATATTCTTATTCAAATGTCTCACAGTTAAATCTTATTTACTAAAATAAAAACCAAATAAACTAGCAAATCTCATGCAAAGAATCCTTTACTTCCCACCTGGATAATGATGCATGCCTGTCTTAGGTGGAGGAAATGTTGCCTACACAGCAGGACCCTGAACCATCGCTGCAACAATATGATTCTGCGGAGCACCTCTTGGTGAAGCAGATCTTGTAGGTGCTGTCGTTCCTGCTCCTTTAGGAACACCTACCAAAAAGAAGAAAGATGGGGAATACAGCTTACAAAGAAGTGAGAAATTTGTTTCATGAATCATTTTTTAAGTGGTAAGCTTCTTTAGAGAAGAACAAATAGCAATGGAAGACATGAAAAGCAATACTGATAAATATTTCTATTGATAAATCCAAAGAAGTCATTCTCAAATAAAAAAAAAATTAAAGAGACATTAGACTATAGAAGGGGAAATGAAATAGTGAAGATGAATACAAAATTGCTTTAGAGATTGTGATCCATTATTCCCTTGGGAAATTCACTGCCATCGTGAGCCACTTGTACCATTGGTAATGTCATAGTGTTCAAGGATTTTAGGGTGGGGCCAAAAAAGTTGGGAACCATAGATCTTGAAGTTTGATCATAATATGAATAAACCAATAATAACAGTCTTATTGAAACCCAGTATGCATCAAAGGCTGCTTGCTTCCCAAAGTTATTAATCACTTTATTTACTATTTCATTTCATTAATAAATCTTTAGGGATTTAGGAGGAAACAAATATAACTTAAACATTCTGTCCCTCTGAAAACAGAATTTGCACTTCACTCTTAAAAGCAGGTAGATATTAAAACCTATATATCTTTAAGGTGTACAATGTGACATTTTGATGTATGTATACATTGAGAAGTAATTCCCACAAACTAATTAAATATTCATCATCTCCCCCTTCTGTCAAAAATTTAAAACTATTTTTAAAAAAGAAGAGATACTGGATACACAAAAAGGAAAACAGTAAACTATAAGGGCAAGAGACAGAGGACTCTACCTAAGCAAAACAAGGAGTAGGAAATAATAAATGTACACATACATGGCAGCATGTATAGGAGACAACAGAGTAATCTTCATAAAGAAAATATTAAATGATGTGAAGTCACAATATGGAGGTTCTTGAAGAAGAGAACGATGCTTGAATTTAATGGGAGGTTATCAGGAGATTTTATTGAGCAGAAAGCCAACATGAAAGAAATGTATATTAAGATGATGGTTTTGATACTATGGGTAGACTGAGTTAAATGGAATGACAAATAGACTCAAATCAGATGAGGGATTACTGTAAGAGAACTATAAGTGAGAGCTAAGGAACAGACCAAAATGCCAGCAATAAGAATGAAGAAAACGGGAGTGATGTGAGCATCATTTGTGAGAAAAAAAGAAACAGAACTTTGTGAAAGGATTAAAGTGAAGGCTCAGGCCAAATATCATTACAGTTTTTAGTCTAAGAACCTAGAAAAAGGATGAGAGAGAAAAAGAGTACTTGAAAAATAAGGATAGTAGGAGAAACTGGATAAGGTCCCTCTGGACAAGCTGAGTTGAAGGCTACAGTAGAACACCTAGGGAGACATTGTTTTTAGGCAGTTAAAACTACAGGCAGAACTAGAGCCTGGCCAGAAGCTCTTTGGTTAATACTGACTATGTTAAGTGAAAATCTTGGCCTAATCAATTTCTTTATGATATCTGGTACAATATCTTTTTCAGAAATGTTCTCCTGGGCAAAGATGACCATTAACATCTAAATATAAAAAATCACTCAAATTTGACAAGGAGCGTATAGATTATATTTACCATGGATTTTCCAACTTGATAGTTATCTGAATTAAGATTTATTTTCCTGAAGAAATCCTGAATGTTAAATTTGGATGGAATAATATTTCGGGGAAGAAGTACATGGAAGTGGCTCACAAAATCCTGAAAAATGAAAAGAAAAATGTTGTAAAATCACAAGAAAATTATAAACATGTCTAAAATATAAAACGTGCAAAATGTAAACATGGTCTAAACTAGCTATTTGTCCTTTTATTGAACCCTTTCTCATCTTTTAAACAGATTGAAACCAAGAAATTACTTCTTAATTAAAAAAACTATAAAACAGTTAATTGTAAAATGGAGGTGGGGTGGAGAAAAGATAGTGAGTTATATGTATTTTGTTATCAAAGGGGAATGGAAGAAGAAAAAAGCAGAAACTAATTACCCCTTTTGAGAATGTTGTATATAAGACCAAAGAAAAAGTTATTTAATAAAATAAGCAAACGTGTCAGCTATTACAGGGTGTAACTGAGAACAAAATGTTCCCTCCCAGAAACAGTAAAGAATATGCTCAGCTGCTGAAAAGCTTCAACATAATTTCTATACACATAGCAGCAGTAGCTGATGAGAATAACTGTGAGCCCTGCTGGTAGCTTACTATGAAAGAAAAATCTTGCTGAGAAAACTTTATAGAAAACTAAATGGAATCTTCTCTTGAACCAGGTGGCTCTGACTGAACTATTTCCACTACTGGAGTAATCCATAGGAAGAACTACACTGTGTTATGAGTAAACTTAGTATTAGCAAACATTCAGATCAAAGGAGAATAGCCAGGAACTGTATTCCATTATAACAAAAGCTTAATAAGATTGCTTCCATTCAATGGAAGTGAGTACTTTCTATCCTTCTTCAGTTCTGTCTACAAAAGATGGAATGGAAAGGATGAAATAAGAGAAATAAAAAAGTGAGTCCCAAATGAAAAATAAGACAGAGGAATAATTTAATAATGTGTATACAGATTTAAATATCACTATAAAAGCATCACCTGGAAAGAATATTTGCAGCTGTATCCAGATTGGCGAATTCGAACTGTCTCTAGCATCCCAGTGTACCGAAGCTGACGAAGTACCAAGGCATCATTGAACCTTAATGGCAGCTAAACCAAAGCAAATAGATAAAAAGATTAACCTAGAAGAAGAGATCTCCAAATTAATGTTTCTCTCATAAGTATAGTCAACTTCTGAATATCTAAAAATTGGAGGTTGCCTGGTTAAGACATAACAGAGGTGATAGGAAAATCTTACCTCCCCAGGTGGTAGCTTCAGAAAAGTTCTAAATGCCTGACCCTAGGGAAAAAGGAGAAACCAAGCTTCCAGGCTTCTCTCTAGTAGTAGAGGGAGAGGACCTCCAAAGGTAAAAACGAATGTAGTTACCCACAGGAGGAGGCAACATAGTCTCATCCCTATAAAAATCTGTAACAAGATTAATCTACATATATGTAGTCAAGAGTATCTGTATTTTTGTTTTTAATTATAAGATTTTTCTCTATTATCTCACTCAGAAACCACCTACCCCACTCTACCAGTTGCCTTGGTTAATGAGAGGGCTGACAGATTCTTCCTTTAATGACTAGTACAAGGTTAAGAGCAGTTTTTTTCTCTAAACGCTTTTTGCTAGTGGTATCAGTAGGATACAATGAAAAACAAATAATTGCTATAGTCCCTGAGAATTGACCTCCTCAATGCGCAGGCATTGATAAGGAAGAGGCTAATGGGAGATAGTCACTCAACACCCTGTCACTTGAAGGTATCTCAGTAGGCATGTTTTTCGATATTTAAAAGATATATTTAGAGCTTCTGATATTTCTCCCTATACTCTAAATAATATTTTCAATGACCCCCAAAGGCAATACCAAACATTTTCTTGCAAAGAGATTGGGCATACCAGCTATCAAGGAAAAGAAAATCAAATGGGCAACTTATGTTAAATAATAATAGCAGTCAAGGTTTATTTAGTACTTATTCTGTGCCCTGAAATACTTCATTAACTGAACTCTCTGTACAAGGTCTTCATTAATAATAGGGACTCAAAGTTCTATTTAACTGTAAATAAAAAGGTTTCCTTTCTTGTTACTATAAAAGAATAGCTAACATATACTGAACAGTTAGTATGGGCCAGGAACATTCTAAGTACTTTGCAGGTATTGACTCATGTATACTAGTACCAAAACACTATGAGGCTGGTCCTATAATTATAGTGTATTCTTACAAAGATGAAAACTTTTAAAAGCCACAGGAACGGGTAAGTTCACAAAGCTTGTAAACAGCAGAGTTGAAGACTGCTTCCTAAAAATTAAGAAAAGCTGGACACAATTCATATATACATTTATAGTACTACAGAACTACACATTTTAGCTGTTCGGCCTAGGAACTATATTTTCCTATAATGAACATAAAGAAATATGACAAATGTTTATATTTATTAGGTATATTCTACAAAGCTGTAATTAGGAGACCTAACATAGAAAACAGGAAGGAACCAAGAATATCCACAGTACCTTCCTTATTTTACAGAGACAAAAAGCTCTAACCATAAAAAATGCTTAGCAAATTCTTTAAGAAAGACAGCTTATATACAAACAAGAAAGATTAATCTCAGGGTAACAAAAGTTACATAAAACTCTTTTTTATGATGGAATTTCAAAACATATTTGCTCCGTTCATAGCAGCACTCTCAACAATAGCTAAAACATGGAAAGAGCCTAAGTGTCCATCAACAGATGAATGGATCAAGAAGATGTGGTTTATCTATACCATGGAATACTACATGGCAATGAGAAACAATGAAATCTGGCCACGTGTAGCAACATGGATGGACCTTGAGGGTGTTATGCTGAGCGAAATAAGTCAGGCAGAGAAGGACAAATATCATATGTTTGCACGTATAGGAGGATTAGGAGGAACTTGACGGAGGAACAAGGGGGAAAAGAAGGGGGAAAATGGTGGGGGAAAGGGAGAGAAGCAAACCATGAGAGACTCTTGAATGATGACAAAAACTGAGGACTGATGGATGTGGGGAGGGAGGGGGGTTAGGCATGGAGGAGGGCACTTGTGGGGATGAGCACTGAGTGTTATGTGGAAACTAATTTGACAATAAACTATTAGGAAAAAAAAATAAAGGCAAAAAAAAAAAAAAAACCGTATTTGCTCCTCAGATTCTAGGAAACACTGAATCAAGCGCATATAAATACTGAATAGGCAGCTAAGTACAGAAATTGGGATATCCACAGAATATACAGAACACTGTTTTCCCTGAAAAGATTACAGATAGCTCTTCCCTATGACTTAGTCTTCTTAAAAAAAAAAAAAAAGTAAAGACTGATTTTAAGTAAGTTGAGCTAGAAACTATCAGTTACAGGCCATTTTTACCTTTTCAGCATTTGAGCGAATGCATTTCACAAAATACGGTTCTGCTTGACCAAGTGTCTCCATCAGTTTGCTTAATGAGGCCTGCAATACAAAGCAATATAATTAACATTTTCTCCCATTCGAAACTGGCAGGAAATAATGTATTAAGTACAAAAACTAATGTTGGCAAACTATGCAGAAATGATTGATACACACAGGAATAACTTTCTTTCTGAAAAGCAAATTGTGTATATTTCCATACTGATTAAATTAAGGATTATTAAATAATTTAAGGATGGTAATTTAATCTTAAAGCTGATAACTTGGCAATAGTAAATACTGCAGATATATTACAGAATAGCCTAATTCTAGACTTACGTTTTTACTTTCTTCACATTTCATGAAACAATTTATTCAAACTCATGCAGTCCTAGAACTTGGAAAATCATCCAGTATAGGGTATCCACTAGCTAATATTCTCCCACTTTCAGTGCTCATGTTAGTGATATCCTCTCTTTCATTCCTAATATGGTAATTTGTGCTTTAACCTTTTTTTTCCTGATTAGTCTAGCTAGAAGTTTATAATTTTTTAATGTTTTCAAAAAAACCAGCTTTTTGGTTTTGTTGATTTTCTTCTATTATTCTTCTGTTTTCAATTTCATTGACTTTTGCTTTTATCTTTATCATTTCATTCCATCTGCTTGCTTTGGGTTTAATATATTTTTCTTTTGCTTATTTCCTACAGTAGAAATTTATATTATTGATTTGAGACCTTTCTCCTTTCACTAAAAGCATTTAATGTTATCAGTGAACCCTGGAGCACTGCTTTAGCTGCACTGCACAAACTCGGATGTTTTCATTTCACTTAAAATATTTTTAAAATCTTTCTTCCTCTTTGACTCATGTATTATTTAGACATCTGCTTTTTATTTTCCAAATACCTAGGGACTGTTACCTTTCCTTTACTGATTTCTGGTTTCATTCCTTCTTATGTTCAGATAACATACTTTGTTTTATAGTATTCTATTTATCTCTTCTCTGGCTTCTCTGTTATATTTCTTTGATTTTTTTAGCGGCTGCTCTAGGGATTACAATATGCAAACCTAACTTGTCATAGTCTACTTAGAGTTAATATTTTATGACTTAAAGTAAAACTTAGACTTACAACCATATAGACTCCTATTATTACCATCATATATAAGCAACATACAACTTTTTTACTCTTAAGTGTTCTTTCTTTTCTTGTAAATGTTATTGGACTATAAGATACATAAATAAAATGCTTAAATTGTTAAGCATACAGTCTGGTGAATTTTCTCAAAGGGAATACACTCTTGTAACCAAAGCCTATATCAATAAACAAAATATTACCAGAACCTCAGAAGCCCCTCTTTATCCCATCCCATTGAGTTTAGCAAGCTCACTGTATATAAATTACCTACCTCCACACCTGAACCAAGGGTAACCATTACCCTAACTTCTAAGATGTTAAGTTGTGTCTGTTATGTGAGTTCATATTAAACAAAAGATATACTATGTACTAGTTTGTTGCATATATTGTATTTTGTACATTCTCAGTGCTATATAGTAATGATCCATTATATGATTATGCCACAATTAAATAATCCATTTAAGATAGATATGTGTTTCAGTTTGGGCTATTATAATAAAGTTGCTGTGGATATTCTTCAACATATCTTTTAACCGTTTTCCAAATACCTACATCAGTTTATATTTCAATAGCAGTGTATAAAAGTTATGGTTGCTCCACATCCCCACCAACACTTTGATATCCACTATCCCCAGATACAAGGATGAAAAAGAAAGGCAGCTGACTTTTTCCATCTCTGTAACTTCTCTCCAAAATGACCACTATAAAATGGCTTTTAATTCATATGAATCATATTCCACTCAGGTGCCTTGCAGATCATTTTGACCTTTCAATGCCAATCTGAATGAAACAGATTCCTGATTTTAAAAACTGTTTTTATAAAAAGATAACAAAAGAAATAAACCTGAAACTGGGCACTGATGCTGGGAGGTTTTTTCTTCTTGTGCAAATGAAGAAGAGACTTGGTGATGCGATCCTGTAATGTCAGTCTTGTCAGGTGCTTTAAAGAATTTACCTCTAGCAAGTGCTGAAAAAAGGCGAGAAAAATAAAATTCTTCACATAAATTAATTAAAGAACAGGGAAACCAAAATTATCAATGAGTTTTCATTATTACCTACATATAATGACTGTAGTGAATACGAGAAATTGATATTCAATATACATCTCACCCTCCTGCTTTCCTGCAGAAGCTTTCCAGCTAAAAAGAAAACTGCATTTCTCAAACTCTCTTACATCCGGGTTCCAGATATGGTTTAAGTTTATCATTTAAATTCCAACATGTGAAATTGGGAAGGTATAAATGAAGCAGAGACTTGGCTACTAGCTTCTGTTTCTTCGGACAAGCATAGATATCCAAGTACTTTAGCTTTCCGTGATCCTAATGTCCAAGCACCACCTTTGTGAGTTGAGAGGCAGAGCACAGGGAATTTGTGTTGTTACTGCAATTCTAGTAAATACACCTGGAGCCAACAGTTGTGGCAGCTTCTTTCTGATTCCTGGATCATAGCACAGGTAGTATGTGCCTGGAAGTGGAAGCTAGAATGGCAGCTTAGGTGAGTACAGCTGGGGTCAGTTCTGCACTGCTATTTTAATACTCTGAAACTCTAAAACTTCTAATGATTTTGTAAGTACCTATTTGAGTTAAGTCTTTTTCTATTTAAAAATATCTACAGTTATTACTGGTATCTGTAATAAACAAAACATCAACCCTACCAAGATCCTGATATACTAATTATTAATCTTAATAAGATAGGAGTTATACATAAAGCAAGTACAAATAATACAAAATAGGATGTTAATAAAGTATTTGAGAGCTTTTCCAGCCAATCACAATTTAAAATTTTTTTTTAATGTTTATTATTTATATTTGAGAGAGAGAGACAGAGAGAGCAAGTGGGGGATGGGCAAAGAGAGAGGGAGACACAGAATCCAAAGTAAGCTCCAGGCTCTGAGCTGTAAGCACAGAGCCTTACATGGGGCTCGAACCCACCAGTGGCAAGATCATGACCTGAGCTGAAGTCAGATGCTCAACTGACTGAGCCACCCAGATGCCCCCCCAATTTTTTTAAACCATACCATATTTATGGCAGTGAGCTTGCCCATGGAAAGAATATATATATATATATACATATGCACAACTATATAATGTTATTCAAAAAGCTCTAAAAATTTTATTGTATGAGAAGCACAGAACTGATTTAAAAACATGACAAATTTTTGTCTTATAAATATTAATTTTGACAATATAAACACTTAAAATATAAACCTTCAAGTGGCAACAAGTACAATACATATTTTAACAAATACAACTAAATAAAATTTTTCCAGCAATGACACACTTATTATTTGTACATAATAACTGTAAAATTTCCTTTAAAAATTCATCCTGCAATTACAAATGAACATAAGACATGAAAGAGGCAATTGTCAAATAAAGTGTGAATGACATATAACATGATGAGAATCAATCAACCTGACTTATAATCAAAGAAAAGTACATTTCTTTTAAAGAGATTTTCTGCATATCAGATTGGCAAACATAACACTGACAAAACCCAATATTCATGAAGTTGTGAAGAAAGACATATTTTTGCACTGTCTTTAGGAATGCAAATCAGTATAACCTTCCTGACAAACAATTTCACATCTGGGTATTTATTTAAGGGGATTCTCAAACATCTGAAAGTTATTTCTGACTGTGCTTCAGAAAACACTGAAAAAGGGGCGCCTGGGTGGCTTAGTCGGTTAGGCGTCCGACTTTTGCTTAGGTCATGATCTCGCGGTTCGTGGTTCGAGCCCCGCGTCGGGCTCTGTGCTGACTGCCAGCTCAGAGCCTGAAGCCTGTTTCAGAGTCTGTGTCTCCCTCTCTCTCTGACCCTCCCCTGCTCACGCTGCCTCTCTCTCTCTCTCCTAGAAATAAATGAAAATATTAAAAAAAAACACTGAAAAACAACAGAGATATACAATTTTAAGAAATTATTTTCATAAGGTATGCTTTAGACACACAACTAAATTCTATACAGTTCATAAATATACTATAACCTGTATTTACTGACAAGGAAAAATATCTGCAGCCCTGTCTACTCCTGTTACCTTTATTCAACATAGTACTGGAAGTCCTAGCCCCAGCAATCATACAAGAAAAAAAAAAAAAAGAGAAGCATCCATATTTGTACAGAAGAAGTTAAACTGACACTATCTGTAGATAATATAATACTATATATAGAAAACCCTAAAGACTCCAAACAGGAAACTATTGGAAATAATAAATGAATTCAGTAGTTACAGAATACAAATTAATATACAGAACTCAGTTCTTTCTATACACTAATAATGAGTAGTGGAGAGAGAAAAGAAGTAAACAATTCCATCTACAACTGTACTAAATAGAATAAAATAATTAGAAATAAACTTAATCAAGATGGTGAAAGACCTATAATCTGAAAACTAAAAAACACTGATAAAAGAAACTAAAGATAGCACAAATGGAAAGATATTCCATGCTCATGGATTAGAAAAATTAATATTATTAATATGCCCATTCTATCTAAAGCAATCTATAGATTCAATGCACTCTCTATCAAAATACCAACGCTATTTTTCAAAGAACTAGAACAAATAATCTTAAAATTTGTATGGAACCACAAAAGACCCCGAGTAGCCAAAGCAATCTTGAAAAACAAAGAACAACACTGGAGGTACTGCAATCCCAAATTTCAAGGTATACTACCAAGCTGTACTACCAAAACAATATGGCCCAAAAATAGACACATAAGTCAATGGAACAGAATAGAAAGTCCAGAAATAAACCCTCAACTACACGGTCAATCTGTGACAAAGGAGACAAGAATATACAATGGGCAAAAGACCATCTCTTCAATAAATGGCATTGGGAAAACTGGACAGATACATGCAGAAGAATGAAACTGGACCATTTTCTCACACCATACTCAAAAATGAACTGAAATGTGTTAAAGACCTAAATGTGAGACCTGAAACCATAAAAATCCTTGAAGACAGCACAAACAGTAATTTCTCTGACATCAGCCATAGCAACATTTTTCTACATGGGTCTTCTCAAGCAAGGGAAACAAAAGCAAAAATAAACTATTGGGACATCAAAATAAAAGGCTTTTGCACAGCAAAAGAAACCATCAACAGAATTAAAAGGCAACAAACTGAATGGGAGAAGATATCTGCAATGATATATCCAACAAAGGGTTAATAAAAAAAAAAAACTTCTACAACTCAACACCAAAAAATAAATAATCCAATTAGAAACTAGGCAGGAGTGCCTGGGTGGCTCAGTCGGTTAAGCGTCTGACTTTGGCTCAGGTCATAATCTCACGGTTCGGTTCGTGGGTTGTCAGCCCTGCTGACAGTTAGCTCAGAGCCTGGAGCCTGCTTCTGATTCTGTGTCTCCCTCTCCCTCCCCCTCCTCTGCTCACGCTGTCTCTCTCTCACTCTCTCTCTCTCTCAAAAAATTAAAAACGAAATAAAGAAATTTTTAAAAATGGGCAGAAAACCAGAGGCATTTTTTTCCAAAGAAGACATACACATTAAAAGATGGTTTAACATCACTCTTCATCAGGGAAATAGAAATCAAAACCACAATGAGGTATCACCTAGCATTAGAAAGACAAGAAATGACAAATGAATATTTAGCAAAGTGGTGGAGAAAAAGGAACCCTTACACACTGTTGATGGGAATCTAAACTAGTATAGCCACTAAGAAAAATAATATGGAATTTCCTCAAAAAAATTAAAAACAGATATACCATATGATCTAATAATTCCACCACTGGGTATTTACACAAAGAAAATGAAAACACTAATTTGAAAAGATATATGCACCCCTATGTTCACTGCAACATTATTTACAATAGCCAAGATATGCAAGCAATCCAAGTGCCTATCGACAGATGAATAAATACAGAAGGTATGGTGTGTGTGTGTATACAAACACACATATATACACAGTGGGACTATTACTTAGCCATAAAAATGAATGAGATCTTGCCATTTGTGACAACATAGATAGACCGAGAGAATATTATGCCAAGTGAAATAAGACAGAGAAAGCAAATACCATATGATTTCATGTATAGGTGGAATCCAGAAAAAAACAAATGAATAAACAAACAAATAGACTCAAATACAGGAAAAAGAAGAAACTGATGTTGTCAGAGGGAAGGGATGAATAGATAAAGGGGATTAAGAAATACAAACTTCAAGTTATAAAATAAAAAGTCACACAGATGAAAAGTACAGCATAGGGAATATAGTCAGTAATACTGTAATAATATTATTGGTGACAGGTGGTGAACACTAAGTAATGTATAGAATCAATTAATCAATATGTTGTACACTCGAGACTAATACAACACTGTAAATACATCAATAAAAATAAATAAATAATAGAGAAATAGATAGGATTCTCGTCACTGATAACTGAATAGAATTTTTTACTTCAGGTGTAGTCAACTTGAATATTTTTAAAAACTTTTTAATGTTTATATATTTTTGAGAGAAAGAGAGAGACAGAATGTGAGCAGAGGAGAGGCCAAGAAAGGAGGAGACACAGAATCTGAAGCAGGCTCCAGGCTCTGAGCTGTCAGCACAAAGTCCGATGCGGGGCTCGAACTCATGAACCATGAGATCACAACCTGGGCCGTAGTCAGCCATTTAACCTACTGAGCCACACAGGCACACCGCCCCCTCGACATGAATATTTTTAAACCATATGATGTTTAAAAAGAAGTTATCCATTTGAGAAGAGTAAAAAGAAGGTACGAATAGCTAGACCCAGTGCTAGCATTCAATATGCTAAGATACATACATACACACACACACACATATATATACATTTATATTATANATGCACTAGATAACTTTTTTATATATAATATATAAATAATTATACATATAATTATATATAAATCTTGTATATGTGTGTATAATTATACATATAAATCTTTATTTGTGTGTGTACGTATGTGTGTACACATGCTAGAATATTACTCAGCCATCAAAAAGAATGAAATCTTGCCATTTGCAATGACATGAATGGAGCTAGAGTATATTATGCTAAGTGAAGTCAGTCAGTCAGAGAAAGACAAACATCAAGTGATTTCACTCAGATGTGGAATTTAAGAAACAAAACAGATGAACATAAGGGAAGGAAGGGAAAAAAAGAGAGGGAGGGAAACTATAAGATTAACTCTAGAGAACAAACAGGATTGCTGGAGGGGAGGGAAACGGGATGGGCTAAATGGGTGATGGGTGTTAAGGAGGGCACTTGTCATGATGAGCACTGGGTATTATATGTAAGTGATGAATCACGAAATTCTACTCCTGAAACCAGTATTACACTATATGTTAATTAACTAGAAGTTACATAAAAACTTGAAATAAAAACAAAACACTAAATGGCTAAAGAGACAGTGAAGGGAAACAAGAAACACGAATGAACAGATAAAGATGTTTGATAATGAAAGGAGTAGCCTCTTTCTCTACATAAAATCTTTTCATGATAAGAACATTAAGTACAAACCACTTAACATAAATTTTCTTTTTGCTTTAAAATAAGATTTACCACTACCAGAAACCACAGAAGAATTGTATTACCTTTTCTTTAGAAACCAAAGAGGCTTAAGTACAAAAATAACCTCATTTTTTTTGTTTTTTGAACTAGAAGATCAGAGAACAAATAGCTCCTTACCAGTCCTTTTAAGAATTTTAAATTCATCAAAAAGGTTACAAATGACAGAACTTCTTTAGGAGGGTACAAGAGGAAGAAACAATAAGATTTTTCTTTCTTTAGTAAATTCAGTAAATATTTTTGGAATGCCATCTCAGCATAAACTTTGGAGATCAGGGTAGGCAAATTATAGCCATGGACCAAATCAGGTCTACTATTTTTATATGGTTTATATGGTTGAAAAAATGATAAAATAATACTTAAGGGCATGTGAAAAATTATATGAAATTCAAGTTTCAGTGAATAAAGTTTTACTGAAATATAGTTAACACTTATTCAATTACATACTGTCTATAGCTGTATTTGTGCTACCATAGCACAGCTAAGTAGTTACAACATAGACTACAGGCCTGCAAGCCTATCTTTACAGTGTTAATGCTGGTAAGTTAGATAAGCACTAATTAGAAATTATTTAAAATCAGGCAATATTCAAAATTTGACCCTAGCCTGGCTTAAGGATAAATGAAAAGATGTAATGTAAAGATGCAATTACCCAACAAAAACTAACATGTGTAATACAGAAGTTTTTCAAACACTGGAATATGAGATGTATCACAAATATTTACCTGAACCACTAAGCCCTGGCCATTTCCTAACATCCAGTGTTCTTTCTAAAATAGATTGAACTGAATATACAAAATTAATCCCTACTCTGGGTACAAATAAAGTATTGCTTACCTGGGATTATTTATAAAGATTGTTTGCATGAATAATAAAAAAAAATATTACAGAGTAAGGCACAAATAGAAAAATTCTTTTTCATAATACTCACCTTTGGAAGGCCAGGCTTGGATTTGAAGTTTTTGTTTCTCCTATAGAGACAGATAATATATTAGAAATATTAACAGTACAGATGAATGCTTTCCAGGTCTCTAGTAAAACAGTAGATTATATACCCATTTCCAAGATATAGGTCCTTTATATGAAAATACTGTCTAATTCAACTAAGCAGGCACCTTTGGGAATGAAAAATAAGCAAGAAAAAGAGAACAAGAGATACCTGCTTATAATATAGGTATAAACAGATTTAAGCCTGATAATCAGTAACATAACGTTGTACGTTCAAAACTAAAATTGTTTTCTTTTGGACATTATTAGGTTTTTGCTTTCTTATACCTATAGAAACTTTCTGTCATCTTAAGACTTTAAAGAGATACCTAATTTCATAGATTTTTAAAATATACTCATCAAAAACTAATCTTTCCCTTTTTAGAAATTAAAAATTCTCTTCTGCTCTTTTTTCTTCTTTGTAACCCAATATTATATTCACATCAAGATTTTTTTTTTTTAATGGCAACAGAAATAAAAGGAATAATGCCCAAAGCTCATGAACATAAGCTGGGGAGTCAGAAAGACCTAAGCTTGAATCTAAAACTTTACCACTTATTAGTGTAGGATTTTAAACTTCTAAGTCTTGGTTTCATTAATGTGATAATGTAAAATAACGTAGAATATAATAATGTAAAATGATGATCATAATACCACCAACCTCTTGGTTGTTGTGAGGATTAAATGATCTCATTTATAATTCTGAAGTATCACAAAACTTAAATAAATTGAGCCTACTAACATTGTTAAGCAATGACTTAGGGATTAAGGAATCCAATTCAGTCATATCAGTTAGTGGCCAAAAAATACGTTTTGAAATAGTGTCTGAAATACATGGATCCAGGAAGCTAGGAACTTTTTACTGGTCCACCCTGCATAGTTATACTTATGCCCTCAAAGCAGTCCTATAATTAAGTAATGAAAAATGGCAGGCTGAATAAAGGTTATATATCACTAAATACGGTCCCAGTCCCCATTTTATAGGGGATTTCACTGCCCAATTTGTTAGGACTGTCAAATTTAAAGGACAGGTTCAATTCAAGACTGAGAATCATAAAAAGAGTGAACAGTTTTCCTCTATTTGGATGTAGGGTCTGTCAAAGAGTAATGAAGAATTATCTCCATAAGTACATTCACCCATGATTCTCCTGGGGAGATGAAAACAAACCACTAAGCTTCTTAGTGCAGGAGATTTACAGCTAATACGATTTTTGATTCACTTGTTTCGCTCAAAATTCTCCTCATGAAAATAATGATTCACCATCACCCCTCTTCTTTTTTTAGCCAGAAATCTTAAACCAGTCATAAAAAGCAATCCACATTTCTGATCAATACTAACGTGAGAATTCCATGTGCTCTTTCCAAGAGTTTGCTGCTAGCTGAATTAGCAAATATCCCATCTTTATCAAGCAAGGAGGCACTACTTGATAGTCTGCTCTGGCGAATTCCAGTTCTGCCACTCCAGGCAATATCAAATGTATCACTGTACAAATTAAATACAGTACAATTTGCTTTAGTTAACTGAGACATCTATATAACACTTTCCAAACTGCTTAAATAAGTAGAATTTAAAACTTTCAACAGTAAAGTTAAAATTTACAAAAAAGCTAACCCAGCAAAAAATGGTTTTATCACAAAGATTACCAATCAATCTAGACTAACCTTTTCCTCATTCAGAACAAAGAATTTCTATGGATTCTGGCACATTCACATACAAATATGCATGTAGATGAGCACGTCACAGAGCTAACATCTTTAAATCTAATCTATTAACTACAATCAGTAAATAATATAATGTATTATAGTAATACAATGGTTTTTGTCTGTTAGATTTTAGAACTTCCAAATATTATTGAAGGAACTTACAATCCTAATAGGCTGTCCCATTCTATGGAATATTTAATTTCTTCCTGGGAGGTCTTATTCACAAATTCACTCACTACAAACACATCTACCAAAGTTACTAAGCATCTTCTATGGGCTGAGCAATATTCTAGCCACTGGAGAGAGAGGAGTGAACAAAACAGATAAAATTATCAGTGATTATAATATGAGGAGTTAATAGAGGGCTTTCCAGGTAAAGCAGCAAACTGACCATATATTTGGATTCCTCCAGAAACCCATAAAAACATTAATAAAATAACTTTTAAAGGAATAAACACTTAGGAATAAAGAAAATATACTAAGAGACAACAGTAACACAGTTTTGAATATGGAAAACAGATGAATACAGAAAGCAATCTTAAACTGGCTATGAGGAGGAATAAGAAGCATCCCTATTTACAGAACTCCCAGAGGCTCCAGAGTTGTTTGTACCAAGTACCTGTGGAAGTGGTGGGGAAGGTGGGTTAAAAACAAAGAACACTAGTTGAAAGTCAGTTTAAGAAGCAGTTAGGAGGCGCCTGGGTGGCTCAGTCAGTTAAGTGTCCAACTTTGGGTCAGGTCATGATCTCTGGGTTTATGGGTTCAAGCCCCACATAGGGCTCTGTGCTGACAGCTCTGAGCCTGGAGCCTGCTTCAGATTCTATGTCTCCCTCTCTCTCTGCTTACCCCCATTCATGCTCTGTTTCTGTCTCAATAATGAATAAACATAAAAAAAAAAGCAGTTAGAACTCCATGCAACCTGATAACCATCCCTTACCTAAGAAAGACGATGAAAGAAAAAGTCCATGAACCATTCATGGACTACACAGCACCAAGCACAACAGGGGATGAGTATACTATACAGTAGTCAAAGGTAATACTGAACATAGATTCTCAATCCTCTTATTCCATTGGTTCCAGAATGCTAGCAGCTAGGACTATATCCTCCAGGCAGAAAACCAAAAAAAATTTTTGTGTGGAATGTGACCATCCCAAGAAGAAAGACCCAAAGATACTAATGTGTTCTACAGACTGACAACACACCCAATTAATCAGATTGCAATTAGCTTCTCAGTGTTTTAATAATGCATATTAACAGCCAATCAAGGTTCATCAGACATCTGAGTAAAGCTCCAAGCATGAAACAGACCAAAACAAACCATCATGACATAAACAACCTCAAGGGGGAAAAAACCAGTCAGGGGAAAAAAAATGTTTTAAGCCCTCAGTAATATTCTTACAGAAGAGAGAGACTACTTCATCTATAAAATAAGATGCTATGAAAAATTTAAAAATTGAGAAAACAAAGTAACAAAAAGGTCCTAAAAATTAAAAATGGAACACCAATAAAAATGCATAATATATTCATTCAAAAATATTTATTGAGCACCAAATAGTGCCAATTTTTTTCTAGTATCTTCATGTTACTTATATTTAAATGGAAGAAAACAAACAAATAAAAAAAAATACATTGTGGGGCGCCTGTGTGGCTCAGTCAGTTAAGGGTCTGACTTCAGCTCAGGTCATGATTTCATGGTTCATGAGTTCAAGCCTCATGTTGGGCTCTGTGCTGACAGCTCAGCCTGGAATCTGCTTCCAATTCTGTGTCTTCTTCTCTCTCTGGCCCTCTCTCACGTGAGCTCTGTCTCTCTCAAAACTAAAACATTAAAATTTAAAAAAAAACAAAAAAACATTGTATGTCAGGTAATAGGTGTCAAGGAGAAATTTTAAAAATGGATGCTAGGCAAAAAAAAATAAATAAATAAATAAATAAATAAATAAAATAAAAATGGATGCTAGGCTTTTTAATAGGAAAGCCACGGGTGGCCTGATGGGGAAGATATCATTTAAACAGAGATGTAAAGGAGATAAAAAGCAAATCAAGCAATTATCACAAAGAAGAGCATTCTACTCAGACAGAAGAGCAAACACACAGTATGGGAGGCAGGAATTTTGTTATGAGTCTGAGATATATTAAATAAATCAGCAAGGTTGGAATGAACTAAATGGGGGGGAATGATAATAGATCAAGTCAGAGTTAAGAAGGAAGAAACTATGTCACATATACCCTCTAGGAAATGTAAGAATTTTTGGCTTTTTTTGTTTCAGAATTTTTGGCTTTTAATGAGAATGAGAAAGAAAGACAAAGAAGGTTTTTCAGCAAAACATTGACATGAATCAGCTTTTTTATATTAAAATATATTTTACATTACATATATTTACATATTACATTATATTAAAATGATCTGGCTGCTATATTGAAAACTGTTTGAGGGGCCAAGGACAAAATCAGGGACATTATTTTAGGAAGCTATTATAATAATCTATGCTAGGGCAATAGCAGAGGAAGTATTAAGAATGGTGAGATTAAGGATATCATTTTCAGGTACAGCCAATGTAACCTGCTGATGGACTGAATAGGGAGTATCTGAGAAAGAAGGAATTAAGGATGACTTTAAGATTTTAAACTAGGGGCGCCTGTGTGGCACAGTCAGTTAAGAGTCTGACTTCACTCAAGTCATGATCTTGTGGTTCGTGGGTTCGAGCCCCACGTCAGGTTCTGTGCTGACAGCTCAGAGAGTGGAGCCTGTTTCAGATTCTGTGTCTCCCTCTCTCTCTGCCCCTCCCCCACTCATGCTCTGTCTCAAAAATAAATTTTAAGAAAATTTAAAAAAAAAGATTTTAAACTAGTAAGAGGAGACTTAGAGATGAGGAAGTGGGAAAGATTACTATAAATCAAAACAAGATGAAAAATCATTAAAAAACAGATCAATCCAGTAGACTCAAGACTTAACAAAAGAGTTTCTAGACAGATCCTACAAGATTCTGGTACTTAAGTACAGAGGAAAGATGTCACATACAAAGACTCAAGAATCAGGTGTGCCTGGATGGCTCAGTCAGTTAAGCATCCAACTCTTGATTTGGGCTCAGGTCATGATCTCATAGTTCGTGGGTTTGAGCCCCACTTCAGGCTCTGGGCTGGTGGTGTGAAGCCTGCTTGGGATTCTCTCTTTCTCCCCCCCTCTCTCTCTGCCCCTCCTCCATTTGTATGCTCTCTTTCTCTCAAAATAAATAAATGAACTTAAAAAAAAAAGAATCAGAGAAAGGGCATCTATTTAAAAACAACAACCCTACACACAACATCACGCTTAAAGGTAAAACAACAACAACAACAAAAAAAACTGGAAGATTTCCCACTAATATCAGGAATAAGACAAGGATGTGAGCTCTTGCCACACTTACTCAACACTGTATTGAAATTTCTAGCCAGGGCAATAAGTAATAAAAAGAAATAAAAGACAACCAAATTGGAAAGGAAGAAGTAAAATTATATTTATTCATATTTGACATCATCTTACATATAGAAAATTCTAAGGAATCCACTAAAAATTATTAGAATTTATGAATTAAGTAAGGTTTAAATATTCAATTATATTTCTATATAATAGCAATGAACAACTGATGATGAAAGCCAAAAATTATTTCATTGATAACAGCATGAAAAATAATACTTAGGAGTAAGGAGTAAATTTAAGAAGTATAAGACTTGTACACTAAAACTAAGAAAATATTGTTAAAAGAACTAAGGATCTAAAGAAGTGAAAAGATATTCTATGACAATATTCCCCAAAATAATCTATAGATTCAACATGATCTCTAGCAAAATGCTGGATGCTTTTTTTTTTTCTTGCAGAAAATGACAAGATAATCCTAATATTCATAGGGTAATGCAAAGAATTCAGAATAGTCAAAACAATGTTGTAAAGAACAAGGCTGGAAGAATTACAGTTCCTGATTTTCATGCCAATTATAAAACTACAGTAACTAAGACAATATGGTATTGGCATAAGGAACGACACATATATCACTAGAATAAAACTGAGAATCCAGAAAAAAAAAAACAAAACACTTCTATTTATGGTCAATTGAGTTTTGACAAAGGAATCAAGACAATTCAACAGACAAAGACCAATACTTTCAACAAACGGTGTTGAGGCAACTTAATATCCACATGCAAAAGAAGTTGGATCTTTATCCCTTAGCACATACAAAATCAACTCAAAATCAATCATAGATCTATATTTAAAAGCTAAAACTATAAAATTCTTAGAAGAAAACAGAGAGAGTAAACCTTGTGACCTAGGCTTAGGTAATGATTTCTTAAATACAACAAAATTATAGCAAAATAGGAAAACAGATAAGTTCAACTTCTTCAAAATTAAAACCTTCACACTTCAAATAGCACCTGTATTATTTCAAATCATGTATCTGATAAGGGATCTAGATCTAGAATATATAAATAGCTCTTACAACCTGATAATAAGACACCGAAACTAAAAAACAGATTACTCAGAAATTTAAAAAATGAACTACTGATACATCTAATAACCTAATGAGTCAAGCACCACATTTAGTTGAAAAGAGCTAATCTCAATGTAATGAAAGGGATTAGAATAGGACACCCCAAATTACACTATATAAATTTCCCTTTGTAAGAGTGTCCCACACTCCCCTATAAGGAAGAGGAAAGCAGCTTTTATCACCTGAGATAAGAGACTAGGAACTAAAATGAGCTTGCTTAAATAAACCTTACTAAAATAACCTTCATCTTCCATTAGTCCCCCCATCTGTTCCCTAGTCACTGCCCCACATTTTATAATCCTTTAAAGCCCCAAATCTCTTTCCTTTGCATTTTAAAAATTTTTTTTAATGTTTTTATTCATTTATAGAAGAGAGAGAGAGAGAGAGACAGCGTGAGCAGGGGAGGGTCAGAGAGAGGGGGAGTCACAGACTGAAACAGGCTCCAGGCTCTGAGCTGGCAGTCAGCACAGAGCCCGACGCGGGGCTCGAACCCACAAACCGCGAGATCATGACCTAAGTGAAAGTCGGACGCTTAACCAACTAAGCCACCCAGGCGCCTCAAATCTCTTTCCTTTGAAAAAAGAGTATATGAGCCCCCAAGTGTGACACTACTTCTTTGAGTTTCACTTCTTTCCAGTGAATACTCATGTATGCAAATATTCATAAAAATTATGCTTTTTCTCCTGTTAATCTTTCATAAGTTTAATTCACAAACTCCCAGCTACTGAACATAAGAGAAAAAGATTTTTCTTCCTAACAGTTTCATCCTACATGATTCCTTTTATATAACATATGCATAATAACAAAACTAGAAAAATGAAGAAGAGATAACTGGTTGCTACAGGCTAGGACAGGGACAGGGAAGGAGAAGGGTAAATAGAAAGAGGCAGATTTAATGAATTCTTTTGTGATGATGAAAAAGTTATGTATCTTGACTGTGGAATTGATTACACAATTGTATATATGGGAAGGAATTGCAAAAATCTATACATGGACACATGCAGATTGCTTAAAATGGTGGAAGTAAAAAAAATAAGTTACAAATTAGGAGAACACATTTGAAACATAACTGAAATGGCACCAGTACATAAAATTTAAAATAAATGCTTTTTAAAAAAGAAATATGGGCAAAGAAATGGCATTTCAAAATACATAAATAGCCATAAAATATATAAAAATTGTTTAACATCATTAATAAGCAGGGAAAAGCAAATCATAAGATACCATTTTATAACTTCCAGATTACCAAAAGTTAAGAAAACAGTCAGTTGATTGTGCTGGCAAGGAACAAAGGAAAGAGAATTTTAGCTGCCAGGTTTAGTGTACATTAATACAACTACCTTCGGGAAAAAAAAATTTGGAATTATCTTATAAAACTAACATGCACATATCCTACTGAATTAACAGTTCCACTACTAAGTATATATGCTAGCAGTGAAATAATAGTGAGCCAGAAGATTAGTATGAGCATGTTTAAAATAGCACCATTAGTCAGGGTGCCTACGTGGCTCAGTTGGTTAAGCGTCTGACTCCTGATTTTGTCTGAGGTCATGATTTCATGATTCATGAGATCAAGCCCACACTGGGCTCTGTGTTGACAGCGCAGTGCCTGCTTGGCTCCTCTCTCTCCCCTTTCTCTTCCCAGCCTCTCCGACCCCCCAACAGGCATGTGTGCACACACATGCACTATCTCTCAAAATAAACAAACATTAAAAAAATTAAAAATTATACAGTAGCACCATTTCTAATAGTAAAAGAATCACATATCCACTGAGAAACAAATCAGTTATGGAATATTAATGCCACATAATTTTTTATTGTGATAAAAAAATGCGTAACATAAAAACCTTAGCATTTTAACTAGTACTTTTTTACTGAGAAATAATTGACACATTACATTATATTACAACATACTGATTGAGTACTTATATATACTGCCAAATGATTACCACAACTATGGTTAATATCTATCACCATACACAGTTACAGCTTTTTCCTGTGATGAGAATTTTTGAGATCTACTCTCTTAGCAATTTCCAAATACACAATACAGTATTATTGACTGTGGTATCTATTATTTCCCAGGACTTATTTATTTTTTAATTGGGAGTTTGTACCTTTTGACCACCTTCACCTATTTTACCCACCCCCTACTCAGGCCATGGGCAACCACCAATCTGTTCTGTGTCCATTTTAACATTTTCAGTGTACATTGTACATGTGTACATTGGCATTGAGTACATTCACACTACTCTACAACCATCACCACTATCCATCTCCAGAACTTCTATTCAAACTGAAACTTTGCATCCATTAAACAATAACTCCCTATCCCCTACAAACAGCATATAATATTATGCGACAACTAACAAAAATAAACTGCATGCAACAAGATGAATGAATCATAGATGAGTATTGCTGAAGGGAAAAAGTCACAGAAGACAGCATACTATATACCAGTATTTCTGTAAAACTTAAAAACTAGCAAAGACAATTTATTGCTTGGAAAAAACATACATTTATCATATAACTTTTTTGAGAAAGAGTGTGAACGTGTGTGAGAGGGGGAGAGGCAGTGGGAGAGAGAATTTTAAGCAGGCTCCATGCCCAGTGTGGAGCCGAATGTAGGGCTCCATCTCATGACTCTGAGATCATGAACTGAGCCGAAAGCAAGAGTCAGACATACTCAACCAACTAAGCCACCCAGATGCCCCGTCAAGCTTTTTTTAAGAGTACACAATGGTAAACATAAAATTCTGGTGCTACATTAATGTATAAAGACTGAATAGGAACTTCCCAATAAACATGTACATCACACTTATTATGTACCATTTCAAATCCTCTCAGTCTTTGAGTACTGTGACTAGTTACAGTCATATTTGGTACTAGTTACAAATATTTAGTCCGGTTTCAAACCTTATTATATACCATTTATAAAAGCTTCAAGAAAGAAAAACAAACTAGACCTGATTTTCTTCATATTTTTAAAGCCACCTACGTATTAATAAGAATTCTAACTATTCCTTCTATACCTCCTTGAAAACATAAACGAAACATACTTACTGTTGATTTTTTTCATTTAGAGTATTCATGCCCTGGAGGTCAGAAAGAGGTGTTCTGGGATTTTTCCGGGTTATACCTAACATAAAAAGCAAATATTTTCAAATCAATGCTAAAAGAAACTAAACATAAAACAATTTTTCTAAGGACAAATGAAAGTAATGTACTTCAATAGTAAATATTTGCTAAACATGTCAGAAATATCAAAATAAGAATATGAACCAAGGCACATGACTATTACTTACAAATCAAGCCTTAATCAACAATGAGCCCAATTAGGAAATTAAATAATAAACCTTTTTATTTCTTCTCTCATTTAGACATTATCAGAAAACCAAGGGTAACTGGGCTGAAGGTCTAGAAATGTATACGCTCATTTATTTTAATATTCAAAAAAATTCCTAATGATTCCTTTGCATCATTTTTCAGCAATAAATATATTGCTGACAAGGACCATAGATTTTAGAGATCAATTACTCTTATGTAGACACATTAAGAATCAAAAACAATACATTACTTCCTTTACCAATATTTTTTAAGTTATAATTTACTTAAAATCATATGATAAACACTGAAGCTCTATAAGGCCATAAATTTTCAACATACAGACATTTAATATAGGTAAAATACAAGAGAAAGGAAGTAAAAGTATCTTATCAAGATAACAATCTTCTATGTAGAAAATCCTAAGTAACTCACAAAAAACTATTAGGACAAATTAAAGAGTTCAGAACAATTATAAGATATAAGATCAATATTTAAAAATCAGTTGTATTTCTATACAATAGTAATAAGCAATCAGAAAATAAAATTAAGAAACAATTCCATTAATAACATCAAAATATAAAAAGAATAAACTTTAAAAAGTATAAAGTGTCTACACTGAAAACTACAAAACATTAAAAGAATATTAAAAAACCTAAATAATGGAATAGCATTCATACTCATGGATTGGAAAACTTAATACTGCTAAGAAAGCAATGTTCCCTAAATTCATCTGCAAACTGATGCAATCTCTTATTAAAATTCCAGTAGCATTTTTTTTGCAGAAATGAATAAACATGGAAATGCAAAGATTCCAGAATAGCAGAACAATGTGGCTAAAGAAGAACATGATTGGAGGACTCACACTTCCTGAACTCAAAACTTACTACAAAGACAGAGTAACTCAGACATTATGTTACTAACATAAAGGAAGACAAAAAAATCAATGGAAAGAAACTGAGAATACAGATCAAACTTTTACATTTATGATCTATTCAATTTTGACAAAAGGTGTCAAGATAATTTGATGGGAAAAGAATAATCTTTTCAATAAACAGCTCTGGGAAAACCAGATATCCTCATGCAAAATAATGAAGTTGGGATCAAAAACCAAAAAACACAAGTCCTAAAATTATAAGACTCTTGAAAAAAAATATAGGAAGTAAATCTTTCTGACACTGAACTAGGCAATAAAATTACTTAGGTCATCAAAAGCATAAGCAACAAAAGAAAAAAATGGATAAACTGGAATCATCAAAATGTAAAACTATTAGGCTTCAAAGGACACCATATCAAGTAAAAAGACAACCCACCAAATGGTAGAAAATGTCTGTAAATCAAATATCTGCTAAGGAACTTCAATCCAGAAAATAAAAAGAACTCTTATAAACTAAACAATAAAAAGACAACCCAATTTAAAAATGAACAAAGTAGGGGCCCCTGGGTGGCTCAGTCGGTTGAGCGTCCGACTTCGGCTCAGGTCATGATCTCACAGTTCATGGGTTTGAGCCCCATGTCAGGCTCTGTGCTGACAGCTAGCTCAGAGCCTGGAGACTGTTTCAGATTCTGTGTCTCCCTCTCTCTCTGACCCTCCCCTGCTCGCTCGCTGTCTCTCTCTCTGAAATAAAAACATTAAAAAATATTTAAAAATGAACAAACTATATGAAAAAATATTTTCTTCCAAAGAAGACATGCAAATGGCTAATAAGTACATGAAATGATGCTGAACATCATTAGTAATGAGAGAAATGAAAATCAAAACTACAATGAAATACCACTTCACACCCACCAGGATGGCTATAATCAAAGACAGATAGTAAGTGCTCTCAGATAGACATGCTCTCATGTCTATCAAAGACATAAAAAAATTGGAACATTTTATACACTGCTGAAATTTCATTTCGATACAGTCACCGTGGAAAACACCTTAGCAGTTCATCAAAAAAATAAACATAAGATTACCATATGACCCAGCAATTCTACTCCTAAGTAAATCCCCAGAATTTCCAATACACTACTACTGGAAAAATATCCTGAGATCAACAAATTCAATTAGAACTTTGAATGACTTTATTTTCTCATATATTTGAATTCATTGTTTTTGTTTTATTTAATCAGTTGTTTAGTTATAGGCACCAATTATCCCCATGACAAATTCTCCCTTTCTATCCTCCATACTTATTATTTTCTTTTGTGTATTGAAACATAATAATATCAGAACTTTCTTCAATATGAGTAATGCAATTTTCAGCTATTTTCCACTATTTTTTGAACTCATACATATGATTTAGCTTTATGCCTCTGTATGCTTTAGTATTTCAATACCTATTTTCACTATCATTCTGATATTTCATACTTTTTTTAAATAGTTTATTGTCAAGTTGGTTTCCATAGAATACCCAGTGCTCATCCCAACAAGTGCCCTCCTCCATGCCCATCATCCCCCTTCTACTCTCCCCCACCCCCATCAGCCCTCAGTTTGTTCTCAGCCCTCAGAGAGCTCTCAAGGTTTGCCTCCCTCCCTCTCCCCAACTATTTCTCCCCTTTTTCTCCCCCATGGTCCTCTGTTAAGTTCTCCCTAATCCACCTATACGTGCAAGCACATGGTATCTGTCCTTCTTTGCTTGACTTTATTTTATACTCTTAAATTTGTGCTATGCTTTATTGGATTCATGTTATTAAATCCTTCTAAACTATAAAGTACTCACAAGAAATTTTCTTTTCTTTCTTGGAGTACCTTCCCTGTAAACACAATAGGACATTTCTTTGAGGGTGGTTCTTTCTGCATATTAACTTCTTATTTCCCTCTGTGTGATGATTTTTCAACATCAATTATTAAAGAGTTTAACATTAGAAGGAATAATACACTGAACACTGGCAACTGATCACTCAGGTCAGAAATTGAAAGCCTGTGCATCTCTCTCCTGATCCTATCTCAACAGCTTCAGGTCCCATCATCGCCTACTTCTTAGGATTAGCATAAAAAAACAATATAATAGCTACTGAATATATGATATTCAGTAACTTAAAGTCGAAGATTGTCTTATGAGTTAACAGACAGCAAATCTCAAGGGACAACTGGGAAGTGTAAAAAGAACTAAATGGATATTCTGGAATTAAAACTGAAATCAAAAATTCATTCTATGGGTTTAAGAGAAGACTTTAAACACGACAATGAACTTGAAATTGATAGAAAAAAATTATCCAACCTGAAGGATGAAAGAGGATAAAAGAAAAATGAATAGAGTATGGGGAATCTGAGACAATATCAAATATTGTAAAAACATGTAACTGACATTCAGAAAGAAAAGAAACTGCAGCAGAAAAAAATTTTAAAACAGTATTAGCCAAAAATTTCCTAAAATTGATGAAAAACAATTGAGGAACATGTCCAAAAGGTACAGCAAATCCCAAATAGGATAAATATAAATATAAATCATATCTAGGAACATCACAAATGTTCTAGAAAACACACAAAACCACAAAACAAAGAGAAAAATGTCAAGCAGCCAGAGGAAAATAGGTACATTAGATATGAAAGAATGATAATAGAATGACATCTGAATTGATCATCACAAATAATGTAGGACAAGGAGAAAATGAAGTATCTTTTTTTTAAATGTTTATTTTTTGAAAGAGAGAGAGTGTGAGGAGTGGAGGGGCAGAGAAAGAAGGAAACAGAATTCGAAGCAGGTTCCAGGCTCTGAGCTGTCAGCAGAGTCCAATGTGGGGCACAAACCCGCAAACCGTGAGATAATGACCTGAGCCGAAGTCAGACACTGAACTAACTGAGCCACCCAGGCACGCTGAAAATAAACCATATAGTAGGAGACTTTAATTACCTCACTTACAGTAATGGACAGATCATCTAAGCAGAAAATCAACAAGGAAACAGTGGCTTTCAATGACACACTGGACCAAATGGATTTAACAGATATATTTAGAATATTTCATCTAAGCAGCAAAATCCACATTCTTCTCAAGTGCACATGGAACATTCTCTAGAATAGATCACATATTGGGTCACAAATCAGCCCTCAACACGTACACAAAGATCGAGATAATACCATGCATATTTTCAGATCACAACACTATAAAACTTGAAATCAACCACTAGAATAAATTTGGAAAGCCCTCAAATACATGGAGGTTAAATAACATCCTACTAAAGAATGAATAGGTTAACCAGGGAATTATAGAAGGAATAAAAAAATAATAAATACATTGAAGCCAATGAAAATGAAAACACGACAGTCCAAACCCTTTGGGATAGAGCAAAGGCAGCTGGAAGAGGAAAGTATATTGCAATTCAGGCCTATCTCAGAAGGAAAGCAGGTCCAAAAAACAACCTAATCTTACACCTAAAAGAGGTAGGAAAGGAATGGCAAATAAAGCCCAAAGCGAGCAGAAGAAGGGCAATAATAAAGATTAGAGAAGAAATAAATGATATAGAAACAAAAATACATAGTATAGAAATGCCAATGAAACTAAAGCTGTTTTTTAATAAAATAAACAAAACCAATAAACCCCTGGCCAGACTTCTCAAAAAGAGAGAGGGCCCAAATAGATAAAATCACGAATGAAAGAGATCACAACCAACATGACAGAAATACCATTAATTATTAGAGAATACTATGACAACTGTATGCCAACACACTGGACAATCTGGACAAAACGGACAAATTTCTAAACACTCACCCATTACCAAAACTCAAACAGGACAAAACAGAAAATGTTAAGGGACCATAATCAGCAAACAAATTGAATCAGTAACCAAAAATTTCCCAACAAATAAGAGTCCTGGGCCAGATGGCTTTCCAAGGGAATTCTACCAGACATTTAGAGAAGAGTTAATACCTTTTTTTCCCTCAAACTGTTCCAAAAAATAGAAATGGAAGGAAAGCTTCCAAACTCATTCTATGAAGCCAGCATTACCTTGGCTCCAAAACCAGACAAAGGCCTCACTAAATAGAATTACAGACCAATACCCCTGATGAACCCTGATATAAAACTTCTCAAGAAAGGGAAATCTATACTGTTAGTTCTTTAAAGTAACCCTGGGGAAAGAGAAAGGGATAGGAATGATAAAATGGTACAGCAATGGCCTCCACACTGGAACATTCTGCTGGTCTGGTGTCATATTCATAATTTTGTTCCTCCATCCAACCATATACTTCCCATTAATGTGTACATTATATAAATACATCATTAAAAAAAAAGCTTCTCAAGAAGAGACTAGCAAACCTAATTCAACAGTACATTAAAAAAATTATTCACTGGGGTGCCTGGGTGGCTCAGTCGGTTAAGCATCCGACTTTGGCTCAAGTCATGACTCATGGTTCGTGGGTTCGAGCCCCACGTTGGGCTCCATGCTGACGACTCAGAGCCTGGAGCCTGCTTCAGATTCTGTGTTTCCCTCTCTCTCTACCCCTCCCCTCATGCTATGTCTCTGTCTCTCAAAAATGAACAAAAAAAATTTTTTTTAATAATTATCCACCATGATCAAGTAGGATTCATTCCTGGACTACAGAGCTGGTATCATAATTGCAAATCAATCCGTGTGATACACCACATTAATAAAAGAAAAAAAAAACATATGATTTTTTCAACAGATGCAGAAAAAGGATTGACAATCCTTTTGTGATAAAAACCATCAAGAAAGCAGGGACAGAAGGAACATACCTCAATATCATAAAAGACATATATGAAAGGCCCACATATAATATCATTCTCGGGGCACCTGGNAAAAAAAAAAAAAGAAAGAAAAGAAAAGAAAAAGAAAACTGTAGCTGGAGGCATCACAATCCCAGACTTCAGGACGTATTACAAAGCTGTAATAATTAAGACAGTACAGTACTGGCAGAAAAAGACATACAGATCAATGGCACAGAACAGAGAACCCAGAAATGGACCAACAAATGTATCACCAATTAATCTATGACAAAGCAGGAAAGAATTTCCAATGGAAAAAAGTCTCTTCAGCAAATGGTGCTGGGAAAACTGGAAAACGACATGTAGAAGAATGAAACTGGACCACTTTCTTAATGCCACACACCAAAATAAATTCAAAATGGATGAAAGACCTCTATGTGAAACAGGAAACCATCAAAATCCTAGAGGAGAAAACAGGCAACAACCTCTCTGACCTTGGGTACAGCAACTTCTTAACAAACATGTCTCAGTAGGCAAGGAAACAAAAGCAAAAAGGAACTACAGGGACTTCATCAACATAAAAAGCTTCTGCACAGCAAAGGAAACAACCAACAAAACTAAATGGCAACCGACAGAATGGGAAAAGATATTTGCAAATGACATATCTGATAAAAGGTTAGTTTACAAAATCTTTAAAGAACTTATCAAACGCAACACCCAAAAAAACAAATAAGCCAGTTACAAAATGGGCAGAATACATGATTAGACACTTATCCAAGAAGACATTAGATGGCTAACAGAAACATGAAAAAACCCTCAACATCACTCACCTTCAGGAAAATACAAATCAAAATCACAAGGAGATACCATATCACACCTAAAATAGCTAAAATTAACAACTCAGGCATCAATAGATATTGGCAAGGATGCAGAGAATGGGGAACCCTTTTGCACTGTTGGTGGGAATGCAAACTGGTGCAGCCACTATGGAAAGCAGTATGGAGGCTTCTCAAAAAATTAAAAATAGAACTACTCCACAACCCAGCAATTACACTACTATAGCTATTTATACAAAATATACAAAAATGCTGATTCAAAGGGGCACATGTATCCACAATGTTTATAGCAGTGTTATCAATAATAGCCAAATTATGGAAAGAGACCAAATGTCCATTGACTAATGAATGGATAAAGAAGATGTGGTATAAATATACAATGGAATACTACTCGGTGACAAAAAGAATGAAATTTTGCCATTTGTAACAATGTGGATGGAACTAGTGTATTAAGCTAAGTGAAATAAGTCAGAGAAAGACAAATATCATATGATTTCCCTCATATGTGGAATTTAAGAAACAACAGATGAATATAAGGGAAGGCAAGGAAAAGTAAGATAAAAAGACAGAGAGGGAGGCAAACTGGGGCTTAAATACAGAGAACAAACTGGGGTTGCTAGAGGGGAGGTAGGTGGGCAATGGGGTAAATGGTAAATTAAGGAGGACACTTATTGGGATAAGCACTTGGGTATTATACGTTAGTGATGAATCACTGGGTTCTACTCCTGAAACCAATACTATGCTATACGTTAACTCCCTTGAATTTAAAAATAAAAAGACTGGAATGTAACTAAAGGATTCTCTTCCAAGTTCACTCAAGTAGTTAGTGGTAAAGTTCATTTTCCCACTAACTGTTGACTAGTGGCTTCAGTGGGATTCTCAACAGGGCTACTCACAAATGACAGTTTGCTTCTTTCTTCTAGAGACAGTGATCTGAGGTAGAGCTACCAAATGAGAAATTACCTAAGATGGAAACTGTAGTCTTTCATAACTTAATTTCAGAAATAACACAGTATCACTCCTGCCATATCCTATAAGTCACACAGACCAACATAAGTAAAATGCAAGAGACTATACAAGGTTGTAAACACCAGAATACGGGGATAACGAGAATATCTAGGAGGATGGCTGCCAAAGATGTATACATGAAATTCATAAATTTCATTTTCCACGTATACATAGCTAAAATAGTATAATATAATTTTGTAAATTTACCTGGTATCCTCTGAGACTAGCGAATCTACTTTCTAGATCAGAGAGCATATTTTAAACTCCTTAGCACTTTCTATATAACAAGGATCATATGTTGTTTACATCCTCCTTTTCAAGCTATGCACTTTTTACTTCTTTTTCTTGCCTTACAGCACTGCATATGACTTTTAGTACAGTGTTAAATATGAGTGTCAAAAGCAGATTATCTTTGCCTTGTCTCAATGTCAGAGAAGTATTCAATTTTTCATCATTACATTTACAAAGTCTGCTGTAGGATTTTCATGCATGTTCTTTATAAAACTGAAGAGGCTGCCTTCTATTCCACGGCTCCTAAAGGTGTTTAAATGAGTGAAAAATTGGGGCGCCTGGGTGGCTTAGTCGGTTAAGCGTCCAACTTTCACTTAGGTCATGATCTTGCGGTTCGTGGGTTCGAGCCCTGCGTCGGGCTCTGTGCTGACTGCCAGCTCAGAGCCTGGAACCTATTTCAGAGTCTGTATCTCCCTCTCTCTGACCCTCCCCTGCTCACGCTGTCTCTCTCTCTCCTAGAAATAAATTTAAAATATTTAAAAAATAAATAAATGAGTGAAGAATTATGACAAAATCTTTTTCTCCATCTACTGAGATATCATATGCTTTTTCCTTTTTAGAAGAATAATATAGTGAATTACATTGACTGATTTTCTATTAGCAAATCAACCTTTCATTCCTTTCATTCATTCATTCATTCATTCATTCAAACTTAAATTCCACTGGGCTTCATGTATTATCCTTTATCATACTGCTGAATTCAGTTAGCCCTTATATTGTTAAGCCTTTTTACATCTATCATTATGAGGTCTATAGTTTTACTGTAATGTTTTTGTCTGCTTTTGGTATTAGAGTGATAATACTGGCCTCATGATGAGATATGTGAAGGTTACGTGCTCCTCTATTTTCTGAAATAGTTGAAGAGAACTGGTATTATTATTTTCTTAAACATTCTTAAATAAAATTTACTACTGAAGCTATCTAGGCCTAGACTTTTTGTGGGGGGGACAGATTATACTTATGAAGACAATAGCATTAATAAATATAGGAGTGATCAAATTTTCTATTTTTCCTTGGGTCAATTTTGATTGACATTTAAGGTATTTGCCCATTTCATCTAAGTTGTTCATTTGTTGACATAATCTCTCCTCAATCTTCTGAGGTCCCTATAATATATAACTGTGTCCACCTGCTCATTCCAGTTAACAGTATTTGTGTCTTTTCTCATATTTCTTGATCAGAATGGCTAGAAGTGCACTAATACAGAAGCCACTAGCCACACATGGTTTTCAAATTTGATTTGACTGAATCAAATTAAAACTTCAGTTTTCAAATTTTAAATAAATTTCAGGTGCTTAACAGCCACATGTGGCTTTTAGATAATGTAGTTGGAGAACATTTTCATTTTCATAGAAAGTTCTAATGGACAGACCTAGAGTTTTATCAACTTCATTGCTCTTTTTGAAAAATCAGCTTTTGGGGGCACCTGGGTGGCTCAGTTAGTTGAGTGTCCATTTCTTTCTTTTTTTTTTTTTAACAAATAGTTTATTGTCAAATTAGTTTCCATATAACACTCAGTGCTCATCCCCACAAGTGTCCTCCTCCATGCCCATCCCCCCCCTTCCCCCCCACATCCATCAGTCCTCAGTTTTTGTCAGCATTCAAGAGTCTC
>NW_027527920.1:2753790-2873602 GCF_008692635.1 Crocuta crocuta | reverse complement strand
TCAAGTTCCTCCTAATCCTCCTATACGTGCAAACATATGATATTTGTCCTTCTCTGCCTGACTTATTTCGCTCAGCATAACACCCTCGAGGTCCATCCATGTTGCTACACATGGCCAGATTTCATTGTTTCTCATTGCCATGTAGTATTCCATGGTATAGATAAACCACATCTTCTTGATCCATTCATCTGTTGATGGACACTTAGGCTCTTTCCATGTTTTAGCTATTGTGGAGAGTGCTGCTATGAACATTGGAGTACATGTGCTCCTATGCCTCAGCATTTCTGTATCCCTTGGGTAAATTCCTAGCAGTGCTATTGCTGGGTCCTAGGGGAGTTCTATTGTTAGTTTCCTGAGGAACCTCCACACTGTTTTCCAGAGGGGCTGTACCAGTTTACATTCCCACCAACAGTGTAGGAGGGTGCCCGTTTCTCCACATCCTCGCCAGCATCTAGAGTTCTCTGATTTGCTCATTTTAGCCATTGAGTGTCCATTTCTTGATTCCACTCAGGTCATGATCCTAGGATCATGGGATGGAGCCCCACATCAGGCTCTGCACTGCGTATGGAGCTTGTTTAAGATTCTCTCTCTCGCTCTGCATGTCTCCCCAACTCATGCACATGTTTGGTCTCTCTCTCCCTCTAAAAAGAGAAAAGAAACACCAGCTTTTGGTTTCTACTGATATTCTCTACTGTTGGTCTACTTTATATTCATGGATTGTAGCTCTTCACTTCTCTCTACTTATTTCGGGTCTAATGTGCTCTTCTTGTTGTAGCTTCATAAGGTAAAAGCTTAAATCCTTGACTTTTCTAATATAGGACTTAAAGCTATCAATTTTCTTCTAGGTACTTCTTTAGTTGCATTATACAAGTTATGTTATCTCTATTCATAATCAAAATAGCCTCAAGATGCCCTTATAAATTTTTCTTTAACTCATTAGTTACTTATACATGTTGCTTATACTCAAAACATGTGAGGATTTCTTGAGAGGTGCCTGGCTAGCTGAGTCAGAAGAGCATGTGACTTTTGATCTCAAGGTTATGAGTTCAAGCTCCACACTGGGTGTAGAGATTAGTTAAAAAATATATATATGTATTACTCAGATATCTATTGCTGATTTCTATTTTAATTCCATTTTATTTTTTTCTTAAATAGTTTATTGTCAAGTTGGTTTCCATACAACACCCAGTGCTCATCCCAACAAGTGCCCTATTTTCATTCCATTTAAATCAGACTTAAATTTCATTTGGAATTCCACAATGGAACTCCATTAATTGTATTTGGTCAGATTAAATTTTCAATCATTTGTGAGACCACACACATTTGTGGACCTAAGGTCAGGGACATTAAGGTAGGCACTGTCAGCAAGGTGAGAGTAGTAAGGCATATGAAGCCTACAGTGCTTCTCTGACAACTGCTGACCCTGTTTTTTTTTTNAAATGCTGTCCCTTTTTTTTTTTTTTTTTTTTTAATGTTTGTTTATTTACTATGTGAAAGTGAGAGAGAGAGAGAGAGAGAGAGAGAGGAAATCCAAGCAGGCTCCAGGCTCCAAGCTGTCAGCACAGAGCCCAATGCGGGGCCCAAACCCATGAACCATGAGATCACGATCTGAGCCAAAGTTGGATGCTTAACCAACAGAGGTAGCCAGGTGCCCCCTACATTTTTAAATGGTTTGAGGAAAAATACCAATGGAAAAACAATTTTGTGACATGTGAAAATTATATGAAATTTAAATTTCAGTGTCCATAGTAAAGTTTTATTGGAACATAGCCATGTTTGTTTATTTATTTATGTATCATCTATGGCTCCTTTCACAGTAGAACTGAAGTGTTTCAACAGAGAGATCATAAGACCCATAGAGCTTAAAACACTTACTTTCTGGCCCTTTGCAGAAAAGTTTACCAACACTTAGTATACATCCAAGTTACCATCTGGTGCCATTTCCTTTTATTTTATTTTTTAAAGTTCATTTATTTATTTTTGAGAGGGAGAGAAAGAGAAAGAGAAAGAGAAAGAGAGAGAGAGAATCCCAAGCAGGCTCTGCACTCTCAATGCATAGCCCAATGCAGGTCTCAAACTCATGAACTGTGAGATCATGACCTGAGTGGAAATCAAGAGTAAGACACTTAACCAACTGAGCCACCCAAGCACCCAAGCTGGTGCCATTTCCCTTTAGCTTATAGGACTTCCACTATTATTTCTCATAGAATACGTATTATAGTGGCAAATTCTCTCAGATTCTTTTTATCTGAAAACATCTTTATTTAAGGTTCATTTATTAAGAATATTTTTGCTGATAGTTTAACATTGTGGATAATACAGTGTAGTAACACTAAATTCTGTTATGTTCATCTGAAGACTGTTGATTTTTTTTCTAACACATAGTTAACATGTCTGGATCTCAAACTAAAAATATAGAAATTTTGCCTAAAAGTTGGGTTTTGTTTGGGAGGGGTGGAGGACAGCTGTGGTTTGGTTTATTTGGGGCCAGGGTGGTATTTTAATTATGATTTTTCAACATCTTTCCATCTCCACTGCTTTAATAAGTCAGGTGTTAATAATATCATTATTCCCCTGTATTTGATATGTCATATTTTCACTACTTTCAAGATTTTCTCTTTGTCTTTGACATTTAGCAATTTGCCTACAACGTGCCTAACTATGGTTTTCTTTTATATTTATTTTACTTGGAGGTCATTAATTTTCCTGGATCTCTAAGCCAGGTTTCTAACAAATATGAAGTTTTCGGCCATTATTTCTTCAAATATTCCTCTGCTTCTTTCTCTCTTTCCTCTATTTACAGGATTCCAACTAAGGCAGGAAGAATTCCGCTTTTCTCCCACAGGAGCTCCGCACAGATATAAAAAGTCTGTCAAAAAAGCAGCAAACTTGCATATCTCACCTATTGCAGTTGTGTCTTTCAAAGGTTGTCTCCTATTTGGTTTGCACTGCTTTGTTGACAGGCTTCCCTGTGTCCTCAGAGTGGCCAGCCCGGGACGGCTGGCAGAATTCATACTCTAACTTTGGGTTTTAGTCCTCTGGCAGCTTTCTCAGTTTCAGGATTTTCCTCCTAAATTCCAAGTTGTTTTCCAATCCTCAACTTTGTTCTCTGATACCTCAAGTCAGTATGGTTGTGGTTTTATGTCTCTGGGGCTATGGGAGTGGGGGAGCACCTTGTACAAAACCCCACAGATTCACAATTCTTATCCACTACTTTACTTACTTCAAAGAATACACTCTTCTCTGGTTTCTGCATCTTTTTGGTAGTTTAGTGGAGTTTTTTGGTCTTTTTCCAATGCTTTGAAATAATTGTGTTATTTTAAAATTTTCGCTAAGCTTTATCATTGTTAACTGTGGAAGGGTTCACTCACCTTGCCAATTATCCATTACCTAAAGCTGGTAGTCCCCTGTTTTTTTAAAAACAATCTCCCAAAACTGAATTTGTAATTTTGTGGAGTATAAAATTCTAATTATTGACAGAAAAAGGAACATAATAGAAAAAGGAATATAATAGAAAAAGGAATAAATTACTTAAAGTAATGGAAAAGCACCAACTTCCATAAATGTAAAAATAAATTTGCATGTAAACACAGACAAATGTACAATTTCCTCAGGGCGCCTGGGTGGCTTAGTCGGTTAAGCGTCCGACTTTCGCTTAGGTCATGATCTCGCGGTTCGTGGGTTCGGGCCCCGCGTCGGGCTCTGTGCTGACTGCCAGCTCAGAGCCTGGAGCCTGTTTCAGTCTGTGACTCCCTCTCTCTCTGACCCTCCCCTGCTCACGCTGTCTCTCTCTCTCTCTCCTAGAAATAAATAAAAATTAAAAAAAAAAAATGTACAATTTCCTCATGCAGCCTATGCTGTATGTGGTGCCTCACTATTCTGAACCCATATATACTAATCTGGAATACAATCAAGCCTGGAGTTGTTAGAAAGTCATGAAAATCAACAAAGCAAACAAACCGCTTGCAACTATTTGAAAGTTAAAAAGAATTTAATTTAAACTCCCAAAAAGATTTGTAGGCTGGTTTAAATAATGCCCCATGGATTAAAAGATTTACAAAGGAAGATGGGTAACTGAAATAAGACTTAATGTATACCTTTTAGAAACAACAGCAGTAATTTATAGTTACACTTAAATGGTCTTTTTAAAATGAAATACTTACCTTTGTTCTTTCTAAAATAAGAAAACATTTTTAATAGTATTTTTCAAAATGCATTACACATTTCTTATACTGAGACAGCCAAAGTAAGAAGAAATGAAAAAAGAATCCACAACATTTGCTTTTAGAAATTCTACTTACATTCTCCTTTCACTGATAAATAGATACTAAAATTTCATGGAATTTCAATCACAGAACTGTAAAATCAACAAAGTAAATCTATGGTAATTTGTAAAAAGCTCAAGATGTTTAAGCAATTGAGGTCCATTGTATAGAAATTGTTGAAGTAGGGTTTGAGTATTCTGAAGGATCTCTTTATTCTCACTATAACAGTAGCAAAATAACTATAATCCCACAATAGGCAAAACAACTTATTTTCATTCAGAATGAGTATAACAAACAGAAAGGAGGAAATGGAGACCAAGGGCATCTTTTCACACCAATTTTATTAAAAAAAAAAAAAAGAAAGAAAAAGAAAAACGAAAGAAAATTAAAAAAAAAAAAAAGAATATCTACCATGATTCTATCATTCTTCCTTAAGCCAAAACATTAATATGGTGGCTTTGCTCTAAACCAGACACAGAAAAGTCTGATCGGGAACTGCAAATTAAACTAAGTGAATTAAAACAATGATATACAAAAGCAACGCTGCTGATGTTGAAAGTCAAGCATTGGCAAGTATAACAACCAGCCAAAAATTAGAAAGGGGCAGAGGAAACTTTTGGTAGTGTTGGATATAGTAATTATCTAGATCATGCTAATGATTTCACAAGTACATAATATGTCAAAACTTACCAAACTCTAAGCTTTTGCATGCAAGTTTACCTCAATTAGATTTCAATAAAGCATTTTTAAAAAATCAGCAGGAAAAAAATCATTCATTTTTACCCATCACTCAGCTACTTTAAAGACAAAAGTGTGAACAAATTCAGAGTCTATAACCAAGTATAATTAACAACTCAAGGATCACAGGCAAAGAGACATCCAAGTTCAACTCTTTCAAAAGAAAAGAACTTAAGTCTCAATGGAAGTATCCTGAGACTGGTCAAGGGATTACAGAAGTCACATTGCCTATGCAATTTATGTCCCACCCTGGTGCAAAATGCTCCTGGTTTCCATTTCCAAACAGAAATGTGACGACACAGAGTTTATCAGGATTTGCAGCCTTACTGTACTTCTCTTCCTTGCACCTCTGCAGAATCTCTAAGCTCCTCTGGTGGACTGGGTGTTGGAGAAAGCTAAAACTATCCATACTTTTCAAAATTGCACATGGCGCTGTATCATCATGTCCTTAGGAAGCAAAAGAAAAACAAAAAAATGGAGAAAAGAAAAAGATATTACGTAAGCCCAAACCAATAGAGAATCAAGGACAATGCTGCCAACTATCTTAAGAATATATATAAATGTATCAAGTAATATGAGTTAAATGAATAATTTTTCTAAATTGATTTGAAGAAATTACACAAAAATAAAAGGAAAACATAAGGTATTTTTTAGATATTCCAAGTATCTTTGTCAGTATTCAAAGTGTTTTGAGATAACATCATACTGAAAATTTCTAATTTAAAATATTAGGGAAATTTCAAAGCAATTTGTATGATTTAACTATTTTTTTAACAGACCCATTTCTATCAGGTCTGAAATATAATTAACATATAGTTGGCAACAATGCAAGGAACAATGATGGAACACCAAAGAGAAATATACCCAAAACAATTTACCAAAAGTTAAACAATTCTTTCACAAATCTTGCAATTAACCACGCTTGTAGGAATTCCAACAAGTGTGTCAATATTTAAAGAGCAGGAAGAAAAGCAAAATAGAGGAGAAAAACCAAGCAGCACTTAGGTATTTATAAACCTGAAAAGAAAGTTGGAAAATGTACCGCACCACCACTTCTTTAGTCAAGTGAGACAGTATACTACTGTTGGGAAACAGAAGAGAGCATGTTCATATAAGGACCAAAGCCCCAGATTAGTGCTACTGAAACCATGAGTCAATCAAGCAGTGATGGAGGTTTGGGGGATGTTAGTACCATTAATATTAGCAACAATGAATTTAAAAGAGAATAGGCATTGTCAGGTTTGGGGGGTGGTGTTGAGTATCATTTACTCAAAGAATATCTCTAGAGATAAGCCATTAAATTCAAATTTATGTAGGTTGCCTTTAAAAAACAAAAGGGGGGAGAAAAGGGAATGGATTAACAACAGACAGAGGCAAAGTAAGCAACACAAGGAACTAAAGTTTCATTAGTACACATTTACTGTATAATTTGGAATGCGATACTATGTATGAACAGTTCTCAACACAGGATCATTTAAAAAGGTAAGAGGCAGAGTAGTTCAAACAGGGTTGCAAAGCCATGGTTTAGTCTAACCATAATTCCTTAAACTGGATCCAGAGGACAGGGATCTACATTTTAGCTAAAGAGATAGAATTTTAAAATACATCTTATAAGAAGAAGCATATAAATAACAGGCTTTTAAAAATGAAATAGATGTGAAAATTATTTTCATATCCAATATTTAAAAAGTACACAAATAAAACACTACCTCGTCCACTGTGGAGAGCCCACAGCTGCAAATGTGCAACGTTTCAAAAAGAGACAAATATTATCAAGTTACCTATCATTTCTAGGTCAAAGAACACGTCAGTGAAAATATTCTTTGCTCATTGCCAATAATCCTCCCCACCACATTTGATGGGCTACTTGAAGAAACTAAACTTGAAGAGCCTAAATGCTTAGGCTCAGGCTAGCCGGTACTTGGTTAGTTGTTGGTGGCAGAAGGTAAATTTTAGTTGAAGGGGACCATTAGAGGGGAAAGGAAAGGTAAGGAAAAGGAAAAGGAAAAGGAAAAGGAAAAGGAAAAGGAAACGGAAAAGGAAAAGGAAAGGAAAGAAACAAGCACATCGTGAGTTCTATTTATACTCCTTCCAAATTGTAATTTTAAAAAGTTATTACCAGACTTTTAGGCCCTTGAATAGCTATCTTAATAATCTACCAGTCAGAAATAATTTTAAGGAGATTATGGTATTAAAGCATTTATGAAAAAGTCCAGGATATTAAATATACTAAATAAGCAGTTGGAAGAAATCACTTGACATTACCACAGCCACTGCACTCTATCTTTTATACAGTAAATTATAGCAATGCCATTAATTTTATAATTGTGGTTTTATGTCTCGCCATCATACCTACTTTATTTTTTTTAATTTCTTTTATTCTACTTTTTATGCTTTAATTCTTTATTGTTTCAGACTATAATACTATTTTGAAACCTTAAGCTGACCTTCCTCTTGTTTGCTGTGAGGAGCAACCCCCTGTTAAGGTGGTTAGGCTTTCTAGGATAGTTTGGAAGTACATTTTCAGTGAGTGTTCTTGTCTAAGGAGTCTCGTAAACTCTTAAAGGATGTTTATTTAATGTGGGTTTATGCTAGTTCCTGGTCTAGTTTTGATAATTTCTTAGCTTGATATCATGCATCAAAAACACACCATAAATTCAGAGCCCATACCTATGCATGGTAAAGATATGGGTCACTGATTTTTTCAAAGGTAATGTAAGAAAAATCTTATCTAAGGCTTAACATAGATTGCTAAGATCCGTCTTGTTTCTATGTTCAAAGCCAATGGACAGAAATTTTTAATTATCTTTTCAGTGACAGAAAAGTCCAAGCTCTTTGAAGATACTACCACATAACAGGAACTCAATCCTAGCTAATCATTCAAATCTGAAGCCATGTCTCTGATCCTAAAGCAGTTTCTGTAATGCCAGTTCCCAGGCCTTATAACCATAAAGGTATATCTCATACACAGTAATAACTCCACAGAATCAGGCTCCACACTCGCTCAGCACTGAGCCCAACAAGGGGCTCGATGCCATTACCATGAGATCATGACCTGAGCTGAAACCAAGAGTCAAAAGCTTAACCAACTTAGCTACCCTGGCGCCCTAAGAAACATTTTTATATACTGTTGAAATGAAGTAGTTTTTTAATCCAGACTTGTTATACATTAATTATATATTGCTTTGGCATTTGTTGAGAAAATAACTAAAAAGTGATAGTAAAATGAATGACAAAAAATAAGAATATACTGGAAAATATCTGTTTAATACAAAACAAGATAGTAATGAGAGAAGAGGAGCACAAATAATATTTCTTAAGAGCACCTGGGTGGGTCAGTCAGTTGAGCATCTGACCTTGACTCAGGTCATGATCTTATGGTTCACGAGTTTGAGCCTCTGTGCTGACAGCTCAAAGCCTGGAGCCTCCTTCGGATTCTGTGTCCCCCACTTCTCTCTGTCTCTCCCCCAAGAACACTCTTTCTCAAAAATAAAAATTAAAAAAAAAAAAAGACATATATGGAAACTCAACAACATACTTTTAAAAGTTTATTTTTATTTTGAGAGACAGCACACGTGTCAGGGAGAGGGGCAGAGAGAGAGAGAGAATCCTAAGCAGATTCTGCAGAGCTAGATACAGGGCTCAAACTTATGAACCGTGAAATCATGACCTGAGCCGAAATCGAGTCAGAGGCTTAACTGAGTGAGCCACCCAGGAGTCCCAAACAAATAGGTTATTTTTCTTTTTAAAGTTTTATTTTGAGACAGAGACAGAGAGAGAAAGAGTGAGTGAGATAGGAGCAGAGAGAGAAGGAAGGAGAGATTCCCAAGCAGGTTTTCCTTTTAAGTCTTTTGGGTTTTGCCCCAATTGCTAAGTACCGCATTAGTACTGCAACAACTGCTTCTGATTATTTTTGGACTATACCCCTACGTATAAGGCTATTCACACTGGGCAAGCTCTGAATCAGGTTAAAGAAGGGAGTGGGTGTCAGGTTTTTCAGGGAACCACCCAATATATTGAATAAATTCTCTACAAATGAGGCTTCTGAAGGACCTCCAACCCCCTTCTACCACCTCCAGTAGTAGCTGCCACATTGCTAATATTCAATGTGTTTCTGATCTGTTGGTTTTCAAGGCTATCGTGGGGAGCTGGGAAGGGAGGAATGCAAACAGGGTAAATTAAAAGGCTACAAAGTGCATTGTCTTTACCAATATTCAGCCTTTTTTCTTGTATAAACATTTCCTAGATTACTACAGGCCCTTGATAAATTTCCTGAGTTCTGGCAAAGTTATTCTGGCACTTTCTATAAGTGTTTTTGTTGCTTTTATGGAAGAGGTCCTTATTCCACCATTTCACTCACATTCAATCTAAAACCCTACTCTTAAACCAGCATAGTACAGTGATTTATAATGGTCAGGGTTTGTTTTAATAAAAATCTATTTAATTGTCTTAAGTTAAGGGTAAATTTAAATTTGGGAAAGAATTGTGGACAGAATATTTCATAGAGATCCTAGACCTTGGTTATACCCAAATCAGTTTTAGTACCTGGTCATTTCTGGAAATAGATGGTCAATGGAACCCTTACCTTTTCCCCACTTACAAATAAATTGATAGCGCATTAGAGTCATGCAATCCATTGAGAAGGTGGGGGAAAGGAACAGGTTACGTGGAAACCATTAAAGCTCTCGATCTGTGAACACCATATGAATGACTTCAGCTTCTCTCCGTGTAGATGAAGAAAATGAATGACTCTGAACTCTCGTTCTTGCCTCTTTTCCCAATACCACAACTGAACTCTCCATTTCTGTCTGGTTGTTTTAGATTGATTAAAATTCTTCTATGGCTGTACCTTTATGAAACTTCAAAAGAGCTGAATAAAACATCACTGCACTCACTTCTATATACTGAATAATTCATAGTCAAGTTATGATCTCCCCTACTCTCTATTCCAGGATCTTTCTTATTCAAGAAGAGGCAAGGTGAATGACACTACTGGAATGTCTGTTCTCTCATACCTCACTGCTGACCAGACAAATCGTTACTACTTCTCAGGCCCAACATGTACCTTCACTCAGACTGCCTACATATGTGACTCCATTAAGAACATTTTATGGTTTCCTGATCACCATAAAATACTAATATTACACAATTTTAACAAGCTTATTCTTGAAAAGAATAGTTAAGTTGAATTAGTTTTTATTTAAAAGTATTAAATAAATAACATTGTGTCCTTTAATTTGGAAATCTATAAAAAAACGGTCAAAACATAGATTTTAATTTGATATTCTCATTTGTGCTTGGTTGGCTTGATGAAGAAAAATAATGTCAAGGATTTCCATAAGAAAATCCAAGATTTTTAAATTTACCATCAACCAGTGTTTGCAATCAAGTTAAACTGTTGGCAATTTAGCTAAGAGCCACTAAAACTTTTTTATAAAGATACTCTCTAAGGAAATGAAAATATATTGTACTTCTGCAGTCTATATCTCCTTTCGTCAACAAAGTATAAAGTATTACTATCTTTGACCTCTTATTCAAAATATGAGCTTGATTACTTTCTGCCTTCCATATATTCCACTTCTACTTAAATAATCCCAATTCCTATTTCATTTTCATATGTCTGCACACTACTTATGGTCATTATAAAAGTTCTGAAATCTATTATTAATCCATTTCACAGTTATTCCATTAGTTTTCATCCTGCAATGCTATAAGGTTCTAATTTAATGGCATCCTTTTATCCTAAACTCATCAGGGAAAAGTGATGAGAGATGTAGAAGAAGCAAAAAAGCTAAATACTGGCATTGACACTAATATACTGTAATACAATTATTGCCTGTAACAAATCTCTTCCATCATTCCCTTAAAATACAAATGAGCTATGGTTTTTCTTTTTCTTGATAAAAAAATGAAATTTAAAAAGTTAATCCAATGAGACTTCTGAGTTGTTGATAATATTCTACTTCTTAATCTAGGTCGTAGTTTCAGGGGTGTTTTCACTTTGTGATAATTCATGGAGCTATACATTTTTGGGGAGCACACTTTTCTATCTGCATGCATGTAATATCCCAAAATAAAAGAGTTTTCAAAAAGTTTATTATATGGAAGCTCTGTGCTGCCCAGAAAGAAAAAATAGATTAAAAAACAAGAAGAATCTAGAAATGATCAAAGTAGAAATAATACAGTATTATTTTGATGATCATTAATAACATTACATATCTTTGTACAAATTGCTAATAGTAAACCTACAACCAGCTTTCACAAATAATATTTTAAATACCAAAGGAACATACAAACAATGTGAATAACCTTTACAGAAAGCAGTATTTTCAATAATAAATACAAGAAAAATTTCTTTGCTTAGTTACACTTTAACAGGATACTTACCAATTTCTAAAACTTTCAAAATTTTGTAATATTGTAGTAAATAAGAACGTATCTTAAAGGAAAAAAATCTTTCCTTAAAGCTCTTTTCAAAGAGAGCCTCTTAGAAATAATTTTGTAAAAGTCAGAGCAGGTTTAAAATATTCCTTTTATTTTCCAAAAAAATTGTATTTCTCCCTGTCTACAAAGGCTAGTTTTCACGTATTATAATCGGAAAAACAGAAGCTAACCTCAGTTAGCATTTTCCTCTCATTTTAGAAATATAATCTCCCAAATATATGTATTCACCCAAAATATATAAAAGCTGAACTTAAAAGTTCTACTGCTAGCGCACATGCCAAAAAGCCATATATGTAAGTCTGAGAGTCCTGAAAGCACAGTTGTGTCCTAGCGCATTTCTACTGAAGCTTCTCCTGGCAGGAAAACTTATTTTAAATGGCTATCTCTATATATTAGAAAATCTTCACTATGCAGCAATGGTCTATCTAAGGCTAGAGCAACAGCAAGCAACAGGGTCGTTTCCATTAGGTAACAAGTGCTTACAAAGATGCCCTCCCACAGAATGTGAAATATGACATTTTATGAGTTAAGGGGAAGAGACACAGAAAAAGTATCCTGCTTCATTCATTTCTAAATTTCAAAGTAAAATCCAATGAACTAAAGGGTAGGAAGAAAAGAAACTTAACATTTGTAAATAGATATTTTACGTATTATTATTATCTGACTTTACCCCACAATTTTGAAGGCAATATTTTGAAGAAGAAAAAAAACCTGCTTAATAGTCACAAAACCTTCTTCAAGGGAAGAAATGACACTTGACTGATTCCTCAAGTCAGGTTATCTCCACTAGACTACCCTACCTCCAACCCAATTTTTCTATCTCCTAATTTATTCTTACACATTAAATTATGTTTCATTTGTTGTAAAAACTATGGCCTAAGAAAAAAACAGAAAAAGGTATCAATACTTAATTCTATATAAATAAATCGTAAGTTTCATTTTGCTTTTTTTTGTTTAAAAAATTTACCAATATCTTACTAAGTGCCTGTTAAATACCCAGTGTCTTACATGCATTACTTCTCTCAGGATTTATTACTAAAAAAGAATCAATACATATATATACGCAAACACCATATACCCACTTAACTCAATCATATAGAGTTCACTAAAACTAATAAGATCTGAAAATGATGTTAGGATATGGTAAGAAAACAGAAGAGAACAAAATTATTATGTCCCTACTACTTAAGAAAGGTAAAAAATTAAAAGATGAAATATGGTAGAATACTAATATCTACTGCTTACCAGTTTTCCTCTGAATGTGTCTTTTCCCAGCTTCCCTGAAAGCAACCATGGCTCTGAAAAAAGCTCTGAGAACTGCCCATCGGAAAACTGCTACAGGATCAATTCCAATCATCCCAGAGATAAATGCATTCTTGCTACTTCTTAGAAGAGCTACAATGTCAGGGCGCATATGATCTGTATTTTTTTCCCGGAAATCCTACATGAAAAAAGTATCAGCGTTATTTCTGAAAAAAATATTAAACCAAGAAGATAATGGGTGACATGTTTGAAAAGTCGTTAAATAAGGACTATAGAAGTGACTTCTGTTCTGGGTAGCTAATTGGATCAGATACCTTCCATAAAGTCCCATTCAACCCTAAAATTACTGAATTCTATAATACATTTAAATGAGAGTGAATGTTTAACTATTTTATTGCAGCTTGTTAAACAGAGATCCGCTGTGAAGGGGTATCATATAAAATGACCAAAGAGCTGAATAACAAAAAGAAGGCAGACATAAGACAAGGAACAGTGTTCCAAGCAAAGGGAATATCTACTACCCATAGGTGGTGATGAATTGGACAAGTTAGGAGATAAGCACAAAATCGAGGGGCTGGAGCATTCTGGGCAAGGGTGAGAGTGGTGGGAGATTTGGCAAATAAATAGGTTACATAAGCCTGAGTTGGGAGTTTAGATCTTATTCAAGTGTAAGGGAAAGCCAGTGGAAGGCTGATGACATAAACTAAATGTTTTATAAACACCACTGGACGTTGCAGAGGGAATGAATTTGTGCAAAGAACTGAAAAAAGGAGAACAGCTACTGCAATATTCTAGGTAAGAGCTGATGGTGATTTAGACTACATTGGTAGTAATATTGTAAAGGGAAAATAATTATTGCATTTGGGATATGTTTTGAAAGTAAGGCTAATAATTTGCTGGCGGATTAGGCCACAGTTAAGAGAATGAGGGAATAAGGGTAACACCTATATTTCGAATTTAAATAACTAGATGGATAGAGATGCCATATTGATATGGATAAGCACAGAGAAAAGAGAAGGTTTGGGGAAAGGAAATGAGACCAAGAGATTGGTTTTGTACAAGTGAAGTTTGAGATGGAGAGGATAAAGAAAGCAGCAAGTAACATTTACTGAATGGTTATTGTGTACATGGCACTTCTCTAAGATTTTACATGTATTATCTCATTTAAGCTCATTTCATCTACCTAACAACTCCTTAAGATAGAGAATATTACTATTATTCCTATTTTATAGATGAAGAAACTCAGTCAGAGAGGTTAACTATCTTGGCCCCTATCACAGAGCAAGTAGAGCAGGGGTTCAAAGATAACCACTTATAACTACTGTACTATGTCTGCATACAAACATCAAGCACACAGATGAACATATGTGTCTAACAATCCTAGAGAGACTACAGAAAATACATATGGATATCATTACCCACATAAATTTTTAAACCAGTATAGTATTACCTAAGGAGCATAAACAGGCAGTAAAAACCACCTGCCAATGGAAATTGGGAGGGACTATAACAGAAGAAAATGGGTTAAAATACTCCACAGAAAGATATGGAAGAAAAAAACTTACAGTCATGGGAAAATGGTTCCAGACTGATATGTATATAGTGCAGGCATTTCGCTATAACCACACCCAGATGAAAGGATTAAAACTTGGTGAGTAAATCACCTGGAGCTGGTACAACTTCACAGAACAGCTCTACCTCAGAATTCCAGGAGGAGCATGCCAGGTGTGATGTTCTCTAGAAGGCAGTTTGGACTCATCCTATTAACCTTTAGGGGTTTCCTTTCCTGTTCTTTGTTCTCCTGAGAACAGGAGAAGAGGGAAAACAAGCCAGAAATCTTGGTCCTTGGCTTTTCCCTATCTCTTGAGCAAAGGTACACATTACAAACGTTAGTAAAACTGAGTAAGAATTTTCAGTTCTAATCACTAATTTAGATTTTCAAATCTAAATCACCACCACCACCACCATCAGAAGCTAATACCTACCAATGGGAGACAAGACGACAGGCACTAAGTTAAGGACTATACATAACTTATTCAATTCTAACAATTACTTAATAAAACAGAATAATTATAAACCATACTCTACTGATAAGTAAACAGAAAGATAAAGAAGCTTACCAAAAGTCAAACATAGTAAGTACTACAGGAACCTGAAACACCAGTCTGTTCTATACCAAAGACCATCCCAACCTATTAATAACTATACGGCACAACATAAAATTCTAGAATTCTTTTCCACGATGACTGTCAAATATTGAAGGGAGACCTTCATTTTCCAAATGTAATGGTCTCGTCTGTCTTCAAAGATCCAGATTTCTAAGTATATTGCATAAACTAATCATATCATTCTTGAAAATTTCTCCTTGGTTTCTATAATAACACCTCTTGTGATTTACTTCTTACCTTTTGTGCTGCATATTCTCAGTCCCTACTGTTGGTTCCATATTTCAAATTCTTAGGGTTTGGTCTTACGTACTTTTATAATTTTCACTTAATCACCTTATATCAGGTGATCCCAATCATAATAATGACCTTAAACATTATCTATATGATGAAGCCCAAGTCTGTATTTCCAGCTCAGATCTTTCTTGTTATGTCTGAGATCCACTTATACATCTTAAAGGGATCTCAAACTTGAAAAAGAATGAGTAAGACTAGTATTACTTAAATGTTTGGAAGCATTCACCAGTGAAATCATGTGGGCCTGGAATTTCCTTTGTGGGGAAGTTTTAAACTACTGATTTAAATTATTTAACAGAAATAGGAGTCTCAGGTTTGCCTATATTTATAGTGTCAGTTTTGATGATGGAATTTTCCACTTTCATGTTATCAAGCTTATTGGCACAATATGTTCAGATCCTTTTAATACCTATTATGTAGTTAAGTCATCTTTTTCTTTTCTGATATTTGTAATTTTTTAATTTTTTTCTATTATCAGTTATTTTCTATTACTTTTTACTTATATTCTGTTATCTTTTTAAGAAACTAGTTTTTGACTTTGACAATTTCTCTCCTGTACATTTGCTTTCTATTGCATTGATTTCTGGTCTTCTCCCTATTATTTCCTTCTAATTTGGAGGAGTGGGGTTAATTTCCTATTCTTTTTTTAGTTTCTTGAAACGGAAGCTTAATAACTTTCAACCATCCTTCCTAATGGAAGAATGTTTTTAAAGTTATAAATATGTTTTATTATATACATATAAAAATATGCATGTTTGTAAAGTTATAAATCATTGCTTTAAATGCATCTTACCAATTGCTATCAAATCTGCAAGTTTTGGCATGTTGTATTTTTATTAATGCTCAGTTTGAAATCAGCATTATATTGTAATTTCTTTTTGACTCATGGGTTACACGGAAGAACTGTGCTTAATTTCTGAACACCCAAAAACTGCCTCATTATCCTTATGATATACCAAGTAGGTCGGTTTTTAACAATGCTATTCAATTTTTCTGTTTTTACTGATTCTGTACCTACTTATTCTGTTAGTTACTGAGAGATACATATAAAAAATCTACAACTGGAATCCCTGGGTGGCTCAATCACTTGAGCATCTGACTTCAGCTCCAGTCATGATCTCGTGGTTCGTTGAGTTCAAGCCCCAGGTCGGGCTCTGTGCTAACAGCTCAGCCTAGAGCCTGCTTCGGATTCTTTGTCTCCCTCTCTCTCTGACCTTCCACCACTCGAGCTCTGTCTCTCTCTCTCAAAAATAAATAAAATTAAAAATTTTTTTAATCTACAACCAGATGGGACTTTTCTAGTTCTACATTTGTTCTCCATTTGGTTTTTATGTATTGAATCAAATCAATTAGGGACACGGAACTTTTGATGATTATGTCTTCTTGTCAAACCAGCCCCTTTTGTTGTTATGAAATGTGCCTCTTTATCTTTAGTAATACTTCTTGCCTTAAAGTCTACTTTTTCTGATAATGTAATTATACACTAGCTTTTTTTTTAGTTAGGGTTTGTATGGTATATATTTTTCCATATTTTTACTTTCAACTTGTCTGACAATATGGATAAATAATCCATACAAGTGTATATATGATTCCATTTATCTGAAATTTAACAACAATTAAAACTAAGGATAAAAAATGAAGGTAGTGGTTACCTCTAAGTGGGGGAGAATGAGCTGGGGAGGGACATGAAAGAAATCTGTACACTTTAGATTTATGTATTTATGCACCTCACTATATATAGCTCAAGTTTTCATAGTTTTGTTTTAAAGTGCATTTTTAAAATCTTTTTTAAAATGAGATAAAACTGACATGTAATGCTTAAGGTATACAATATGTTAATTTGATACATTTATGTACTACAATATGATTACCACTATAGCATTAGCTAACACCTCCATTAGGTCACATAATTATCATTTCTTTTCTGTGGTGAGAACATCTAAAATCTGGTCTCTTCACAACTTCAAAGACAATGCTATTATCACAATGTTAATTATACTTGCATGCTGTGCATCAGGTCTCCAGAACTGCAAGTTTGTATTCTTTGCCCAACATCTTAATTCCTCCATCCCCCAGCCCTGGTAACCACCACTCTATTCTGTTATTCCTTTTTTAATTTTTTTTCAACATTTATTTATTTTTAGAGACAGAGTGTGAGTGAGGGAGGAGGAGAGAGAGTAATACATAGAATCCCAAGTAGGCTCCAGGTTCCGAGCTGTCAGCACAGAGCCCGACGCAGGCTTGAACTCATGAACCATGAGGCCATGACCTGAGCTGAAGTCAGACGCTTAACCATCTGAGCCACCCAAATGCCTCTGTTCTATTATTCTTAATGTTTCTTCTAAAATCTGTTCCTTCCTGTCTTTTCTATCTCAGGAAATAGCACCTCAAATTCACCCACTGGCTATAGTCAGAAGTCACTTACTTACCTAGAATAAATCAATCAGGTTTTACTAATTATACCTCCAAAATTTATCTCATAATCATCTAGATCTCCTACATCTCTGTCACCCCGGTAGTTCAGCTTACCTTAACATTTCACCTCAACTATTTTTAAAAAAGCTCCTAACTGATCTCCCAGCTTTCTCTCTCATCCTTTGCTATTCCTTCTTCTCAGAGGAATCAGAGCAATCTTTTAAAAACATAAATCATATCCTCTGCTTAAAATCTTTTCATGTCTCCCCATAATAAGTTCAACAAAAACAAACTCTTTTAACTTGGCATAAAAGCCATGAATTAACTTGCTGTCCATTCTCTAAATTCATTTCATGCCACTATCTCCCTTGCTTACCATAATCTAGTAACACTAGCCTGTTTTCAATTACTTTAAAATATTAATTCTTTCCCACCTCACGTCCTAGAATATTCATCATCCCAACTCCTCACCAAGGTAATGTGTGCTTCAGGTTAACTCTCAAATTTTAAGTTTTCAGAGATCATGGATCTCCAAATTCAAAATCTACTATTTCACTATTTTCTCTCATAGAACTCATTCATTTGTTTATAGCAATACCCATTTATCTATATTACATACATAAATACACAAACACACGTACATATATACTGAGCCAAGAACAGGTCTCCCTGTACTTTAGTTTATTACTAAATCATTCCAAATACCAGGGACAGGGTCTGACACATAACCTGTATTTAACAGACACTTCCTGAATAAGCAAATCATCGATGAACGAATGAGTGATCCCTAACCTCAAGACCCAAGAGACAAGATACTGCTCCATTATTCTCCACACCATCACTGCCTTGCCTGGGAAATTACCTTAAACGGCAGGCTTAAACGTCACGTGGTTCAAGGGTAATGGGCTCACTAATTACAAACAAGAAATGAACACAATTATGAGGATTCCCCTTCGCAGAAGTTAAGAGTTTCAATATATTCATTAGGAGTGCAAACTCACAAATACCTAATGGTGCATGAAGACCAAATCTTCTGTCAAGCCTCATGGACGTAGGAAAGAGAAAAATTCAACACACCACATAATGAGATAGTGGGTTTAAGAGTTTTTTATGTTACCTATTCTTTTATATTCAACGAATTATTTGAAGGGACTGATATCAAGTTTATCTACAGGAAGAAGCCAACAAAAATAGCACATAAGACAGTAATATATTGCAAGGTAGGATAAGAGGGTTAGTAGTATTCTTATGTCTCTAATTATTACTGATCAAGAACCTCCATAGACTACAAAGAAGGTAGTGTGATAGGGATGATAACATAGTAAAGAACACACTTTTACCCTGAAGGCTTTTAATGAGAATTTACTGACCTTTACCCCATATTTTACTTTCCCGGCATAGTGCTTTATAATGAAAGCAGGCTCCATGACGGCTGGAAATTCAATGTAAGAATTCTCTTCATGTTGATGCTTAAATTTATCTAGCAGTGTTTGATTTGTAGCCTGTGGAAAACTGAATTAAGAACAAAAACAAAAACACTAAGGAAAGATGCACCAGTTAATAGTCTCTTTAAAAAAAACACCTTATAAATTACATTGCCATATAATACATTTAGCAAATTACAAAGAGCAAATTATATTATCTCATCTGATTCTTTTAACAAACTAAAAAGTGAATGCAACAAGGATTGGTGTTTTATAGATGATGGATCAAAATTCATGATTTACCCAAACACACACTTGGCAAGCAGCAGAACTGAGCAATAAACTCAGGTCTTTAGACTTTTAGCTTAGGTTGCATTGTGTGACACAACCGTAAAACCCACAGAATAAAACTCAAATGATGTACTGTTTGGGGCCAAGAACTTCCAAAAACAAAATGATCTCCCAATTTGGACAGGGCCTTTAAACCCATAAGTCATTTTTTGTTTTCCCATTTCTTAATATATAAATTAGGTAGCAATTACCAGTTACTATGTAATTTTATACAAGATGTATTATTATTTCAATATACATCAATGGGTTTATACTCACTGATTAGCATTTCATATCTAGGAATCATTCAAATGATATCTATTAAGAAGTAATAACATGATAGGGGCACTTGGGTGGCTCAGTCGGTTAAGCGTCTGACTTTGGCTCAGGTCATGATCTTGCAGTTCATGAGTTCAAGCCCCATGTTGGGCTCTGTGCTGGCAGCTCAGAGCCTGGAGCCTGCTTCAAATTCTGTGTCTCCTTTTCTCTCTGACCCTCCCTCCCCTCGCAGGCTCTATCTCTTTCAAAAATAAACATTAAAATTTAAAAAAAAAGAAAAAGAAAAAGAAATAATTACATTATAACAAATACAGGAATATAAAAGTTCAGAATAGAAAAAAATCACTAGTGATTGGGAACAATGGAAAGGTTTAAAGAAGATATAGGAGGCAATTATAAGCTAAATGTTAAAGGTTGAGTAGGAGTTTCAAAAAAAGGCGATATTACTGACAGAAAATGGAAAAAGCAAGTATCTTTCAGAGAAGAGTTTCATGTAATAGTGGCTAAATGAGAAATAATGTGACATGAGGTTGTAAAGATGGTGAATATGAAATCTAATGTGTAAAAATGATTCTAAAATCATAACGAAAAGTTAATTATGTAACTGTATTAGAATCAGGAAGGAGAACGGTCTTTGGCATTAGACAGTCATTATTGAGATACCAGTTCTGTCTGTGACCTTCAGTAAGCTTCAAGAACTAGCTTCCATAAAGGAGTCCAATGACTGTTAGCAGAATTAAATAAAACTACTAAAACATCTAACACTAGCTGGCATCCTATAGGGAGGACATTAATGTCACCTACTTTCTTAAGTTGCTGACACTGCCCTTTTTCTATTCACCTAGGCCTGCTTTTACATTCAAATACTATCCCTTCCTCAAAACATCTCCTCCATCCACCTCTTCCTGTCCATTCTAGAACTCTAAAGCCATTCTAGAATGGATTATAACTCTTATAATATCAAACAGAGAGTACAGCAACAGCCTCTACAATTCTCAGTGACTCTAAACTTTGTTTCAAGTCACTAAACCAAAACAGCAAATTTTCCTATAATACTGCTTTAATCATGTGTCTCCCCTACTCGGGAAAATTTATGGATCACCAAGGCAAAGAGACAGAATCCAAGCTCCTAAACCTAAACAAACTCAAACTCTGCAAACTTAATGCCTCACTATTCCCACAACACGGGATGTTTTCCTTCAGATTGATTGATTAGTAAGTTTTTCCTTACATTGAGCCAAAATCTGTATCTCTGTGATTTCTGGCCACATGGCTTACCCCCAGGACCTTTTGAGTAATGGCAAAGAGTTGATAGTCTCTTATATCTTAGTTCAAGAAGTATAATGTTAAGCTAGATATCAGGTGACCTAATTACTAAATATTTTACAGAAGAATGACAGAAAACTTATATACTCTCCATCACTTCAGTTTCTCCAGTTCTAGATTTGCCATCTCATAATTTACTTTAAATTAATACTTTTATAGAGCACTCAAAACATTGTGGAGGATGCTATATGAAGTTTTATTTCTGAAGCTTATATATAAGTTTGGTATACTACACAGTGGTAAAAAGGATGTCAAATATTTGGCCTATGTTGCTACTTACCACTTACACAGCCATGGCAGACACCACTAATCTATCATGATATTCTTTGCTGATAAACATGAAAAGTACAAACACATCTCATGTAAAACGCAATTCAGGAAGAGAGGAACATGCAACAACAACAAAAATATGCTAACAAATTTAACATCAAAGTAACTCTGTAGAAGGAATCTGGAAAAACTCAAGGAAAGAATGCATTCAATGCTGAAGTGCGTCCAATTTTCCTAGAAACACACACACACACACACACACACACACACACACACACAATAACATGCATACAAGGAAACTTTGGCTCATTATTTCATTATGTAAGAAGAAAACATCACAGTTAAAAAGACATGAAAATCTCAAATGGCCAATAGCAAATTGAAAGAATCATACTCACTTGCTTTCTTCATCCAAAAGATGGAGCAGTCCTGTTGGTTTCTTGCTAATAAGATTGATGCAACAGGTATTATCAATATAATCTATATTGTGCCAGCTGATACCTTCAGTTCTATACTCCTCCTAGGAAATAACAAATTCACAATTTATTCAACTTGCAGAAAACAACAGGTATATGATAATAAAGACTGAAAAACTTTTGCCAGGCTTAAAAGAGCTTTCTAAATTTTTCTTTTTTAAATCACTAATTTACACAATGGAAGAATGTTTAATTTAGGTGGTATAAAACCTTCATACAGTACATGTCTGTTTTTATTAAAAAATACATGTAAAACAAAATTTTTTGTTAGAATGCTATTTGTAATATCACTCAGGTGAAAATTTAAGGCTGGATTTGTTTTAGCCACCTTATCTGTGGACTGCACTAAGGAAAAATGCAAAATGAAGGAGCCTAATTCCTCCCACATTACCCTAAATCATCAAAAAGGACTGAGGTTTTGTTGGATTATCAACAATGAATTTAATGAAGCAATGTCTGGGAAAAGAAAAAAACCATCACCTACAGTGATCACTGATCTCATATGGAAGTCATACATACTGCACTTGGTAAAATAAAACCATTGGTGGAGTTGGGGGTGGTGGGGAACTCTTAGAATACATTAAAAAAAAAGTTTCAAATTCCAAGATTAAAAAAGTCAAAGCTCAGGGGTGCCTGGGTGGCTCAGTCGGCTAAGCTTCCAACTTCGGCTCAGGTCATGATCTCACAGTCCGTGGGTTCAAGCCCCACATCGGGCTCTGTGCTGACAGCTCAGAGCCTGGAGCCTGTTCAGATTCTGTGTCTTCCTCTCTCTCTTCCCCTCCCCCGCTCGCTCTCTGTCTCTCAAAATAAAATAAAGACAAATAATAAAAAGTCAAAGCTCAGGCCTTGAGCAACTATTCAAAACACTGTCATTATGAATGGATCAAGAAGATGTGGTCTATCTATACAATAGAATATTACATGGCAATGAGAAAGAATGAAATCTGGCCATTTGTAGCAACATGGATAGAACTTGAGGGTGTTATGCTGAGTGAAATAAGTCAGGAAGAGAAGGACATACACCATATGTTTGCATGTGTAGGTGGATTAGGAGGAACTTAACAGAGGACCATGGGGGAGAAAAAGGGGAAAAATAGTTGGGGAGAGGGAGGGAGGCAAACCATAAGAGACACTTGAATGTGAGAACAAACTGAGGGCTGACAGGGGTGGGGGAGAGGAGAAGGGGGGTGATGGGCATGGAGGAGGACACTTGTTGGGAGAGCACTGGGTGTTATATGGAAATCAACTTGACAATAAACTAGTTAAAAAAAAAAAAACAAAAAACAAAAAACCACTGTCATTAAGCCCCTAATGTTTTTAAATTTTTCTCTGAGCTGGGAAAAATTTGCTTTTAAACTGTTTTTCAAAATGAGGCCCCTAAAAACCAAAAGGTAAGTTTCTACAGTGCAGTGATATTTAGGCACCAAGGAAATACACTGATAAGATTCATGCAATTCTCTGCAAATATGGTGGTTTTGCAAATTTGTGATTTTGTGATTTTCATCATTCTTTGGGTATTATTATTATTATTATCATCATCATCATCATCATCCTGTAGAGAAGAATGGTAGTGTATAAACTATAGTTACGCTAATTCGGAAAGGCATATGCTTGTGCTCACTTCAGCAGCATATATACTAAAATTGGAATGATACAGATTTAGCATGGCACATGTGCAAGGATGACATGCGAATCTGAAAAAGAGTATTACTTCCTTTTAATTAATAATTTCATAAGGAAGTAATTACTATAAGAAGGTCACCCCCAGGAAGTTGTATGATCCTGTTTCTTCTTTTTTGTAGCATGGTTAACAAGCATACTAGATAATAGGAACATATGGATCCTTACACATATTAATAGCAGTCTAAAATCCTTCCTCATCTCCTCTTCCCAATTACAATTCAGATGCCCTTGCCAAAGTTAACTATTATCCTAACTTCTCATACCACTGGTAAGATTTACCTGGTGACAAATACAAATAGAACCATACGGGGGTGCCTAGATGGCTCAGTCAGTTAAGAATCTGACTTCAGCTCAGGTTTCTGAGTTTGAGCCCTGAATCAGGCTCTGAGCTGTCAGCACAGCCTGCTTCAGATTCTGTGTCTCCCTCTGTCTCTGCCCCCTCCCCTGCTTACACTCTGTCTCTCTCTCTCTCTCTCAAAACCAAATAAACATTAAAAGAATTTTTTTCTTTAATTTCCTGGTTAACCTATTCATCCTTTAGTAGGATGTTCTTTAACCTCCATATATTCGAGGCTTTCCAAATTTCTTCTTGTGGTTGACTTCAAGTTTCATAGTGTTGTTATCTGAAAATATGCATGGTATGATCTCGACTTTTTGTACCTGCTGAGGGCTGATTTGTGATCCAGTAAGTGATCTATTCTGGAGAATGTTCTATGTGCACTTGAGAAGAATGTGTATTTTGCTGCTTTAGGATGAAATGTTCTCAGTGTTATCTGTTAAGTCCATCTGGTCCAGTGTGTCATTCAAAGCCATTGTTTCCTTGTTGATCTTCTGCTTAGATGATCTATTGCTGTAAATGAGGTATTAAAGTCTCCTACTATTATGGTATTATTATCAGTAAGTTTGTTCATTATTAATTGGTGTAAATATTTGGATGGTTTCTAGTTGGGGGCATAAATATTTATAACTGTTAGATCTTCTTGATGGAGGAACCCTTATTATGACATAATGCCCTTCTTCATCTGTTACAGTCTTTGCTTTAAAATCTAGTTTGTCTAAGTATGGCTACTCCAGCTTTTTTTTGACATCCATTGGCATGTAGCATGATAGATGGCTCTCCATCCCCTCACTTTGAATCTGTAGGTGTCTTTAGGTCTAAAGTGAGTCTCTTGTAGGTTGGATATAGATGGGCCTTTTGACTGGCTGTAAAATATTTATAAACAATTTATGCATCCACTACACTACTGATAGACATTACAGTTATTTCTAATTTTTAGCCACTAAAAACAATGCCATTATTAACATTTGTGCACAAAACTCTTGGTATGCATGTATGCATGTTAAGAGTGAGAACAGAGGCTTATAAACTACACATGTATAACCTCAGTAGATAGTGCCAAACAGCTTACTAAAGCAGATGTACCAATTTATGTAACCACCACCTGTGTATGGGACTTTCCCATGCACAGTATCTCTAATACTTGTATTATCAGTCTTTTTCATTGTACTCATACTAATGAATGCCTAGGGGTATCTCACTATGGTTTTAATTTTAATTCCCTAATAATAAGTGAAAAATCTTTTATGTTTATAGTCAGTCCATTTGGATGTCCTCACATGCCTATGTCCATAATAAAAACTCTGAGGAAAAATCCCTGCCTTAGGGGAGAGCATTCAGTCTATTTCCATTAAGTATCATATTAACTATAGGGTTTTATAAATGCCCTCTTCAACTACTTTGCTAAGGACTTTTTTTAAACATGAATGGTTATGTAATTTTAACAAATGATTTTTATACGTTTACTGAGATCACCGTAAAGTTTTTTTGTTTTGTTAACAGATGAATTAAATCGATAGATGATTAGATGTAACAGACACCAGGAAAAAACACCACGTAGTTCTGATATATTATCTTTTTGTATATCTTGCTGGATTTGATTTCCTAATACTTGTTTAAAATTTTTTAATCTATGTTTATTAGTTAAATTCACTTTAATTTCCACTTCTCATAATATCCTTGACAGATCTGGGTCTGGACAGATCACGCACTGTGACTGTCTCTTTTTCTACTCCACATAAGAATTTATGTCAACCGATATTAATTTTTTTCAGTGTTGGAAGAATTCACCAATGGAGCCATCATGGCTTACAATGTGTTTTATGGAAAGGCTTTCAATTACATTTTGAAATTTGTAAATAGGTGTAAGAATCAGATTTTGCATTTCTTCTGTGTCAGTTTTGAAAATTTTTTTTCATATCATTTGATAAATTTTCTTATGACAGAAAGTTGTGCAGTGTATCCCATTATCTTTTTAATATGTTTAGGATCCATGGTGATGTCCTCTTTATAAACTGGAATTCTGGTTATTTATATACCTGTCTTTGTCACTCCCTAGGATGAATTTCTGAGGTTTGGTTTTTTTTTTGTTTTTTTTTTAATTTAAACATTTTTAAAAGGAGTGCCTGGGTTGGCTCCGTCAGTTAAGTGTCCGACTTTGGCTCAGGTCATGATTTCACAATCCGTGAGTGAGTTCAAGCCCCACATCAAGCTCTGTGCGGACAGCTCTGAACCTGGAGCCTGCTTCAGATTCTTTGTTTCCCTCACTCTATGCTCCTCCCCCACTCATGCTCTATCTCTCTCTCTCTCTCAAAAATAAATAAGTGTTAAAAAAATTTTTTTAAACATTTTTAAGTTTTTCTTTATTTATTTTTTTAATGTTTTTTTTTATTTATTTCTAGGAGAGAGAGAGACAGCGTGAGCAGGGGAGGGTCAGAGAGAGAGGGAGATACAGACTCTGAAACAGGCTCCAGGATCTGAGCTGGCAGTCAGCACAGAGCCCGACGCGGGGCTCGAACACACGAACCGCGAGATCATGACCTAAGTGAAAGTCGGACGCTTAACCGACTAAGCCACCCAGGCGCCCCTTGTTTTTCTTTATTTTTGAGAGAGACAGAGTCCAGATAGAATAAGCCCTGTAGAACTGCACTTACTTACTTTTTGTTGTGTTCTACGAAGGCAAATTTCCTACTTTGACATCCCCAGAAGCAATAGAGACAAGAGGAAAACTCACTAGATTATAAACTCCTCAGATAAGATCCTTGTACTCTAAATTTGCTGTCTTCAATGCCTAGCACAATGCATGATACAAACTGTTATTCAATTTAGTGATAAGCCAATGACTTGAAGGATAATTCTGAGCAAGTAAAGGAAATAAGAAAACAGTATTATAAATGACAACTGTAAGTATATTTTCAAATCACAGAAACTTCTTCTAGTCTCCTACTCTACATTATCTTTACCTATACCTTGATCAGGACTCAGAATCACACTCTCATACTATTTCAACTCAAGGATTATGTGCTTCTCTCCAGTTCACTCCAACCAGTCCATCTTCCACAGTTCAAAAATCTGCTAAATATACTTCAAGTAGCTCCTAATTTTTCAAAGGAAAAATTCCAATCTTCTCTGCATGACATATAAAGTTCACAACTATATGACTCTATATTTCATAAACTAATCTTCCTCCCTGTCTCTATCCTTATATCTTGTATTTTAGCTACACTGAACGATTTTCAGTTCCTCAACAGTACCATGCTGTTTTATGCCTCACAGTTTAAGGATATTGTTCCCTTTGTTTAAAATATCTTTTCCCCATTGACAATCTGGCAAACTCAATCTTCTATTCAAAACTATATTCCCAAATCACCCCTGGGAAGTCTTTGTAGAGTTTCAGAAAGTTTTAATCAACTTCATCCTTTATATCACTATTTTAACCTTCTATCTGATTTTGGCACTTACCATCCTACAGGGCAGTTATTACACCTGTCTCCCATCCTAAGTGTCTATATACAATTTCTAGATAAAATTTACTTCAATACAAATGTTTACTCCCGAAGCATATTTGATAGCTTTTTATTTCTATTTTCATTTTCAAAAAGTTTTATCTACTTGACTAATTTTGTATTCAACTGAATTAACAAATAGTCACTGTGTACCCATCTCACTCTAGGTACCAGTGATACACAAATAAATTTTAAACTGCCTTAAATCTCATATGCCCAGCAAATCCATTTTAAATGGAACAACATAAGGGAGAGAAAGGAAGAATAAAATAGATGAGATGGCAAAGAGGTATAAATTTCTATAAATTATAGCAAAAGTATACCCATTACACTAAATTATAGAAGGGAATATTAAAATTTTAAAGGAAAAAGATGTATCTTTGAATCTAAATCTGATCCATAATTCCACATTGCCCAAAACTATGATATTCAGAGGAGCAAATACATAACCATCAACCCCCCCAAGTAGTTCCAAAAACATTTTCCATGAACTGTAAGGCTTTATTTTTTAATACATGTTTCTAGTCAAAGTACTTCTTGTGGCTCCTCCATGTCTAACCTACACTTCTAGAAAAAGAAAGAATAATTTCAATAATTGTAAGAAAATATCTTTTTTCTTCAAAAGCAATTTACTCTTCTGTTTAATGATCCAGAGAGCAACTGATGCTTTGCTTTATAAAATACAGCACACAGTCATCAAAACACATTTCTCTACCCTTCCGATATATATATATATCCATTTGAAAAACTAATTTAGCATGATCTAGTTACGAACACTAGACTGAGTCAAGTAGATCAATCCCAGCTCAGCTTTTTAAAAGCGAGAATTATGGAGCTAGGGTATTTAGGTTTGAATACTGGGTTTAGTTATCATCTGTACAACTAGAATAAAAATAGTACCTGCCTGATAAAGAGGAGATATTATATAAATGCTAACTAACATTATAACAAGTAATACTGCACTATCTTTTAACAGCCCCATCAGAAAGTCTACCTAAAAGATTATATGCTAAAAATTTTAAGCACCATCAAGATGGCCAGGACTAGTGTTGCATGTGTTACTGTCCTAACCCTTTAAGAAGGTAAATGTGCTTAAAACTAGGAGAGATGGCAACAAGCCAGTGATAGGAGAGACTCTTTTTTCTGTTTTGCAGATGTGTCATCATCCTCTTGTTCTTTTCATTTCTTCACTGTTTTCCCTTGAGTTGAATGTGAACCCTGCTTCTGCTTGTATCTTCCTATAAAATCTGAAATTGTGGGCTACAACTCAACCTGTTACTAACATGAAATCTGGCTTGGAGAAAGAGCCCACATTTTCTTTGACCCTGCATTTATCCTAAGTATTCTCAGGGAAACTAATGACTCACTCTTTCAACTCTAAATCAACTTGAGCTTCTCACAAGAAATATCAAGTTACCCATTTTGGTCTCTCTACACTATCCTATTTCCTTTTATCCATACTCTAAATTGATTCAAGATTCTATTAATAAGCTCCTCTACCACACAGATAAAGGAATAAGAGACCAAAGGAAGCAAACGCATTGAAACTAAGAGACCAAAGCAATCAAATAAGCATATTTAGCATTTACACAAACTACCAACCACATGGCAACAATTAAAAATCACCAAGAGAAACCCAAATCAAACCAAACCCAAGCATCTTTATATTCAAAGGTGTACTTAAACAAGCACATATTATTGAATCTACTTGAGGTTTATAAAAATATATATAGGAAACCCTGTATCATATGGCTCAAAAATTATGCTCTGATTTTTAATTTGCTGACACTGATGTAAAGACTGTAATATCTGCATGAAAGTACAAGACTTAAAATACTGTGACTCACAAATTTTATATGTGTACATGTGGGTAAAGTTTCAGTGGTTAAGACAATGAGAGGAGGGCAAGCATACAGGCTTTTAGATACTCACTTGCTCCAATTTAAAGATATGCTGATTGAAGTAGTGTTGTAAGCGTTCGTTAGCAAAATTAATACAGAACTGTTCAAAGCTATTATTTTCATAATCTTCAAACCCAAAAATATCAAGAACACCAATGGACAAAGTCTATAAAACAGGAAAAAATTATTATGCCAAATTTACTTTATAAATAATATCTACAATATAGGTAACAAAATGCTAAAAGTTCTAGAGCAGAGGAGAGGATATTTGGGGGGCGAGGGGCTAATGTTCAACCAATAGATTCCACAAAAAACATTTTAGTTCTCTTTATCTTCATCTTTTTCTTCTTATCCCAATTATAAAAATACATACAAAATTTTAACACATGTAATACATTGATTACAGAAATTATAAAAATATATACAAAATTTTAACACACGTAATACACTGATTACTTTACAGAAGTGTTCAAAGCAGGATTAGTGACCTGTTATCTCAGTCTCAGAAACTTCTAAACTCCAAGAGATAAGGAAATGGAAAGAACCACCTATGGGAAAGGAAAAAATAACCTAAAGCTAGGTTGTTCCCGATTATCCATGTTTATGCAAAGAACACCATGCAAGTTCTCCTATTTTGACTTCTAAAGTCTAACAGAATTCTGTTTCACAATCCAACTAACATGTATGTTTAATCAGCCTTGTGCAAACTAGGAATGAAACTGGCTATCAGAATATGCGGTTTTTTCAAATTTTAGCTTTTATCAAAAAAAAAATTATACAAGGTTTACAATGTTAAAAAGTTCTAAAAGATTCTAACAAAAAATAGCAATCCCTTCTTCAAAGTCAATTTCAGCTCCCTAAAGCCAATAACACTCATATCTTTTAGCTACTTGGTTTAAAATAGTATAGTATACAAATGCTTATTCATCTATGTCTTAATATTTTACTTCTACAAATAATATTCTAACTTCTTACTATGGATAATAGGGATTTGGCTCTAATGCCCCAAACCAACATTTTTCTCACCATCACACCTCATTCCTAAAATACAGTTGAAAGACAACTTTGGTTAAATGAAAACAATTTTTCTCCACTGCTGCTAAGAGAGCCACTGGGCAAACTAATGTCATGAGTGATAAATAGTGAGTGATATTGTTAAGTCTCCATTAATAGGATTTTCTTTGGGGCGCCTGGGTGGCTCGTCAGTTGAGCGCTGACTCTTGATATTGGCTCAGGTCATGACCCCAGGGTCACGGGATCGAGCCCTGCATCAGGCTCAGCACTGAGCATGGGGCCTGCTTACGATTCTCTGTCTCATGCTGTCTCTCTTTAACAAAAAAAAAAAAAAAAAGTATTTTCTTTGATTCTACTAATTCTAAGCCCTTATGAAAAACACTGAAAGAAATGACCTTCAAAAATATGTCAATTTGGTAAATTAAGATTAGTATTACAATTAATTTTGTAGCTGTTGGTTTACTCAAACCATAAAAAGTTAATATAAGAACAATTTCACATTTAAGACAAGAGAATTAAGTAATAAAGATGACATTTTTAGTCACCCTGAAGATGCAGAGTTCATTAAAGTTGCTGAGAAACAAAAATGGATTTTAAATAATTTATACAGTTAAAATCTGCCATATTAAAAAATAAATTCCAAGGGCACCTGGCTGGCTCAGTTGGTGAAGCATGTGACTCTTGATCTCAGGGTTGTGAGTTTGAGCCCCACGTTGGGTATAGAGATTACTTAAAAATAAAATCTTAAATAAATACATAAATAAATAAATTCCAATCAGAAAAATAACCAGAATATAAAAATTAAATTCTAAAAGTATGAGAAAAATATTTTTATAATCTTAGGCTGAAAGACACATTCCTACATAAGAAAAATAAATGCAACTCTGGAAAATAAAGGAAAAGAATGACAGAATTAACTGCACAAAAATTTAAAACATATGGGTCAGGGGCACCTAAGTGGCTCAGTAGGTTGTGTATCTGACTCTTGATTTTGACTCAGGTCATAATTGCAGGGTTATGAGACTGAGTCCAGTGTGAAACTCCTAGGCTGGGTGTGGAGCCTGCTTAAGATTCTTCCCCTCTCCCTCTTTCTCCCTCTCCCCACCTCCTGGCCACTCGCTGGCCCTGATATATAACATAAATAAAACTTAAAAGTCAAGAGAAAATATTTGTATCAAACTATGAGTCTCTGCAATATCCACAATGACTCCAAAAAAGGAGTAACAAAAAGACAAAATGAACAACATAAAAAACAAAATACATAATGATATAGTAAAAAAAAAAATAAGAAGATGCTCAATTTTCATTTATCATTGAAAAAACAGACAATAAAATGGGATAGACTCTTAATCACATTCGTAGATGAAAAGACTGATAATATCCAAATGAGTAAAGGTGTAAGGAAACAGGCACTTTCATACACTACCAGTGGAAGCATAGTCTTTTTAGAAAAGCAATTTAGCAGTAGCTACCAAAAATTGAAAATGTATATATTCTTTAATCCAGCAATTCGTTTTGAGGATTTTATCCTAGAGAAAGGTGCATAAAGAATATTTGTTACATCATCATTTGTAACAATAAAACAAATGTAACAGTTTTATGGAGATATTTATGGTATACATACATATTATATAATACTACAAAGTTATTAAAAATAATAAGGTCCAGATATTTCAAGATATGCCAGGTAACAAAATACAAGTTAGAAACAATATAGATAGCACAATTCTATTTTTATGTTGAAAAGCAACTCTGTATAATCTACATCCATAGAAAAATACATAAGAAAAAGGTCTGGTAAGACAAGAGAACAGGAGTTTCTTTCAACAGGGTAATAAAAACAGACATAAAGAGGAAAACAGCAGGGAATAAAGATAAATACAGATTGTTACTTATAACTCTACATAATTCTGTGTTTTTAAATTTCATATATTAATTATTTTATTAAAATAGTTTTCCGGGGAAAAAAATATAATAATGCAATGTATGTCTACCTTCGTATTTTGCTCCAAATCTTTACTATTCAGAAGTGCATGATTTATCCGAAAAACTATCCAGTCAAACAGAGCACTATATAAAGACTTAGCCATGGAATTCCTCACTGTCACAGCCTGAAAAAAAAAGAAAAGGGTTGGAGAACAAATGAAAATGGCAATAATCTAAGATACTATAATAGAGTGTGTTTAGCTCTCAATCAATAAAGAAAGCTTACTATCTTGAATAAGAAATTTAATTTTCTATCAACTTAAATAGCCTATAATTGAAGTTTTCTGTGTACATAAACTAATTATCTAACTCAGTCTAACTCAGATAATGTAGGCTAAAAGGTGCAAGAAACAAAATATAGGTCACTCAGTTCTAAACAGTTTTACTAAAAATTGGGGTATACATTTTACCTAGTAAAGAAGGTATTATAGGAAGCTTACAAACAAATGAATTTTGCCAGCTGAAGTGAGGAAGACTATTCCAAGCAGAGGAATAAATCTGTTGGCCAACAGGCATCAGTTATCTGTAGAATCCTAGTCAGAGTCAGACTCTTAAAACGTAATCATAACACTACCACAAGTTACATTCCTAGTTGTCTTCAACTTGTCATCCATTGTAACCTCTAGGGTTCTCCATCACCAGATAGAGTAATCATTCTTTCATTATAGACCAATACAATTTATATTCCCTTCACTTCAAACTTTCCTCAGTTTATGGAAACTCTCTGTACTATCTGCTCAATTTTTCTGTAAATCCAAAATTGTTCTTAAAAAAATAAAATTTATTGGTAAAAAAAAAATGGAACATTCAGTACTACAAGCTAAAAAAGGAGGGACATATATCATAGAGAAATGAGTGCTAGTACCTAGAAGAATATAAATCCTACTAATTATATTTGCTATCTAGGGACTTATTATGAAGCTGAATCAGGTACATACTTATATATCTGTTCTAAACTTCAAAGGAAGTAGAGAATAATAATTAAAAGCTAGGCTATCATTCAATCCCAGTTTCTCTACTTAGTCTAGCTATGTAACCCTGACCAAGATACTTGAAACTCTTAAGCTACAGCTTATACATTTGTAAAATGTAGATAATACTACAATCTACCACATGAAATGAACTAACTTCTCAGTTTCAGTGAATAAAAAAAAAAGAGCTTCGAGTTTCTAGACCAAAAAATAACCACCTAAACCATTACCTGCAAAAGAAAGAAGAGATGGCTATCAAATTCTCTAACTTCGACACCAGAAACTTGAAAATAATTGGAAAACACTTATAAGTTCTGAAACAATGTAACCCTAGAATTCTTTACTTAGGCAAGTTATCTTTAAAATTCAAAGAAATCAAATAGAAAGAATATACAGGGAGAATAACCATTCAATTTTTCCCGGAGTAAAAAATGAAGACAATCTGATCTAGTTTAGCAAAAGTAAAAGGTTTTATTTTGGGGGGGGGCACCTGGGTGGCTCAGTTGGTTAAGTGTCCAACTTTGGCTCAGGTCATGATCTCACGGTTCGTGGGTTCGAGCCCCGCATCGGGCTCTGTGCTAACAGCTAGCTTAGAGTCTGGAGCCTGCTTGGGATTCTTTGTCTCCCTCTCTCTCTGACCATCCCCTGTTCACACTGCCCCTCTCTCTCTCTCTCTCTCTGAAATAAGTAAAACATTTTTTTTAAAAAGTTTTTATTTTTTTAAATGTTTATTTATTATTGAGAAAGAGCACAAGTAGGGGAAGAGCAGTGAGGGGGGACACAGAGGATACAAAGTGGGCTCTGTGCTGACAGCAGAGAGCTCAATGTGGGACTCAAACTTACAAACTGTGAGATAACAAAATGAGCCACCCAGGCATCCCAAAAGTAAAAGATTTTAAAACTCCATACACAGGCATAAGACACAAAAATACAGAATAAGAAAATATATTAGCATAAAATATACAAATGGGTTGAATTTTTTAGCGAAAAGACAGGCCTTCATATTAAATTAAAAACTACAACCCATTTACTTGTGGTTTACATTAAGCAAGCACTATTTTTTTTTTTTTTTAAATGTTTTATTTATTTCTAGGAGAGAGAGAGAGAGACAGCGTGAGCAGGGGAGGGTCAGAGAGAGAGGGAGTCACAGACTGAAACAGGCTCCAGGCTCTGAGCTAGCAGTTAGCACAGAGCCCGACGCGGGGCTTGAACCCACGAACCGCGAGATCATGACCTAAGCGAAAGTCAGACCCTTAACCGACTAAGCCACCCAGGTGCCCCAGCACTATTTTTATAAAGTAACACTCAGAATCTAGATATACCAAAATATACCAACATAATCCTTATTTACCCCATAACTCCCAATATTATACTTTCAGTCTCTTTTCTCTGAAATGCAGTCCTTTCGCAGCTTAATCTCAATAAACTCAAATACCAATTAATATTTTCCAATCCAAACACAATCTCAGTATTTCCTATCTCAGTAAATGGTACCTATAGTCTTATAGTTGTGTGAAATGAGAAAATCAGGATTATCCTTAACATCTCCTTCTTTCTCCTTGCTTCCCATTAAGCAAATCATTACCAGATGCTATTAATTTTACCATTTAAATTTCTTTCTTTTTAAGCATCAATTTCTCCCTATCAGTATGTCACCATTCTAGACAAAGTGATAAACCTGTTTCTCCTCAACTCATCTTTCCACATTCATTCTTGCCCTGTTAGAATCCTAAGATGGTCCCCAAGATTCCCATCCCCTTGTGCACATCTTCCGAATAACCCTCTCCTGTTAAGCGTGGGCAAGACTATAAATATGATGAATTTCACTCCAGTAACTATTTTGTTATATGACAAAGGGATTTGAAAATATAATTATGGCCCAAAATCCGCTGATGTTTTTTTTCGTAATTAATCAAAGAAAGATTATCCAGTGAAATCTCTTAAAAGAGACTGAGCCTTTCCATCTGAGATCCCCTTGATGGCTTCTGAAGAAGCAAACCGCCATACTGCGAATAGGACCATAAGTAGACTCTGCTGGACAAGGTTCCTGACAATCATCAAGAAACTAGGGCTCTCAATCCTACAACTGCAAGGAACTGAATCCTGTCAACAACCTGTGAACTAGGATGCTGGGTCACAGATAAGATCACAGCCTCTTCAGACATCCTGACTTCAGCCTGGTGAAACCCTGAGCAGAGGACAAAACAAACCTGTGCCCAGACTGCCAATCCATGGAAACTGTCAGAAAATAAACCTGTGTTGTATTAAGTTGCTAAGTTTGTTACAAAATTATAGAAAACCAATACACTCTCCTCTAACTCTTTAAACTACTGTGAGAGTGATCCCTTAAAAAAAATCTAAGACATCTTATTTGCTCATAACATTTTAAGACTTTTACATTGCTCTTAAGAGAACCTCCCCTGCTCACGCTGCCCCCCCCCAGAAATAAATGAAACATTAAAAAAATAATAATAAATAAATAAAATACAAAAATTCTTAAAGAGGGGGGCCTGGGTGGCTCAGTCAGTTAAGCATCTGACTTCAGTTCAGGTCATGATCTCATGGTTCATGGGTTCGAGTCCCGCATCGGGCTCTGTGCTGACTCAGAGCCTGGAGCCTGTTTCAGATTCTGTGTCTCCCTCTCTCTCTGCCTCTACCCCACTCGTGCTCTGTCTCCCTCTGTCTCAAAAATAAATAAACTATAAAAAAAAATTTCTTAAAGTTTGCTCCTTAATTTTGCCCTTAATGCCTAATACATTTCTGGACACAAAGAAAGTTTTCAAATATTTACTAAACAAATAAATACACTAAACAGATGTAAACAAAAATGAGGCAAGAGCTACAAAAATAATCTCAGAAAACTGAATTTAAAGTTAAAAATGTAAATAAACATCAGGAAATATTTTATATTGAAAAAGTTGTAAAACAAATATAAAAGTACTAAACCTTTATGCAAAAAAAAAGGCAAAACCCTGTAAAAAGTCTGGCTTTTTGGGTCACCAGGTGGCTCATTCAGGTAAGCATCCAATTTTGGCTCAGGTCACGATCTCACAGTTCATGAGCTTGAAACCCTGCATCGGGCTCTGACTTCTCAGAGCCTGGAGCGTGCTTCAGGTTCTGTGTCTCCCTCTCTCTCTGCCGTTCCCCGGTCATGCTCTGTCTTTCTCTCTCTCAAAAATAAATCTTTTTAATTTAATAAAAAATAAATAAAAGGTTTGGCTTTTCTGTCGTTTAGAAAGAAGCTCTCAAGTCAGCTGGTGGCTCAGTTGGTTAAGCATCCAACTTTGGCTCAGGTCATGATCTCACATCCACAAGTTCAAGCCCTGCATGAGGCTCTGTGCTGACAGCTCGGAGCTTGGGGCCTATTTCAGATTCTGTGTCTCTCTCTGTGTCCCTACCCTACTCAAATTCTGTTTCTTTCTCTCTAAAAAATAAACATTAAAAAAAAAAAAGAAAAAAGAAAAAGAAAAGAGCTCTCAAAGTTGGGAGACTATGACATAAGATACATGACATAATGAAGAAATAAAGACTTGAAGGCACAGTTAGAAGGATCCAAAAAGATGGGATAAGTAGACCAATGTCAGCCTAAAAAGCATTCTCTACAGTTCTATCACATTTCCCCACCTCTTTGTCTTCTAATCTTACATTCCTGTCCTATTTTCATAATAATTGTCATGGTTTTATTTCTCATCATTTTCATTAAATTATACTATAAAACAATAGCTTTTCAGTAATTTTCCCACTCATACACACCTGAATACTTATTATTATAATAATAATGGCAAAGACAGCAATATTCAATTACAGATGATGCTTAAAGCCATGGGACTAGGTGAGAGAACCTAGATAAGTAATACAGAGAAGAAAAGACAAGGACCATGTACTAGAGCACTACATCTTTTAAAAGTCTGGTGGAAAAGAAACAGCAAACAAAAAGAATTACAAATAGTGGCCAACAATGAAAAAGTGAACCAGAAAAGTGTAATGTGCTGAAGATAAGAAACGACCTGAAGACAAAATAATCAACTGGACCAAATACTGCTCATTTGTAACTCTATCTAGTTCACCCCGTATTAATCATATAAAACTTAAGAATAGTGAACAAATTAAGATCTCTAGAGAAAAATATAAGCCTACTGCTTGAAAATCACATTCAACTTTAAGTTTTCAACTTAATGGAAAGTACACAACCAAATTTTAAGGGCTCAGAAAATATTTTAATCAATATTCTTTGTTATTTTCATTCTGTTAAAAGAAAAAACACAAACTCAAACTTCTAAAACTGTTCAGAGTACTCTGATCTCAAGAAAATCTATTCAGGGGCACCTAGATGGCTCAGCTGGTTGAGCATCCAACTCTTTGAGTTTTGGCTCAGGTCATAATCCCAGGGTCATAGGATCCACCCTTGCATTGGGCTCCGTGTTAAGCACGGAGCCTACTTAAAATATTCTCTCTCTCTCTCTCACCTTCTAGCCTTCTTCCCCACTCATGCTCTCTCCCAAATTAAAAAAAGAAGAAGAAGAAGAAGAAGAAGAAGAAGAAGAAGAAGAAGAAGAAGAAGAAGAAGAAGAAGGAAAAGAAAGAAAGAAAGAAAGAAAGAAAGAAAGAAAGAAAGAAAGAAAGAAAGAAAGAAAACCTATTCATACCTCTGCCAGCTTGTATGGCAAAATAAGTTTTTCTCCCACTGTCACAGTCTTCCTTGTAACTAATGCTTCAAATAGCATCTCTTCTTTAACCTATACAATAGAAAAGTAAAGTAAATTCAATGTATAAGATTTATGACAATGGGCTGATTTATTAAAAAGCCAAATAAAGAAAAAAAGTGTTTCATGAGATTAGCAAAAAATACAATAGAAAAAACAAAGACAAAATACATTGGACAATTTACATATTGGCCAAGGTAAGTTAAATTTTACAATCATCCCACTTCCCAGTGCCCACCCCCAAAAAGGGAAAGGAAATAAGACAGATGGGTCTTTTTAGTTAAAGTTTTCTTCTGACCATAGTGGAGAAACATGTTTCTTTTTGCAGAATATGGAAAATAAAGAATAGTGCAAAAAACATTTTATGGTCAACCATAATGCCACAACTTGCAGACAGACAAGGACTAAAAAGTGACAACACTTCTTGAATTTCAGGAACATTCCAGTGAGTACTTATTTATGTTTCAGATGTTTTATATTTATTTACACATGTTAAACTTTAAAGTAAGGTTGATGCTTCCTTTGTTCTCATTCTCTCTAGAGGCAAATTTGACATGTTATCATTTCAGTTAAGCAGTATCATTCAGTCATTTGACATGTTATGTATATTAGATGTATTTGTAACCACAACACTATAGTGCCAAGTGTATGTAACTCTTAACTCTATGTAAGTTTTTTAATCTAACTATGTTAATAATTTAGATCATCTTATTCATTTTAACTGCAATACAGATCCCCAGTATATAAATTACTACAGTGTTTAATCCATTCTCCTATGTGTATGAGTTTACACTCTCTACCATTTTGCACAAGTAGGAAGTAAACTGAAGTGTATATTCTTGCATAGGAGTTCTTGCAGTATTCTTGCAGAGTTTCTCTGAAGTACAAGCCTAAAAGTAGAATTACTAGGTTACAATATATATATTTTCATCTCTAAAGGATATTGCCATACTATTATACATAGTTTTCACCAATTTGTTCTCTCATCAACAATGAGCATTCCTATTTCTTCAAATCTTGACTATACTTGGTATTATCAGACTGCTGATTTTTGCCACACTGAGGACCATGAAATGGTAAAACAAGGGCATTTTATAAAAGTATCCATACAGAATGAAGATAAAACACTCATAAAATTATGTAGACAGTATGAAATAAAATGTATCAAGCAAAAAAGATTTGATTATAAAGAAAAATTGAGTACAAAACAATAAAGTGAAGCATTACTCTACCACCAACTCATGACAGATCAGTGATTTTTTTTAAACATGACGATACCATAAAGGAAATATACCTTCTTTTGAAACATCTCAATCTTCAAATTCAAAATAAATTGAAAAAATTTGTGGACCATTACCTTTACAAAATGCAGAAAAACTACAAATAAATAACCAAAGTTTAAACAAAAGACCACAACCTTTTAGCTATATTTAAAATATTTTTAAAAACAAAATTTAAATAATACCAGATTACACAAATATGACAAAACTAATAAAACTAAGAAAAAAAACTTCTGTGATGAAAACCACTGTTGTTTTGTGAGGTTAAGCAATTATTAAAAGTGAATATTTTAAAATAAATGATTTAGGCAGTAGACTCAAGAATTTTTTTTAAAGGAACAAGTAAACGTAAGCTGGCAACAACACAGAGCAAAAGTCACTTCTGTACACTTGTATAAACTGATACAACCACTACAGAAAGTACCTGTCAGTATCAGTATCTATAGCTATATATGTATCAGTAAGCTCTATATGTGAGTATACCATAAGCCAAAAATTATACTCCTTGGACTATATTCTAGAATAATTCCCACACATGTTAACAAGGAGACATGTACAAAATCAAAATACTATCTATAAATAAAAAATTACAAATCTCAATTCCTCACTAAAAAAGATATTTTACTCCTATAATGAAATTTTATAAAGCAACTAAAAAGAATCATTTAGAATATTTAAACCAATAGTGAAAAATCTCAAAAATAGTATAGAATGAGAAAGTAAAGTTTTAGAATGATACATTAAAACATTTATAAAGTCTAAAAATATACAGAACTATATATTCTTTAAATAAACATCTATTCTGAAAATATAAAAACAAGAATAAGAATTATTTTTATTTTCTGACATTTTATTTTAATTTTTTTTTACAAATAGTTTATTGTCAAATTAGTTTCCACATAACACTCAGTGCTCATCCCCACAAGTGTCCTCCTCCATGCCCATCCCCCCTCCCCCCCACATCCATCAGTCCTCAGTTTTTGTCAGCAAGGAATAAGAATTATAAACACCAAATTCATAATAGTGTTTACTTATGGTGTGACAGAGTACAAAGTGAGTTACAATTATATGCAGTATTTTACTACATGGGTAGGGTTGTGAGCACACAAGTATTTATTATACTGTGTATAGAAAGTCATTCATAATTTAACATAGAAAAATGAAGATATATTAAAACAGAAATTAGTACATTAAGTAAAATGGTAGAACTGATCAATCTAAAGGCCAGTTATTTCAAAATAAGAAATGAAAGACAACTTTCACCAAATCAAAAAAAAAATTAAGAAATACAGAGGGGCACCTGGGTGGCTCAGTCAGTTAAGCATCTCACTACTGGTTTCAGCTTAGGTCATGATCTTGCAGTTTCATGAGTTCAAGCCCCATATCAGGCAGCACAGAGCCTGTTTGGAATTATCTATCTCCCTCTTTCTCTGTCCCTCCGCCACTCATGCTATCTCTGTCTCTCAAGGTAAATAAACTTAAGAAACAATTGTAAAAATTACAAACAGAAAACTAACACCATAGAGAAAACATTTTAAGCATTAACAAAGCATTTACAAAGGATGCAAAATAATAAATTTTAAACATTTAATCAACACATGATTTCCTAAGAAAACACATCCTAAAAAAATAGTTAATACAAAACAAGCATGAAGGACACAAATTTGGTTTATCATAAGGTTGATATCTCTCAAATATTTAAGAAACATATTATTCTTCTTTTAAATTCAGAAACCATCTTGAAAGGATAAAAAACTACACAACTCACTTTAAGGAGCTGGCTTAATGCTGGCACTAAAACCTACTGATAATAATGAATGCACACAGATCTACTCATATATGCACAATTGCACAAAACACACAAATCCTGCTTATCTTTGATAAACACCCTGAAGAAAATATGACTGAACTCATGATATTTTAATCACCCATCTCTGTAACTTCCCAAATATCCTTAGTTGTACATATGACTTTAAAATTTTTAAAAAGAACTTTTTAATACAAAATAACTAGGAATAGCTCAATATCTAGTCTATAGTGTTCCTCATATTCACCTGAGAAACTGATATGTGTGTTAAAAACCCACTCTTTATGTTGTTTTAACAAATATTAAAACATATTCAAAATATATAAACCTGCTAAAAACTAAACAGTTTTTGATAATGATGATGGTACTAATATGCTCCAAAATTTGCAACAAAAATATGCTTCACAATTAACCTACTGGAGCTTGTTCACCTTTCAATAATTTCACAAGTATATATCCCAAATAGAATTTAATAAACAGATGACTGAAAATATTCATTGCTGCCTAAGTTAACTACAAAAAAATAATTAAAAAATAAAAGTAAATCATTATTTCAGAAACATTTGCTCCAAGGAAATAAATATAGGGGTGCCTGGGTGGGTCAGTTGGTTAAGTGTCCAACCCTTGATTTTGGCTCAGATCATGATCTCATGGTTCATGAGATCAGGCCCTGCTGCAGGTTCTGGCTTGAGTGCAGAGCCTGCTTAAGATTCTCTCTTCCTCTTTCTCTGCACCCTCCCCACCTCCCTCCCTCTGTCTCTATGTCTCTTTGTCTCAAAATAAATAAATATTTTAAAAATAGATAAAAAAATAAGTAAATCTATACTTATCACTGAACTGAACCACTCTGAGAAGAATTAAATCTTAACTAAAGAGTTTACATTTTAATTAAAACAGTTATTGTTCTTATCTTTGAATTCTAGCTCAACAAAAGCCTTAAGGTTGCAATTATTACTATGACTTTTAACTCAATTATACGAAATAATTTTAAAAATAATTCCTAAGAACTAAATACAGGCATGATACTATGGTACCTGTCAGTACTTGTATAGCTCAACTTTGAAGGTAACTTCTTCCTACTTATTACCAAACTGGTTCCTAGAACCAGTCCAAACAATCTTTAACGAAAAGATGGTTAAGAAGCTTGGGTTCACAATAATGAAGCAACAGAAAGAGAAATCAAGAAACTGATCCCATTCACAATTGCACAAAAAGCCATAAAATACCTAGGAATAAACCTAACCAAAGATATAAGAGATCTGTATGATGAAAACTATAGAAAATTTATGAAGGAAACTGAAGAAGACACAAAGAAATGGAAAAACATTCCATGCTCATGGATTGGTATAATAAATATTGTTAAAATGTCAATACTACCCAAAGCAATCTACACATTCAATGCAATCCCAATCAAAATTGCACCAGCATTCTTCTCAAAACTAGAACAAACTATCCTAAAATTTGTATGGTACCACAAAACACCCCGAATAGCCAAAGTAATATTGAAGCAGAAAACCAAAACGGGAGGGATCACCATCCCAGACTTTAGCCTCTACTACAAAGTTGTCATCATCAAGACAGTATGGTATTGGCACAAACACAGACACATAGACCAATGGAACAGAACAGAGAACTCAGAATGGGACCCACAAATGTACAGCCAACTAATCTTTGACAAAGCAGGAAAAAGTATCTAATGGAAAAAAGACAGTCCCTTTAACAGATGGTGCTGGGAGAACTGAACAGCAACACATGCAGAAGAACGAAACTAGATCATTTTCTCACATCATACACAAAAATAAATGGATAAAGGACCTGAATGTGAGACAGGAAACCATCAAAACCCTAGAGGAGAAAGCAGGAAACAACCTCCTTGACCTCAACCACAGCAATTTCTTACCAGGCACACNCCATGGGGGAGGAGAAGGGGAAAAATAGTTGGGGAGAGGGAGGGAGGCAAACCATGAGAGACTCTTGAATGCTGAGAACAAACTGAGGGCTGATGGGGGTGGGGAAGAGGAGAAGGGGGGTGATGGGCATGGAGGAAGGCACTTGTGAAGTTGAGCACTGGGTGTTATATGGAAACCAACTGGACCATAAACTATTAAAAAAAAAAAGAGCTTGGGTTCAAAATGGAGATTTGCTATCAAATCACATTTGGAGTTACTCTAACTCTGACACTGGTAAGCCTGATTCTCAGAACTGGATTTCTCCTGTTCACCAACAGGTTCCTTTTTGAATTACCTGAATTGCTCTTAGCAGTCTCGAACCAAAGAAGGAATACCACACAAGGATCATAAATACTTTCAAGTAAACCCACTAGCTGCAATGCACTGTATTACCACCATACCAAGTGTTTTTACTGACTAAATGTTGACTAAAATATCACCTAAAATGCCTGACTGAAATTGTTTCTTCATTCACCTATTGTCATCCTCATGACCTTCAAAATTACCACCTTCAGATACCACATTCCACATCCTGGTAGACCTTCTTTCCAATGAATGAGTCTAGTTCCAATTCAGTGTATCCGCTTCTCCTGCCCATTTGGCCAGACTAACTCATTTCACTTAAGTTAATAAGCAACACCCAGGCATGTGCAAAATAAGAAGCACTCTACGGGTTAGATAAATAAGAAAGAGGCATCCATTGCTCTCAAAGAGCATTGCCACCTTATAATGAACACAAACTAGTAAATAATTAACTGCTACAAAACGAAAATTAATTTAGGCTAAGCAGACACAAATATTCTATCCTAATGGAATCTGCTTACACCATTTAGTAAGTTTAAACTCTATAGAGGCAAATGAAACAAAATTTGAAAGATAAATTAATATTTTAACATAAAAAAGCAAACTATTCATACCTGCAAAAAAAAATGTAAACAATCAAGATCCCCTTCAATAGGTGAATGAATAAACAAATTATGGTACACGTATACAATGGCTTATTACCCAGCAATAAAGAGAAATGAGCTATCAAGCCACAAAAAGACATGAATCTTAAATGCATGTTGCTAAGTGAAACAAGTCAGCCTGAAAAGGATGCAGTCTATACAATTTCAATTATGTTACATTCTGAAAAGGGCAAATCTAAAGGCATAGTAAAAAGATCAGTGGTTGCCAAGAGTTTGGGGAGAGAAGCTGAACAGGTGAAGTACAAGAGGTTTTGAGGAATGAAACTATTCTATATGAATAGTAATATAATGAAGGAACATGACATTATGCATTTGCCATAATCCATAGAGTACAAAGAATAAATCTTTTAGGAAATTATTTCAGACACTGGGGGATCCTAGGAAAGAATGCAGACCATGACAAGAGAATCTAACTGTACAACAAATAAATGAAACAACCTAAATGGAGAAGGAAGAAAAGGTCCTAACCTAAATTAATTCTGGGTGGAGTCTGAAAAACTAAAAGCAGAAGGAACACCATACTCCAGTTGATGAAGTCATTTCCCATAGCAGTGTACATGTACCTAAATATATGTACATTCCCACACATGGATGCATACATTGATGCTTAATGCGGATTTGAACTACAGGGGTTCAATGCAGGTGTTTTTCAATAAATACAGTACTGTAAATGTATTTTCTCTTCCTTATGATTTTAATATTTTCTTTTCCTTAGCTAACTTTATTGTAAGAATACAGTACATAAGAGATCCAACAAACAAAGTATGTGTTAACTGACTGTTTAATAAACCCTCTGGTCAACAATAGGCTATTACGTTTGAGGGTAGTTAAAAGCTATACACAGATTTTTTTTTTACTGCCCAGGAGAGCTGGCACCCCTAACCCCTCCATTGTTCAAGGGTCAACTGTATACTGAAATTGAATAATTAAGTAAATGAATGGCAGATGGTAGGAGATAGCTTCCTCATTGTAAAAGTGGAAGTTTATAAATAAGGAGAGAAGGCTAGGAGGACACATGTGATAATGTATTAGTTAGAAACATCAGTATGACCACAGGTTTACCCTTATATCTAGATGGATATATAAAAACATTTGTAGTATGTAAATATACATAGATTAGTAAACACACACGTATCTCCTTGCTCTGTCAGAGAAGGCCTGTAAAGTGATTTTGAGATGAATTTGGAAAGATGAGAAGTGAGCGAGGAAAATATGAGAAATCATCACACCAGGAAGGATGAGGCAATAAAGATCTTGTTTATAGAAAGAAGCATGGTAGGAGATGAAGACCTTTGGCTCCTATTTAAACATGAAGAGAAAAAAGGTAGTACCCTTTTCTCTTCACTCATCCAGATACTCCATCTTCAAATAAATAATCTAATCTAATCAAAATCTTAGTATGAGAAAAAAATCTCATATACAGAGAGAGAAAAACTATTAATGGGTTAGCACATGATACAGTCCAGAGTGAAATACTGATCCTGTCCAGCAAACTGAGGGATTATGGATATCTGGACAAAGGGAGACAGGCAAAAAAAAAACCCAAGTCTTTTAGAGATTCTGGCATGATTAATAGAAAAAATTCCATCTTTTTGAGAAACACTATTAATAAAAAGCATTAATCCATTTACACCTAACCAAATAAAAGTTACACAAAATTAAAAGTGAGCAGTTACCCAGTATTTGAGAAATGACAGCTGAAAATAGAAATCACTCACTTCTAATAATTCTGAGACAATAGGCAGAACTTCAGGATTACAGATATCTATGGAGTCATCCCGATAGGTCTTCTTTTTGTAACAGATATTACCCAAATGTAGTATTGCTGAGAGAAGAGAGAAAATCCTGTGAAAATAAAACCATAAATTATAGCTTATGTGCATTCTCTATACTTATTTCACTGCAAAATTCTAATCAAGCACATTATCCACTACAAATATGAAGTATCTAGTCATTATAAAAATTAAAAATATAAGAACAATGATTATAACTATAATAACTAAAATTATGTATACTATGTCAGGTGCTGACCAAAGTGCTCTGCATAACCTTACTTTCAGTACTGTATCACTTTTCCGACACAGTTGTTACAAGAGGACTTACTACTGCCTGAATCTGCTATAGTGTTTCAAAGTCCATGCCTTTCTAAATGTTTTTCATCCTGCCTGGAATGCCCTTTCCTTACATTATATATTTCAGATCTACTGAATCAGAAACTTTAAATTTTTTTTTAATGTTTTATTTATTTCTAGGAGAGAGAAGAGACAGCGTGAGCAGCGAAGGGTCAGAGAGAGAGGGAGTCACAGACTGAAACAGGCTCCAGGCTCCGAGCTGGCAGTCAGCACAGAGCCCGATGCGGGGCTCGAACCCACGAACCGCGAGATCATGACCTAAGCGAAAGTCGGACGCTTAACTGACTAAGCCACCCAGGCGGCCCCTGAATCAGAAACTTTAAAGGCAAGGCCTTGGAATCTGATTTTTTAACCAAGTAGCCTAGGTGATTTTTTATTATTAATTATATTTAAGAAATGCTTTCCTACATCACACTATGGTGCCCTTGATAAATGCTTTTAAAAACAGATAGTATGAGGCCACTGGGGTCAACTACTTGATATGAGGCCCCTCCTGAAGAACAAAATCTTCACCTGGACCTTCCTTTCCTTTCTTCCCTTCCATCTCAGAGGAACATATGACCCTCCTCCAGTCAACAACTAAATCCCTACTTGTGCTCTACAGTCTATGAACTCCAGTTTACTCAGGAATTTTATTATACCTATTTCCTGTCTCTTACCTGAACCTAAAAAAACTTTCTACCAAAATAATATCATGTTCACTTTTCTCTTTAAATAACCCATCTTAGATCCTACATCTTCTCCTTCCCTTCACAAATAAGCTTATTAAACTATTAACTTATACACTTGTCTTCGCTTTGTCATTCCCTATTTACTATCACACTCTGGCATCTGACCCCATTAAAATATCTTATTGAAGTTACCAAGGACCTTCACGAATCTAAGAAAAGTATACTGTGTCCTAACGTACCTGACCTCTCAAAGGCATTTAACATAGCTGAACTTTCCATCTAAAAGCCTTTCTTGGAAATCCAAAGATATATAGATATAAATACAGATATCTATCTATATACCTTTGTGTCATTTCCAATTGTTCCCTTGTGATAAACCTGTTCTACTTGTAAAATTTTTACTATGTGTTTTCCAAAAATTAGGAAGTGTTCTAAGTAAAATAAAGATACTACTTTAGGAATCTAACCTATACATTCAAAGGCCCTGAATCAACATCTAAATGATCTAATTTTTCAAACAATTTAAAATTTTGAATGTCTGAATCATTAACATGACTCAAATAAGCCACAAGTCAATTATAAAGGAAATAATTTATAAAAGTACTCTGGGTTAAATAAGAGAAGAAATTCAGTATCAACTGAATCATTATGTAAACTAATGGAAGCCAAAAAAATATAAAAACACAAATTCATGGGCCATTTATTAAAAACTATTTTTAGTAGGAGTTTATATGGTTGCCAATTACAAGGTTCTGGAATCTGGGGTTCAGTAATCCACACATTAACATTTTCTCACACACTAATACATAATGTATAGTCTCCAATAATGATAAATGTTATGTAACAATCTAATATACAATAATTCAATATAAAAAGGATTTACAAATATGAGTAAGAATCCCTGTTCTCAGAAAGCTTATAATCTTGCAATAGGAAAACACACCCACACACACACACACACAAACTATACTATAAGGCAGGGTATATTAAAATATTGAAGGCAGAAACTACAGAGTTAAGAAAAATTTCACTAAAAAGGTAGGACATGGGGTAACTGGCACAGTAGGAAGAGCATGTGACTCTTGATCTCAGGATCATGAGTTTGAGCCCCATGGTGAGTACAGAAATTACTTAAATAAATAAACTTTAAAAAAATAAAAAGGGAAGACATGAACAGTACTCTAAACCAAACAGGTTTCAATTAATATACCAAATTTTAGGCTGCCTACAAGGCTGTGTTAAGAATAATTCTGGATTAGATCTGAGTGCAGTAGAAAAGAATTTTGTGGTTAGCAGAGTTAATCATGGTCAGAGGAGAGGGGTACAGCAATACATATGATATGCTATCAAAAAAAGAACTGAAAGTACATGAATGAGTAAAAATGAGACAAAGATGCATCCTTCAGACCACTCGGATGGCTCAGTTGATTTGAGTGTCCAACTCTTGATTTCGGCCTAGGTCATGATTCCAGGGTCATGGGATAGAGCCCTGCATGGGGGATTTTTGCTCAGCACAGAGCCTGCTTGGGATTCTCTCTCCCTCTGCCCATCTCCCCCAGCTCGCTTTCTCCCTCACTCCCTCTCTCTTTCTCTCTCTCTCTCTAAATTAAATAAAATGAAGGGGCATCTGGGTGGCTCAGTTGATTAAGCATCTGTCTCTTGATTTCACACGGGTCATGATCTCACAGTTTGTGAGATGGAGCCCACATCAGGCTACACAATGACAAGCTTGCTTATAATTCTCTCTCCCTCTCTCTCTGCCCCATCTCCTCTCTCTCCCAAAATAAACATTAAAATAATTAAAAACATAATAAGAATAATAAAAACAAAATGAAGAAAAAAAATTTTCTTAAGATGGGTCCTTCAAGGAATTAGGAAAATACTGAACATTCAGAATACAACATGATGTTTTAGAGGACACAATCAGGCTAGTTAAAATGCAAAACTTGTGTTAGGGCATATCCAAAGATAATTTCTAAAAGATAAAGAAAGGTCAAGTTAAAGGCCAGGCTACTAAGAATGTATTTTTTCGAGTGGTTTCCAATATGGAATAGAGTGATATCAGAAATATAAAAGAGACACAATCCCTTGGTGTATGAGAAATAAATATTTTATTCCCAACTTATGTTATCTTAAAAAATGAAATTAAGTTTAACTATTATTTAATATATAGGCTGACACTTTGCTTCATATATGTCAATCCATTAGGTATCACATGAGGTAAAGAAGGTATGTTGAAGGAAGAATATAGGTAATATAGCATAGAGGAACCACAGGTGTGCTCTCATTTACTTAGTAACTTTCAGTGAACTGCAGTTTATGTGACGAAATGGACTTGCATATTTACGTATTGTATTATTTGTTTTTAATTTACCTTTCAAAAATTCATTTTGGCAAATAATCTAACTGAAGATCATACTAATGATATAATCACAAGTAAACAGAAAACAGCAGAATTGTTATTCTACTTTTAGTAGAAGATTAAAAGTTGACAATATGATCACATATGACATAACTAATTCCCTTCTCAAAAAAACAGTTCTGTTACTATTTCTTTTTTCTGGTGAGAGTCAGGTTATTTGTGTCTTCAGTTTTTTAAAGTCTGTTTTATTTTAAATATAATTTACTTCACCTTTATCTTGACATTTTTACATTTCTATTTTGTTTATAATAAACAAAATATGTTCAGTACAATAGTACAGACATAAATTTACAGAGGAAAAGCAGGGAAAATTATGTTTTACTGAGAGGTACGCATGCCTTAATAAGATTAGAGATGAATGATAGACAAATAATTAACTATAAAAATAGCGTTATAAAGCAAGTTTTTAAATAAGGTCCATGGAGAGGCTTCAGGAGCGCCACGAACTCCCTTAATTATATACAAATATTTACAGATGCACATTTTACAGGAAGAAGAGCTCCAACTTTCAAGAGATTCTCAAAGAATTTATAATAAGAAAAGCATTTCAAAACAGGTCTTTTAAGCAACACTTAAAGGAGGAGGAAACACTAGATCAGCAATATCCATTAGAAAATTCTTTCAGAGGGGCGCCTGGGTGGCTTAGTCGGTTAAGCGTCCGACTTTCGCTTAGGTCATGATCTCGCGGTCTGTGGGTTCGAACCCCGCGTAGGGCTCTGTGCTTACTGCCAGCTCAGAGCCTGGAGCCTGTTTCAGAGTCTGTCACTCCCTCTCTCTCTGACCCTCCTCTGCTCACGCTGTCTCTCTCTCTCTCTCTCTCTCTCTCTCTCTCCCTCTCCTAGAAATAAATAAAACATTAAAGAAAAAAAAAAAAGAAAATTCTTTCAGAGAGCCAAGGCAGAGGAACTTCTGAAACATACACTGTGATTTGTTCTCTACCAAGGGTGTAAGAGTACAATAAATAAACTCACTGTCTTCGTGTCTTGGGAAGAAATCCTACCATTTCCATGGCCAGTTGTAAGCGTTCAAAGTCATGCCTCAAATCTTCCCCCTCCACCGAAAAGCAATCCTGCTTATTCAAAAAAAGGGGGGAAGAAATCAAGATTACCTATTGAAATATAAGGTAGGCCACTCAGAAATATAGTAACTCTAGGTAAGTATACCTGTGTATAAAAATTAGAGCTGGTGAAATATTTAGACACAGCCAAATTCATTACAACTCTTAATGACAGGTTTGCAAACTAAACACATAACTACCAAAATAATAGTTAAGTTACATTTTTTCTTTCTTTCACATCACCAAGGCAAGGATCTCAAAGTAACTTAAGATAAAAAGCTAGCAATATAAAATGTTCTGATACCAATTTTGATTTTGAGTGGTGCTGAAGAGTCCTGAAGATCCAAAGCATTTAAAAGAGCTCAATTCCACAAACTAATGTTATTTAATCAACAAATATTTAATAAATGCCTATCCTTATGCAGGGCGCTAAACAAGATCCTGAGACACAAAAATAAATTTTAGAACAGGCAGTAATTTAGTTGAGAAATGCAGCCTAAATTTATACAAAGATGTCTATATCAATATTAGATATAATAAAAATAGTTCCTAGTGAAATAATATAAACCTATCAATCAGCAGAAAAAAGATGTGAAAATCAAAAATCTGCAAAGAATATACATTAGTTTGTAAAAATAGCCATGAACTACCAAATTAAAAAAATACTACTCTTTTAGAATAATCCCTGCATTTCAGTTACCAAAAAAGTCAAACATATATATAATTTATATCTTTATATATACAGATAGTGGCAAAACAGCATTAATTTTTTTCTACTAAAATTTATCAGAATCTATAAATTTAAATGTCTAAAATTTATTTTCCATAATGTTAAGTCTGAAACCATAAACTACTTCAAATATTATGAAAAGGTAATGCAATTAAACTTTGTATGAAGGGAAAAATTAATGTCCACAATTCTTGACCCTTCTCAAACTCTCTGAAATAGTTTTATAATTACTGGAGTTTGTAAACACATATACACATAAATAACAAATAGGTTTTAGACCCCTTTACTGTATTTGCTCACAGTCCCTTACATGTGCATTTTCAAAATCCTCATCACACATATTTACTTTTCTAATGCCTATCTTACTGAAGAAGGCTGCACAAGTTCTCAGTACATGCATTAACTGTTATCTGTTTTATTCACTGAAGATCTCCAGCATCAAGTCAGTGCCAAGAAAAAAGTGGGTAATTATTAAAGTAAATATATAATCAGTGAATTACTGAACAAGTACTGAATTAAATGAAACATTCCTTTTTGAGAAAGTACTCATTTATTATTTTTAAACTATCAAGTATCTAGCATTTACACCCTGCTTTCAACCCTGTAAGAACGAGTTAAACTATAGTTTAAAATATAAACACAAGGAGATAATTATGGGTATATACATTCAATAGGGAAGAAAGCCGACTCAGAGATTAAATCAATCACCTCAATGACAGGAGTGGCCATACGATAATCTATCCAGTTCTAAATCCTCTGCACTAGCTCATGCAACATCAGTTGCTTGAGCTTATTTATTTAATAGGATAATCCGTAATAGGAATTAAACCGACATAAAATGGGCCACCACGGGTCCCTTGTTAAAACCAATTTTCTCATCACAGTTCTCCTTGGGATCATTTATACTACTCCATTACATGTATGATAATACAGCACAAATTACAGAACAATCCTCTCTTCTCAGAGCACCTGGGTGGCTCAATCGGTTGAGCGTCCAACTTCAGCTAAGGTCATGAACTCATGGTTCTCCAAGTTTGAGCCCCACACTGGGCTCTCTGCTGTCAGTGTAGAGCCCACTTTGGATCCTCTGTCTCCCCCTCTCTCTGCCCATCCCCCGCTCACACTCTCCCAAAACTAAATAAAACATTTAAAAAAAATCTCTCTTCTTATAATGCTAAATCACATAAATTCTCATAACTCAGAGGGAAACAAAGTTTAGACTGTCCCCAAATATACCCTGAGGAGGGCTGGAAGATTAACCAAAAGATCCTCAGATTGACTCCTTGCTTTCATCAATTAACTTGTAAAAAAAAGCAACAGTAATTATTCAATTTATAATAGACTGAAAACATAATCAGCAAGAGGCTAGTGATGAAAGGTATAAAAGGAGTAGAAGATGGGGTGCCTGGGTGGCTCAGTCGGTTAAGCGTCCGACTTCGGCTCAGGTCATGATCTCGCGGTTCATGGGTTCAAGCCCCACATTGGGTTCGTGCTGGCAGCTCAGAAATTAAAAAATAAAAGGAGTAGAAGAATTTAGAATTTTTCTAAAAAGAAAAGATGGATAATGATGATCTCAATGGTGGCAACAGGAACATGTCCTGTACAGTTACTGAGTACTAATAAGCACTCTATCAAGCTGTTTAGGTGTGCTAACACAAAAGTTAAAGAACACTGTTATCCCTTTAGATAAGAGATGGAAACAAAATAATTACATGACCTCCTTGGGTTCTCAAATCTATTAAATGAATAAGCCAGTATTCAGGTCAGGTCTGTCTGCTTCAGAGCCCAAATTCTAAAGCATGCCTTAGACTATCTAAACAACAGCAGATCAGTTCATAATGTCACAATAAGTTCTGTACAGGCAATCAAGATTTACATTTACTATAGGAGTATACCAGTCTCCTACCTACTTCCCAATAAATCAGCCGGTCACATGATGAAATAGGTGAAAGATGGAAACTTCTTAAAAGTGGCAAAACAGCATAATTTTTCCTACTAAAATTTATCAAAATCTATAAATTTAAATGTCTAAAATTTATTTTCCATAATGTTAAATCTGAAACCATAAATTACTTCATATATTATAAAAAGGTAATGGAATTAAACTTTGTAATTAATGTCCATAATTCCTGATCTTTCTCAAACTCTCTGAAATAGTTTTGTAATTACTGGAGTTTGTAAACACATGCAGTGAAAATTAAAGTTGTGGTTATTTAAAGCAAGGACTAAGACATGTTATGTTTCCAGAAGGGATAGTTAATAAATTAGTTCATTAGTTAATATATACAGATGAATGCATGTTTTCAGCCTTTCATACCTGACCTCATTACAGAGGGAAGAGAAGGAAAAAGATTTTTTATGTTCTTTTAATGATTACAAACTTATCCTTATAAATTGTAACAAAACTAAATTTATCTCCTCATTTTATATATGCCCTTAAATCATTAATTTAAACATAATCTTATTTAAAGAAATTTCAATTCTTAATTTCTGGAAAATTATATAGACTTTAGCCTCTCTTGCTATTAAAAAAAAAAATCAAAGAAAAATGTACATGCATTCATGTGAAAAGACTGTTAACTGACACATAAAACAGGAAGACTAGACCTTTTAAAAATAAATATACTACTCACAACACATGAGTAATGAAATCACTAAAAAAAATAATTGAAAAAAATACACCTCAAGAAAAAAACCCTGTAGTTCATAAGAATCCACATCAATGTTGAAATCAGGAACACAAATTGATTTATTTTCAAAATAAATATAAACTAAACATGAGCAGCAAAAGAATAAAGTTTAAAAAGTAAATTGGCTGGTTTTTAATCTATACACTATCATATACAAATAAGTCAATTCAAAGAAATTAAACATTAATTTCTCTTCTTTCCTAGATTTGTTGTATTTCAGCTGATTTTCTTTCTAAGTCATGAGATAGATTCAAATGAGCAAGGTGAATGAGGGTCCTTTAACAGGAACACAAAATATTTAGGTACTTGTACTGACCGGCTCAGAGTCATAGCAATAATCATCCCAGCTCTGTCTGAGGGGTTTCTTTGTTATCTGAAAGTAAGGCAGATTAGTTAGGTAGAAGTAATGGTTATTACTCTTCTCTATCTTTTAGATATAATGTTCAGTTAGGACTGCTGCGACCCAAAGAAAGTTATTTTGTGCAGCAGCATAAAACAAGAAACAACTAGGTGAACATTCAGATTGTGGGAGATCATATATTATTACAAATAATCCACACTTGCTGTTGTCCAGCAACTCTGAGATTTGTATTAACTGCGCAATCTTACATTCTATGAATACTGACCACTTTATGACAAGAATATGTATGGTATGGGCCCTGATAGAAAAAAAAAAATCTGGAAGAAGAGTAATAAGCTCTGGGTTTCTCTCATACTATCAGCTTATTTATGGGTAATTATTAGTTTTTAAAAAGAAAATATTTAATCACCCAAATATATACAATTGTTTAAACAGGGAAAAGAGCTAAATAAGTGACTTTTTAAATCTACCTAATTTTATACAGTAGAAATGTCTAGTATTTATATCAAGAAGTCATATTTTAAATCATTTTGAAATTGATATATTTGATAACAAAGTTATATTAGTTTATATAAAATAGGTAGTTTCAAAACTAAGAAATATCATTACACAGCATGCTGTATATCTTGGGAAAAGTCTAAGATGTTAATTTCATAACCTTAAATACACACTACAAACCATCATCAAATGTCAATTTCCTTACAAAAACTTCATAAACATTTTTTAAATTACCATAAAAACATTTGTTTCCAAGGATATTACATCTTACCTTGATTAAAAAAACAAGGAATGTCTTTCTGTTAGGTGATCTACTGTCATACCAATTTCATTGATTTTGGTTCTAAAATTTTTGTTAATACAAGAAACGATAAAAGTAAAGAAACTGTTGTAATGAAAACCTGGGAGAAATTACTCCTTATTTAGGGATGAATTTTTGAGTTTCAGAGAAAGATACAAATTCTGTAAGTCATTCCTTCTGATGAATTTCATACTGAATAGGATCATTCACTAAAGTAAAAAAATAATCATACTCTAAGTTAGTATCATAATATCATGCAAAGAGGCATATGTATTAGACTTCAAAATATATAAAAAAGGTTTCAAGTAATCCCATGCGAAGGACAAACATTAATTATTAGTGACATTTAGCATGCTCTTGTCTATACAAGGTAAATCACTTTGAAAAGACCAATCCATTTTTCTAAGATATAGGTACGTATATACACAGTCTATTATTCTCTGAAAGAGTCTCACAAAAAGCAAAGGGCACACATATACCTAACTTCTTACCACTCATATGGGAGTAATAATACTTTTTAAATTGAAAAACACATCACATAAAACTTTTAGACAGCATGTATGAAAATGCTAGTTAATATCTATTACCAGGTTTAGGAAACAAAGTATTAGGAAAAAAACTTTTCTCAAGAGCTAAAATTTAATAATGCCCAATATTTCAAAATACTTTTCATGAATCCTCACCTGGTTGAGATAATGATACTCTTCCGGTTCTTTAAGATGGAATGCTAATCTTTCTTCTTCACTTGCTCCTGCCAGAAGGTAATAAAATACATGATAGTTCCTGTTGGAAACAGAGTACGGCTTTAGATGGACATGGTCTACGGTCATCATTTAACAGAAAAAAGAGCAAACGTTAATTAATAAAATGTTTCAACTTTGCCTCATTTTTAATGCAAAAGTGGTAAATTTAGTATTTTAAGTATTATAAAATAAATGATGTTCTGGATGCTAAATTCAAAAGAGAGGGGTGAAGGCAGCTATATGGCAAAGGTTAAGACCTGAAAATTCTCTCTTCCCTAAAACCAATTAGAAAACTGGGAAATCTATCAGAATCAACTTTTTCAGAACTCTGGAAATTACCCCAAAGCTTAAAGCAATCCAAGGAGTATTTACATAAGAAAAACAGCTCAATCTCAGTAAAAAAAATGCAACCTTTGTAGCCTTTTAACTTGCCCTATTCCATCTTCTGTTCACCAGATCCATGGTAGCCTTCAAAACCACTAGCTTATAATGGTGATGGACACCAGAAGCCTGGCAGCTTTCAAAAGAGGGTAGAACAGGGTTAGAAGCCTCATTCTCTGAGAAATATCATTATTTAAACTTTCTGGTGGTCCCCTGGAAGAAGCCATGTTCAAAACTGTCTACTGACATGACTCACACTTAGCCCAGTGTGAAAACCTTTTCTCCAGGGGCATTTGTAGAAAATTATAAGCAATTTTTTAACATGTCAGCTACATTAAACAATGAATAAATGTTGGGGCAAATAACAAGTTAACAAAAACTTAAAGGGAAATGTGATCTCCACACAGGATTTTAATTCCAATATATTCCTAGGAACCTAGAAGGCCATGCACATACATAAAGTTTTGCACATGACCAGGGCTTCATGTCTTCTCCGCAAAGACCAGAGAGGGTACTAAACGTTCACCTCTGGCTAACCTTGAATGGATACACAAGCAGGAAGTAAAGGCAAAGGCAGTATTATAAAATGCCCAAGTGTTGAAGGCATGAACTAATACAAACAGAATGCCCTGAAGCAAAGACTAAGAGATTTACAATTTCCAATCATTTAATCAAATCTCTATTTAATCCCTGACAACTAAGCTAACCAAGCAGACACATGAATGGTCACACTTGAAACAGAACAGAGACTTCACAAAATTAGTTCAAAAAGTCATGACACAAACAGAAACAAACACAACCACAAACCCTAGGAACAGGAGAGTCTCATTTCCAGAAATGTCACATGATTATTTTAAATGTCCAACTATTATTTAAAATGTCTAATTTTCAGGGCGCCTGGGTGGCTCAGTCAGTTAAGCATCCGACTTCAGCTCACATCACGATCTCGTGGTTCATAAGTTTGAGGCTCGGACTCTGTGCTGACAGCTCAGAGCCTGGAACCTGCTTCGGATTCTGTGTTTCCCTCTCTCTACCCCTCCCCCATTCACGGTCTGTCTGTCTGTCTGTCTCCCTCTCTCTCTCTCTCAAAAATAAACAAACATTAAAAAAATAATAAATAAGTAAATAAAATGTCCAATTTTCAAATAAATGTATAAGGCATGTAAAGAAACAAAGTATAGCACATACAAAAGAAAAAACACAATCAATGGTAACTGTCCTTGAAGAAGCCTTAGTACACAAGATTTTTAATCAACTATTTTAAATATGTTCAAAGAACTAAAGGAAACCATGTTAAAAGAACTAAAGTAGAATAATGTCTCATCAAATAGAGCATATCAATAAATATATAGAATTTATAAATAAAAAATAATCAAAAAGGAACTGGAGTTGAAAAATATAATAACTATAATGAAAAAATACCTAGAAGCACTCAACAGCCGACCTGAGAGGGCAGAAGGCATCAGTGAACCTGAAGACAGGTCACTTGAAACTAGTCTGAAGAGAAAGAAAAATAAATGAGGAGAATTGAACACAGCCTCAGATATCTGTGGGACACCATTAAGCAGACACCAATACACGTATAATAGGAGTCCCAAAAAGAGAGTAAAGGAGCAAAAAGAATATTTGAAAAACTAATAACCAAAAACTCCCCAGATTTGATGAAAAAACAAATGGCACATCCAAAAAAGTCAACAAACTCCAGGGAAGAAAAATTTAAAAAGAGACTGACACTTAGGCAAATTAAGACTATTTAAAAACAAAGACAAATTTTCAAAGCACCATGAAAAGATATGCTGAATCAAGGAATCGTAATAAAAGATTTCTCATCAGGAACCATGGCAGCAGGAAAACATACTCGAAGTACTGAGAGGAAAAACACTATCAATCAAAAATTATATACCCAATAAAACTATCCTTCAAGGGGCGCCTGGGTGGCTTAGTCGGTTGAGCGTCCGACTTTCGCTTGGGTCATGATCTTACAGTTCGTGGGTTCGAGCCCTGCGTCGGGCTCTGTGCTGACTGCCAGCTCAGAGCCTGGAGCCTGTTTCAGAGTCTGTGACTCCCTCTCTCTCTGACCCTCCCCTGCTCACGCTGTCTCTCTCTCTCTCCCAGAAATAAATAAAACGTTAAAAAAAAAACAAAAACAAAAACAAAAACTATCCTTCAAAAAATAAAGGAGATATTAGGAAAGTCCCAGATACACAAAAATTAAGCGACTTCATAGCTAGCAGATAAGCCCCATAAGAAACACTATAGGGTCTTTTTCTAGCTGAAATGAGACTAGACAATTTTCAATTAAATATGAAGAAATAAATAGCACTAGTAAAGGAAACTATATAGGTAAGTATATATTCAAGTTTTTTGTCCGTAACTCTTTTCCTGCCTATTAGATCTCAAAGACACCAGCCAAAAAACAATACTGACCAATCTGTATTGATGGGTCTACCATTATAAAGATGTAATTTATATGATAAGAATTGTAAAAGGAGGGGGGAAAGAATAAAGCTACACAGCTGCAAAGTTATTTGTGCATTATCAAAATTAAGTTGTTATTAATCCAAAGGAGATTGATAAAAACAAGCCCCAAAATACATAAAGCAAAAACTGAAAGAACTGAAGAAAAAAAAATTCAACATAGTACTGAATCTCACAAAAGATCAACAAGGAAAAAGAGAACTTGATCATGATCTCATGTTTCATGAGTTTGAGCCCCACATCAGGCTCTGTGCTAACAATGCCAAATCTGGGATAATTAATTAATTAAGTTTAAATAAATGGAAGGGGACTGAAATCATACAAACTATGTTCTCTAATGACCTTACAATAAGACCAAAATCAGTAACAAATTTCCAAAATTCAAAAATCAGTAACAAATTTCCAAAATTCAAAAATACAGTACGTAGAAATTCACATACTCCTAAATAACAATGAGTTCAAAGAAGAAATCACATAGGAAGTTAGAAAATACACTGAGATGCATGAAACAAAAATACAACATACCAAATCATGAGAATCACTGAAGCAATGTACAATGGGTCTTTATAGCTAGCTGAAAACCCATATTAAAACAGAAGAAGGAACTCAAATCTAACCATTCACCTTAAGAAGCTAAAAAAGGTTTTTAATTTAAATTAAGAGCAAATGAAGCCCAAAGCAAGCAGAACAAAGTGATAAGCATGAGAAGAGAAATAAAGTAGGGAACAGTAAACTGAGAAAAATCAACCAAAACTTGGTCCTTAAAAAAAGATCAGCAAAAGTAACATACTCTTATCTAATTTGATCCAAAAGGTGGGAGAGATTGCTATGGTCTAAATGTGTGCCCCTCAAAGTCCTAGCTTGAAATCTTAACCCCCATAGGTAATGGTATTAGGAGGTATGGCCTTTGGGGTTGATTAGGTCATGACTGGTGGAGCCCTCATGAATGGGATTAGTGATCTTATAAAAGAGATCCTACAGAGTTCCCTACCCCGTTCCACCATGTGAGGACCAAGCAAGAAGGTATGAGTGATAAACCAGGAAGAGCTCTAACCAGAGCGCAACCATGCTGGCACCTTGATCATAGACTTCCCAGGCTCCAGAACTCTTAAGAAATAAATTCCTGTTGTTTATACGTTACCCAGATTGAGGTATTTTATTATAGCAGCCCAAACAAACATAGGAGTAGACCTCAAATTCAGGAAGAAAAGGGGGAACATTATTACTAGCCTTTTATAAATAAAAAATTTATAAGGGAGTACTATAAACAAAAATTGTTTTTGCCAACAAATTAGATGACCTAGATAAAGTGGACAAATTCCTAGAAAGATAGAAACTCACACTTGGCTAAAGAAGAAAGAGAAAATCTACAGAAACTTATAATAACTAAAGTGTTTGAATTAATAATCAAAACTTACCCCCAAAACCCAGAACCAGACGGCTTCACTAGTAAATTCTACGAATCATTTAAAACAGAATAAACCCAACCCAATCCTTCCCAAGCTTTTCCCATCTCATTCTATGAGCCACTATTACACTGATAGCAAAACCAGACAAAGACATCAGGAGAAAAGTAAAAAAAACAAAAAACAAAAAACCAACCACACAGCAACATCCCTTATGAATACAGACACAAAAAATCCTCAACAGAATACTGCAACCCAAATGCAGAAATACATAATAAAGATTATACATCTATCCACAAATAGAATCCAGCAAGATAACAGCAAACCAGTTTATAAACTCTGGATCTTATCTCCCATTGATGAAACCATGGTATATCCCTACCACTCCATTAAAGTGTGTTAGAAAAAGTTACTAATAATCGTCTAATGGCAGTATCTTTTAGCTCTACAAATCTTTATGAAGCTATTCTCTTCCTAAAACTCCCTTCTCTTCATTTCGAAAAACTTCTAATTCATATTTTCTCCACTGCTAGCCACAAAAAAAACTTAACAGAAGAGTCTTGAGTTCTAGTCCTAATCTGACAGGTAATTCATTACAATAATTTTAGTTATGAATTACTGAACTTTAATTATATATAAGGACCACATTAAGCACTTTACTTTTTTAATTTTTATTAATTTTATTTTTTTAATGTTTTATTTATTTTTGAGACAGAGAGTGGGGGAGGGGCAGAGACAAAGAGGCAGAGAGAGGATCCAAAGCAGGCTCTGTACTGACAGCAGCAAGACTGATGTGGGGCTCAGGCTCAGGAACCATGAGATCATGACCTGAGCTGAAACTGAGCCACCCATGCACCCCTATTTTTACTTTTAGAGAGATAGCAAACTCAAGCGAGAGAGAAAGGCAGAGAGAGGGAAGGGGAGAGAGAGAAAGAACCCAAGCAGGCTCCATACTCAGTATGGAGCTTTGATGCAGGGCTCAATCCCATGACCCTGGGATCATGACCTGAGCCGAAATTAAGAGTCAGACGTTCAATTGAGCCACCGAGCTGCTCCTAAACACTTTATAAATGCTATTTCATTTACTCCTCTAAATAAATCTAGGATAGTTTTCCAACTCCAAAATGGGAATAAATATCAAAGAAACAGATGCCAAAGGCATATCCAATATTTGAATGTAGGTCTCTCTTTTTTTTTTAATATTTATTTTTGAGAAAGAGAGGCAGACAGCATGAGCAGGGGAGGAGCAGAGAGAGAGAGGAGACACAGAATACGTAGCAGGCTCCAGGCTCCAAAATGTCAGCAGAGAGCCCAACACAGGGCTCAAATTCATGAACTGTGAGATCATAACCTGGGCTGAAATCAGATGCTTAACCAACTGACCCACCCAGGCACCCATGAATGTAGGTCTCTTTAACTTCAAACTCTGATTCTTAACTTTATTTTGTCTCATTGCAGCATAAAGCAAATCATTTACTGCTCTTACATTTGGGGTTTTTCTTTTCCATGATTTGGTTTCTTCATCTGTACAAAGTTACAGACATCATCTCTGAAGTCCCATATACTTCATACATTATAACAAAATTAAGTGCCTTATTAAAAAGTTTCTCAAATTATAACTAGAATGCTAAGACATGGGGAAAAGCCCAAAGGCACAATGTTGATGAAGAGTAGTAAGCTGAGATACTACAGTTTTTCTGTTTGGACAGTTTGCCTAGAATTTAGAAAGGGTAACAGTTCCACATGCAGGCATACCTCAAAGATATTGTGGGTTCGGTTCCAGACCACTACAACAAAGCAAATCTCAAAATAACAAGAGGCAAATAATTTTTTTTCACTTCCCAGTGCATATAACAGCTATGTTTACACTACACTACAGTCTTTTAAGTATGCAATAGCATTATGTCTAAAAAACAATGTACATACCTTAATTTAAAAGTGCTGCATTGCTTAAAAAAAAAAAAAAGCAATGCTAACCATCATCTGAGCTTTCAGCTATTTGTAATCACGAATCACAGATCATGGTAACAAATATAATACTAATATAAGAGTTTGAAATATTCCAAAAACTACCAAAATTTGAGACAGAGAGATACAAAGTGAGCAATTGCTATTGGAAAAGTGGTGCCAAAAGACTTGCTCAACACAGGATTGCCACAAAACAATTTGTAAAAATCACAGTATCTGTGAAGTACAATAAAACAAGGTATGCTTGTACCCATTTAAAAAATCTCCTAGCAGCCTCTGAAAAAGTGCATTGTTCTGCCAATGATAGAAACAGCAATTATATATAAAGTGATACACAGTATAAACTGAATTAAAAGTCATAATATACAAACATCCTAAAAGTTGATCTGCATAAAACAATTGTTAACTTAATCTAATTATATTAATAAAAATTTTGTACCGTTCATTATGCTCTTGATAAACGAGTCTGGACTTCTCCAGTAGATATTTTTCAACATAGGCACTAGAAGAAAAATAAAATTGGTTGATATAAACAATAAAGCTTAAGGTAGATAAATTATTTTTTCAGAGAGTATGCAAAAGTATCAAAAATACTATCCAGATCATTTTAGTATATTTACCATTACAACTGTTTTATAAATGCTGGTAGTGTTATCTGCGTTAAATTCATAAACTCGTTAAGTCTTTCGGGGGTGTTCAATAAATCAAAATAAAGTCAAAAGTTCAAAACATGGCACAGAAGACCTACCCCTGGTATAGACTTTACTTTCCTTCCAGGTTCATATACCACTACACATTATTTTAATAATATTTTAAATTTTATTTATTTTGAGAGAGAGCGAGCACACACATGAGCAAGGGAGGGGCTGACAAAGAAGGAGAGAAAGAGAATCTGAAGCAGGCGCCACACTGTCAGCATGGAGTCTGATGTGGTGCTCGAACTCATGAACTGTGAGATCATGACCTGAGCCCAGACCAAGAGTCAGGATGCTTAACTCACTGAGCCACCCAGGCACCCCTTTATTTTTTTTAATGTTTATTTTTTGAGAGAGAGAGATAGAACACGCACTTGAGTGTGAGCAGGGAAGGGGGGTAGGGCAGAAAGAGAGGAGACAGAGGATCTCAAAGTGGGCTCTGTGCTGACAGCAGAGAGCCTGATGTGGCGCTCAAACTCACAAGCCATAAAATCATGACCTGAGCTGATGTCAGACACTTAACTGACGGAGCCACCAGACATCCCACCACTACATAGTCTTTCAGATGCTATACTTTGGCCAGATGCCCAAAGAAAGCTCAAAGACATATTTATTAACATATTCATGCTAGTACCACATTCTGGAATCTACTCATTTATAATTTGCTGATTTACTCAGTTAAGTGTTCATTAATTGGACACTGTTCTAAGCACTGTTCAAATATGGAAATAAGTGATATACTCTCTGTTCTCAAGGAGCTTACAAACTAGTGGAGGAAATATGTAAACAAGAGGCTATCATACTGAGCTGATACAGGGTTCATAAAGAGCAATCACCAGGACATTATTGATATACCAAGAGAGACAGGTAAGGTTCAATCCAAGAAGGAAAAAATTACATAAGGAACAATTCCCAGAGGCGAGTACACAGCACTACACTATAGTCTTTTAAGTATGCAAAATCTATTCAATGACTAACTGAGTAAATGACTCTAAAATCTGAAAAGACTGACAAGAAGGCCAGGAGAACTGCACTGTATACAGGCATAAAAGGAGGAAGGTACTTAACATCAGGGAAGATAATTAGTTAACGTGGCTAGAGAATGAGATAGACAAGTGGAGTGAATCAAGAAGAACCAATATACTATATGCCAGAAGAATGGATTTTACCCTGAAAGTAATGAGGAATTAAAACATAAATTGTATTTCTGATATGTTATTCTCTTTATCCAGCCTGTACCCCACCACTTCAAGTCTTCAATACCTCTTACCAAACTGAAGCAATTAGTTAAGCTCCCACTGCAAAAAAGGCCCCTACAGTCTGAAAATTTAAAAAGCACTGACTCTGTGGGGTCAAAATCTGACTTTGGAGCTTTTATTGCTGTCAGTTCCCTCCCACTGCATGCTCAGTATTTCAGTCACTCCCAAATACAGGTTATTCTCACAAGCATGCCATTCACTCCTGGCTGCATTGTTCATACTCTTCTTTCCACTTTTAATTCTACAGTCTATACCCACTCTCTACCCAATAGGTTCCATCCATTCTTAAAATGAAGCTCAAATGTGCCTTCTTTGCAAACTCATCACCACTACCACGACCAGTAATTAAAATGCATCACTTTCTCTGCGTTAACATCATCACCTCTCGTCTAAACTACTGAAACAGGTTCTTATCTGTATAAAATGGGAGAAAGGGAACTAACATAAACTAGTATGTTAAATTCTTTTTTTTTTTTACTACAGTGGACAATGTTACATTGGTTTCATAGTTTCATAGTATAATGTATAAATTTATTGAATTTATACATTATACTATGCCCACCACAAGTGTAGCTACCATTCCTCACAATTACAATTATCACTGACTATATTCCTTATGCAATGCCTTTTATTCCCATGACTTACTTATTCAATCATAACGGGCAGCCTTGACTCATTTGGCCATTCCAGCACCCTCCTCCCCTCTGGCAACCATCAATTTGTTCTCTGTATTTATAGGTGTGATTCTGCTTTTTTGTTTATTCATTTGTGTTTTAGATTCCACATAATATGTGAAATTCTTATACCCACTCCACATGGCAAATATTACTGCCTATTTCATAAGTGGAAAAACTGATGCTCAAAGATATTAAGATCATGCAGCTAATAAACAGCAGAACTATGACTGGATACCAGGTCTATTTTAACTAAATAAAAGCCTCTCTTCCAGCTATACCAACATACTCCTCGACATCTCTCCTTCCTCCCCTCCAATCCATGAGTTATACTGCTCTGAGAGTTATTTACCTATAAAAAAAGATGTACTCATGTTATTCCTCTTTCACTTCTGCTCATGCTAAAGTATGTATGGGTGAACTAATGTTATACCTACGGGATTGTTTTTTAAAATACATCAACTGAGAAAAAGAAAAAAATAGATGAAGTATATATGGCAAAATGTGATTAACTGTTTAATCTAAATGGGCATTCCTTGTACTATTTTCTTTACTTCTATGTTTGACATTTTTTATAATAAAATTTTTAAAATCTGCTTCCCAGTGTCAAAAGGATAAATTATAAACATTAGAACTTTACTCTGAATCTGAAACCAACTGACCATTATGTCCATAATCTGTAGCCTCTGAACTTACTCAAGTATACCAAGCTCCTTTTCAAGACCTATGATAAAAATCACCCTTTTTTGTGAACTTTTCCAGACATGTGCTTTAATCACGGTACTTATCTCATTTACTGTAATCACCTATGTAAACATGTCTTCCCAAAAAGACGATGAGAATTTTAATGGCAGAGAACACAAGTGTACATTTCTTTTGTCCTCAACATATGGCACAGTGCCTGGTACTCGAAATGAATTCCATAAATGTTTGCCTAATGAATGATAAAATTAAAGATAAAAATTTATTTCAATATGTATCTGTTGACTTACTAATCAAGATGGAGATTTTTGGGGCACCTGGATGGTTTAGTCGGTTAAGCGTCCGACTTCGGCCTAGGTCATGATCTCGTGGTTTGTGAGTTCGAGCCCCGCATCAGGCTCTGTGCTGACAGCTTGGAGCCTGGAGCCTGCTTCAGATTCTGTGTCTCCCTCTCTCTCTGTCCCTCCTATGTTCATGCTGTCTCTCAATAATAAAAATGTTTTAAAAATTAACATTTTTTTGTTCATCATTGTTAAGAAAAAGTTTAACCTTTTTTAGGTAATCACTTATATATAAGAGCCAGGATTTCATTCATAAAATGGGAAAATAAACATCTGCCATTCCTAATTCATTAGTCTTAAGAATCAATGAATATATATTGTACCTATTATCAACCTCTCCTGCATCACAATCATAAATACTAGAAAAGTACACTAGACAACTTGATTGCAGCCCATTTTTATTAGTAAAAGTACCAACTGCAACTTTGGAAACATGGTTTTTAAATAAAGGAAATAAGTTATGAAACTTGCCACTGAAGAAGGATTTATCCTTCCTGTTTTGTTTTTGTTGGCAGGGGGGAGAATGTACAGAGTTGGGTCAAAATTTAAAAATTAAAGCAGAAATAAAGTGTTTAAGCATAATTAAAATAGCCTAAAAAAGAAAAATACAGATCAATCTCACTTATTAATATGGATGCAAAAATCATAAATAAAAACTAGGAAACAGAATAAAACAACCAATTTATATGTGTGTATATAAAAATGTTTGTGTACGTATGCATGTGAATGTGTGTGTATATATATATATCTTTTTTTAATTTTTTAATTAAGAGAGAGAGAGAGAGCATGATCAGGGGAGGGTCAGAGAGAGAGGGAGATACAGAATCTGAAGAGAAGCTCCAGGCTCTAGCTAGCTGTCAGCACAGAGCCTGACGTGGGGCTCAAACCCACAAACTGTGAGATCATGACCTGGGCCGAAGTCGGAGGCTTAAGCGACTGAGCCACCCAGTAACCCGATACATATCTTTTTGTGCTGACCAAGAGGTACTATTTCTCCAGGAACACAAAATGATTCAATATCAGAAAAATAATGATAACAAAATAATGACAACAGAATGAAGATCATACTAATCTCCACAACTGTGAAAAATGCATTTGATAACATGTAATATCATTTTGTCACTCAAAAACCACTCACAGAAAATTTAAATTGATACTTAATTCATTAACATGATAAAATGTCCTAAAACCAGCATTTTACTTAGCAAAGTAAAGTCATTCATATAAAGGTCTGAAACAAAATTGTTTAGAATCAGCAAGAGAGAAAATAACAAAAGATGTAAAAGCAGGGAAAAAAGGTAAAAATACCTATTTTTGCATACATACCAAGAAAAAGAGATACAATAGTAAATGCAAAAAACAATTCAGTAATAAGATAAAAACATAAAAATCAATAACTTTCATATACACAAACTAGAAGATATAATGCAAGAGAAAAATCACACTTTTAATAACAAAACATTAAAACAAGATACTCAGGAATAAATGAGAAATACAAAAAACATAAAAGCATTGCTAAATAGCCCAAGATGTTAATTATCTCCAAATTAATAAATACATTCAACATTAGTTCAATAAAATCAAGCCATGAAAGGTGTGGAAGAAACTTGAATACAAAGTACAAAGGCAAAGGGGCGCCTGGGTGGCTCAATCAGTTGAACATACAACTTCAGCTGAAGTCATGATCTCGCGGTTCAAGAGTTCAAGCACCACATGAGGCTCTGTGCTGACAGCTCAGAGCCTGGACCCTACATCAGATTCTGTCTTCCCTCTCTCTCTGTCCCTACCCCATCACACTCTGTCCCCATCTCTCTCTCTCTCTAAAAATAAATAAACATTAAAAAAAATTTTTTTAACTGCTAAGGCAAAGAATACAAATTGTAAAGATTATATACTTTACAACTAAATGACATTCTGCAAAAGGCAAAACTTAGGTGTACTGTAAAAAAGATAAGTAGTTGCCAAAGGTTAGTGGATGAGAACGGAAGAAGAGGCAAAACACAGAGGATTTTTAGGGCAGTAAAACTACTCCATATGGTACTGTAATAGTGAATACATGTCTTTATACAATTGTCAAAGTCCACAGAATATACAACACAAATGGAACACACCAATGAAAGATGTTCTTAATTCTGAATTTGGGGGATAAAGAGGTATATGGGAACTCTCTGTAGTTTTTACTCATTTTTGTTGCAACCCTAAAACTGCTCTAAAAACAAAGTCTATTAGTTGTTTTAAAGTTAGGAAGAATATTGCTGACACAACCAGAGGTACTCTGATTAGACTATGTAAGAAATGTTATTGCAATAAAAAACTTCTTGAATAGTATAATGTAGGAAAATGTGCATGTGATTCCTGGGCGGGGTCAAATTACAAGCCCAACTTACTCAAAACCAATTTTAAAAACTGAATGTATGCATAATACAGAAAGATAAAACAAATGCAGCATATTGTTAACTATAAGTCTATTAAGATATATAAGTGCTAATGAGAAAGAATGAAATCATGCCATTTGCAGCAATGTGGATGGAAATGGAAGGTATTATGCTGAGTGAAATAAGTCAGAGAACAGGTATCATATGTTTTCATTCATGTCGATCTTTTTTTTTTAAATATTTTTACTTATTTCTAGGAGAGAGAGAGAGAGAGAGAGAGAGAGAGAGACAGCGTGAGCAGGGGAGGGTCAGAGAGAGAGGGAGATGCAGACTCTGAAATAGGCTCCAGGCTCTGAGCTGGCAGTCAGCACAGAGCCCGACGCAGGGCTCGAACCCACGAACTGTGAGATTGTGACCTAAGCCAAAGTCGGACGCTTAACCGACTAAGCCACCCAGGCACCCCTCATTCATGTCGATCTTGAGAAACTTAACAGAAGACCATGGGAGAAAGGAAGGGGAAAAGCTAGTTACAAACAGTGAGGGAGGGAGGCAAACCACAAGAGACTCTTAAATACAGAGAAGAAACTGAGGGTGGATGGCAGGGGGAAGAGGGGAAAACGCGTGATGGGCATTGAGGAGGGCACTCGTTGGGATGAGCACTGGGTGTTGTATATAAGCCAATTTGACAATAAATTATATTTTAAAAAAGGACATAGAAGTGCTACACTATTCTTTGAACTTTTCTCAGGCTTGAACTTTTCCAAAAAAAAAGAAAAGTCTAGAAGAAAACAATTTAGTAGACACCAATATCACTATTCTCAGTAAGAGTAAATGAACAATCTATGGATTATGAAGAGACAATGGTGAAAATATAAGCATACTCCAAAGCCTACTACTGCTACTTACCCAAGTACAGTGCCAGTTTCTTGGTAATTTACTTGAATAAACTTGCCAAAACGACTTGAATTGTTATTATGAGCTGTCTTTGCATTTCCAAAGGCCTGTTAAAATAAACAGTTCTTGTTAATTTCACCTTAAAAATGGAAAATCTTACTTAGATCAGCTCGAAGAGACAAAATGCAAGAGATAGTAGAAAAAGCAATTCTCTTTAACTTCGTATTCCTATGATTTAGGTAAAGTGAAAGACAAAAACTAATAGTTGAAATAATACCAAGTAGGAAGAATGGCACCTGGGTGGCTCAGTCTGCTATGTGTCCAACTTCAGTTCAGGTCATGGATTCACAGTACCCAAGTTCAAGCCCTGTGTTGGGCTCTATGCTGACAGTTCAGAGCCTGGAACCTGCTTCAGATTCTGTGTCTCCCTCTCTTTCTCTGCCCCTTCCCTGCTCACACTCTGTCTCTCAAAAATAAATAAATGTTGAAAAAAAAAATTTTTAATAGGATGATTTTATGCTTTTCAGTAAAATAAACCTTAATTAGGTGCACCTGGGTGGCTTGGTTGGTTAATCATCTGACTTTGGCTCAGGTCATGATCTCACGATCATGAGTTCAAGGCCCACATGGGGCTCTATGCTGATAGCTTAGGCCCTGGAGCCTGCTTCAGATTCTCTCTCTGTCTCTCTCTCTGTCTCTCTCTCTCTCTCTCTCTCTGAGTTCAAGGCCCACATGGGGCTCTATGCTGATAGCTTAGGCCCTGGAGCCTGCTTCAGATTCTCTCTTTCTTTTTCTTGTTCCCTCACCTTCCCTCCCTCTCCCCCAACTCATACTCTGTCTCTCAAAAATAAACATTAAAAAAATTTTTAATAAATAAATTTTAGTTATAAAAACTTAACACTCCTTAAAATTAATTTAACTTTTATATCCCAGAGCCAGCAATCTTTCCTAATGTATTCAATATATAATTTTTTAAATCTTGCTAAATTAAATAACAAGGAGAGAGAAGCAGATTAACTACATTAAAATAATTGCAACTTTAGGGGTGCCTGGGTGGCTCAATCGGTTAAGTAGCCAAATCTTGATTTCAGTTCAAGTCATCATCTCAAGGTTCATGAGATAGAGCCCCATGTTGGATTCTGAGCCCAGAGGCATCACAGAGCCTGCTTGGGATTCTCTCTCTCCTTCTCTCTTTGCCTCTCCCCTGCTCATGTGTGCTCTCTCTCTCTCAAAATAAACATTAAAAAAATAATCACCATTTTAGAAGAGTAAAAATGAAATAAGGTTTCACTACATAACATACTACACTTTATTATATCTACTTACAATAATGCTGTAGAATTACTTATAAAAGAGTATATTCTTACCAAGGTATACACAAATGCAGTGAATATTACCCAGCAATAAAGATTATACATCAATACTGATGAATATCAAAACACTATGACATGTGGAGGAAACCAGAATCAAGAGTACATATTGTAATATGAAATTTTAGAAAAGGCAAAAACAGTAATAGGAAGATCAGAGTTGTCTGGGAATGAGGGTGGGGTTGGGAAATGTCTACAAAGGGGCATAAGGAGCAAGGAACTTATTCTACAGCTTCACTGTATAATAATGATGGCTATATAAGTGTATACACATTTATCAAAAATCACTGAACTATGAATTTTAATGGCTACATTTTATTGTAAATTGTATCTCAATAAAATGTTAAAATTTATAAGAAATAATCCCCAAATGAATTCACATATTNGGAGGTGGGAGGGTATGAAGATAAAGAATAGTGTGAGGGAGTTTCAAGAGGTAGTGGAACTTTTCTGTATTCAGATTATATACAGATGATTTAAAAAAATTAGGTTTTAAAATTCATTCAATTTTACTATAAGGTTATTCTTTTAATTTTAAAGGTCAATGAAAGACAATTTCTATGCCTAAATCTGAAAATATTCATCATAGGCCAACCCACATTAAAAGGAACATTAAAGGAAGTCCTTCACGCAAAAGGAAAATATCATATTCAAATATGGATCAACATATAGGAGGAATGGAAAACACCAGAAATGGTAACCAGAAAGGTAAATATATAAAGAATTTTTTATTACTTAAATCTCCTGAAAACAATCATTGGAAAATAAGGTAAGAAAAAAGGATAAAGATCTCTGAAAATCCTCTCTTTTTCATAAGAGAAATAAAACCAAAAAAATTATCCAAATCAACTTTTTGACAACTCTTGAAAGGCTTGCAATAATCTTTTGAGGAGAATACTTAATCAAGGAAAAAAAATGAATCTCAGTAAGAAAAACAAGCATTGTGGCATTTTAATTTATCCAATTACCATCTGCCTCTCCCTAGCTGCATGCTGAAGAGAAAAGCAATGCCCTATAATTACAGTCTGTTTCAAAAGCAGCCTAGAAGGCACTGAAGGATCAAAACAGGATTACAGCTAAAGCCCCATCCCACAGGTAACTGTCAGAATTTGAGCTACATGCATTTCCCTGGAAAGCCTCACTCAAAGGTGAGTGAGGTCAAATCTTTATTTGACCTGACTTGGAAACTGCTCACAAGGAACAGCCTTTTCACCCATTTATGTTTGTTAAAATCAATCAGAGGCAATTGATTAAACACTGCAATTGCCTAAGGTAGCAATAGAAGAATGCGCCAAAAAATGAGGTAACCAAACAACTTAAGAACTACACACACACACACACACACACACACACACACACACACACACACACACAAAACCAGAAGCCTTAGGGGCGCCTGGGTAGCTTAGTCGGTTAAGCGTCCGACTTTCGCTTAGGTCATGATCTCGCAATTTGTGGGTTCGGGCCTCGCGTCGGGCTCTGTGCTGACTGCCAGCTCAGAGCCTGGAGCCTGTTTCAGAGTCTGTGACTCCCTCTCTCTCTGACCCTCCCCTGCTCACGCTGTCTCTCTCTCTCTCTAGAAATAAATAAAAAACATTTAAGAAAAAACAGAAGCCTTAGTGCTTCAGAACATTTTTTAAAAATTCTTGGCCAATTATTATCTGACCTCTAAACTAAATGAAGAGAGAATGTAAAAGCCTCACAGAAAAAAAACAGACCTCACAGACTAATTTCAAAGAAGTCATGGACAACCAAACAGCAATAACAAAACAACCACCACAAATCCCGGGAGAAAGTAAATACCTCATTTCCAAAACTGCCACATTGTATTAACAAAAATGCCCACTTTTCACCAAAACATTATAAAACATGCAAAGAAGAAAGAAAATATGGACACAAAAATATTTTATAAGCACAATAAACAGAAACTGTCCCTGAAAAAGGCCAGATGTTGGACCTCCAAGGCCAAATCTTTATATCAGCTATTTAAAATACTTTCTTTTTTTTTTCACTTATTTATTTCTAAATACTTTCAAACAGTTAAAGGAAAATATGACAAAGGTGCCTTAACAATAGAAAATATTAGTGAAGGGACAGAAATTATAAAAATTTCAGTATTGAAAAGTAGATTAACTAAGATAAAAAATTCACTGAAGGGGCTCAAGTAGAGATATAAACAAGTAGAAGAATCAGCAAACTCGAAGACTGATCAATTGAGGTGATATCTAAAGAAATTAACATTAGTTCAATAAAATCAAGCCATGAAGGGTGTGGAAGAAACTTGAATACAAAGTGCAAAGGCAAAGGGGCGCCTGGGTGGCTCAATCAGTTGAATATACAACTTCAGCTGAAGTCATGATCTCCCGGTTCAAGAGTTCAAGCACCACATGAGGCTCTGTGATGACAGCTTGCTTGAAATTCTCTCTCTCCCTCTGCCCCCCCCACCACACACACAAAGAACCAGCTCTCAGTTTTACTGATTTATAAAAAGGTTTTTAATGTTTATTTACTTTTGAAAGATTTTAATTTTTTTTAAATCAACAAAGCTGGGACCTGGTTCTTTGTGAGAGAGAGAGAGACAAATACACAGCAATACAGGCCTACCTCAAGAAACAAGAAAAAGCTCAAACCATCTACATTTACAACTAAAGGAATTAGGAAAAAAAAAAAAAAAGAACAAAAGAAGCTCAAGGTGAATAGAAGGAAGGAAATAATGACAATCAGAGAAGATATGAATGACATTAACACTAAAAAAAAGAGCAACAGAAGAAACTCAATAGGGGCCCCTGCGTGGTTGAGTCAGTTAAGCATCTGACTTTCGTTCATGCCATGATCTCACAGTTTGTGAGTTCGAGCCCCATTTCAGGCTCTTTGCTGACAGCTCAGAGCCTAGAGAATGATTCAGACTCTGTGTCTCTGTCTCTCTCTGACCCTCCCTCATTTGTGCGGTCTCTCTCTCAAATAAATATTAAAAAAAATTTTTTAATCAATAAAACCAAGAGCTGGTTCTTTGAAAAGGTAAACAAAATTGAAAAACACTAAGCCAAACTCATCAAGAAAAAAAGAGAAAGGATCCACCCAAATAAATAACAGCAGAAATGAAAGAGAGGTAACAACTGATATCACAGAAATACAAAGAATTATAAGAGAATACTACAAAAAATTATATACTAACAAGCTGGACAACCTAGAAGTCTATAAATTCCTAGAAACATATAATCTTCTGAAACTGAACAAGAGAGAAACAGAAAATGTGAGGCCAATTAAAAGTAACAAAATTAAATCAGTAATCAAAAAACTACCAAAAACTAATAGTCCAGGACAGATTCACAGATGAATTTTAGCAAATACTTTAAAAAGAGTTAATACCTATTCTCATCAAACTATACCAAAAAATACAAGAGAAAGGAAAGCTTCTATGGCACAAAAACAGATACTCAGATCAATGGAACAGAATAGAGAACCCAAAAATGACCCACATATGTATGGCCAACTAATCTTTGACAAAGGAGAAAAGAATATCCAATGGAATAAAGACAGTCTCTTCAGCAAGCGGTGTTGGGGAAACTAGACATCGACATGTGGAAAAATTAACCTGGACCACTTTCTTACACCATACACAAAAATAAACTTAACATGGATGGTGCTCGCTTCGGCAGCACATATACTAAACTTAACATGGATGAAAGACCTAAACATAAGACCAGAAGCCATCAAAATCCTCGAGGAGAAAGCAGGCAAAAACCTATTTGACCTTGGCCACAGCAACTTCTTACTCAACACATCTCCAGAGGCAACGGAAACAAAAGCGAAAATGAACTACTAGGATCTCATCAAAATAAAAAGCCTCTGCACAGCTAAGGAAACAATCAGCAAAACTAAAAGGCAACTGATGGAATGGGAGAAGATATTTGCAAATGACATCAGATAACNGACACATGAAAAAATGTTCAACATCACTCATCATCAGGGAAATACAAATCAAAACCACAATGAGATACCACCTCACACCTGTCAGAATGGCTAACATGAACAACTCGGGCAATGACAGATGCTGGCAAGGATGCGGAGAAAGAGGATCTCTTTTGCACTGCTGGTGGGAATGCAAACTGGTATAACCACTCTGGAATAGTATGGAGGTTTCTCAAAAAATTAAAAATAAAACTACCCTATGACCCAGCAATTGCACTACTAGTTATTTACCCAAGAGATACAGGTATGCTGTTTTGAAGGGGCACATGCACCCCAATGTTTATAGCAGCACTATCAACAATAGGCAAAGTCTGGAAACAGTACAAATGTCCATTGATGGATAAAGAAGATGTGTACACACACATACATACACACACACACACACACACACACACACACACACGCAAGCCATGGAGTATTACTCAGCAATCAAAAAGAATGAAATCTTGCCATTTGCAACTACATGGATAGAACTAGAGGGTATTATGCTAAGCGAAATTAGTCAGTCAGAGAAAGACAAATATCATATGACGACTTTAAGATACAAAACAGATGAATATAAAGGAAGGGAAGCAAAAATAATATAAAATCAGGGAGGGGGATGAAATATAAGAAAATCTTAAATATATCTTTTCCTTTCAACCCTAAAACAAAAATAGTGTATTCTCTTTCTACCTTTGGTAGTATTACTTCTAAAACATTACAGAACTAAAATGTTTTTCCCATATTGTCTACATTTTCAAAATTGAACCCTTAGAATTCAACACTAGGCACACACGCCAAAGTTGCAAAGATACAAATATATTGATAAGAATATTTTCTCCAACCACGTAATTCCACAACCCAATAACAGACAGAAGTCCTGCTCCAGCTATTTCCCTTTACAGGGGAATACACAGGACTCCAATCATCTCTTTCTTCATCACTATGACCCAAAAACACCTTTGAAAAAAATACTGCCACTGTCATACCCTTTAATCTTCCACACTGCCTTTTTTGCTTTCCCATCTTCCAGTTTTCCTTGGTAACTAAAAATGATGTCTATACTTCTGGTTTCATTTCATTTTCTCACATTTTACCAATTTTTTTTCAAAGATATGTTTAAGAGTAAGAAAAATATTTCTACACACTTACCTCAAGTACTGGTCCAGCTCCAAGAATAATTTGTTCCACTCCACTGGCAAATCCTTTCTGGCTGAGAGCAGTAAGGTGGTGTATAAGAAAGTTTGTACTTTGAGTCTTCCCAGAACCACTCTCTCCTGAAATCACAATGCACTGATTCTTTTTGCGCTGAAGCATGGCATGATAAGCTACATCAGCCACAGCATAAATGTGGGGCTCCAGTTTTCCCAATTGGTGGTTATCATACATTTTGACATATTTGGGATTATAAATAGGAAGAAACTTGAATGGGTTAATAACTATTAGAATACTGCCAACATAGGTATAAATTTTTTCATGCTTAAAGCGATTTCGTAGGTTTTCTAAGAGAACTTTCTCATTCAAATCAGGTAAGCTACATAAATCATCAAAGTCTTTTTGTTGAGGCTGGGGAAGAAAACCCCGTTCCATCATCCTGCGACGTTCTTCTGTTACCCGTAGCCATGACTGCAGACTACCATAATGGATTGATCCATCAAGGTTTTTTTCTCTCAGAAGAAAGCGATAGTCCTCTCCACTTAGGCGATTTTCCAGAGCCAATCGGGGCCACAACATCATTCGCTGAACTGGACAGTCTGTTGGATTGAGTATCCATTCTTCTCCACCAAATTCCTTTACTTCTGCAAGAACGTAACATTTTGTTTTGTCAAGATCAAGTCTGTTTATAAGAGAGTCGATCACCTCAGCAGCTGTGGAGTTTTTTCTGGCAGGAATTGCACAGTAGATAGTTCCTTCTGAAATTGTCCCAGGATATATATGTAACGTATGTTCGTTATCCTCAAAGCGTCGTCTTCCTCCATCATTTATATTCATATTGGATCCTGTCCCATCAGCATGGATAGTATGTGTCCAAGACCCTGCAAACCATTTTCATGGCAAAAGAACTGTAACATAAAAGATGTGAAACATTTAGAAATCATACTACACAATCTTTACCTTCTGATGCTCAAGAAAGACAGGCTTCAATCATGTCAGTTACATCTTTCAGAACATAATATCCTAACTCTTAGTTTAGAAAGTCTTGAAAATAGTCTCACTGAGACCACATAAAATTACACTTTATTGTCCAAAACTGGACACTTTCTAAAAAGGCTACTTGCCAAAGATTTTTCCATATTTTATCATACTAGTAATCAAAATCCAGAGTACAGATAAAAATTATTTTATATTCTACTAACCAAGTGTTTCTAAAGTACCTGAGATTAGAGTCAAGTTCTTTATATTTGAAGAGCCTTGCCAAAGACTGAATTAAAATGGGCAGAATAATCATACAAATCAAATCACCCTGCACCTAAAAGCTCTTATGGATAAAACAAAAATATGAAAAAATGTCATCAATGAAACCAAATTGTTGTGAAATTAAAAACAGAAAGAAGATGAAATTAACAACACAGGAAACAATAGGTGTTGGAGAGGATGCAGAGAAAGGGGAACTCTCTAACACTGTTGGTGAGAATGCAAATTGGTCCAGTCACTCTGGAAAATAGTATGGAAGTTGCTCAAAAAGTTAAAAAAAGAACCTCCTTATGATCCAGCATTACTAGTTATTTACCCAAAGGATACAAAAATACTAATTCAAAGGGATACGTGCACCTCAGTGTTTGCAGCAGCATTATTAGCAACAGCCAAATTATGGTAAGAGCCCAAATGTCCATCAACTGATGAATGGATAAAGACGTGAGATAGATACACACACACGCACACACACACACGCACACACACACACTGGAATATTACTCAACCATAAAAAAAGAATGAAATCTTGCCATTTGCAACAATGTAGATAGAATTACAGTATATCATGCTAAGTGAAATAAGTCAGTCAGAGAAAGACAAATGCCATATGATTTCACTCATACATTGAATTTAAGAAACAAAACAAAGGAACGTGTTGGGGAGAGAGGAAAACTAAGAAACAGACTCTAAACTATAGAGAATAGACTGATGGTTACTAGAAAAGAGGTGGGGAGGGGGTTAAATTGGTGATAGGAGGGGCGCCTGGGTGGCTCAGTTAGTTAAGCATCCGACTTCAATTCAGGTCATGATCTCGCGTCAGGCTCTGTGCTGACAGCTAGCTCAGAGCCTGGAGCCTATCTTCGGACTCTGTGTCTCCCTCTCTCTCTGACCCTCCCCTGCTCATGCTGTCACTGTCTCTCTCTCAAAAATAAATAAAGCATTAAAAAAATTTTAAAAAATAGGTGATAGGAATTGAGGAAGACATTTGTGATAAGCACTGAGTATTGTACTGAATCACAAAAAGCTACACCTGAAATTAACATTACACTGTATGTTAACTAACTGGAATTTAAATAAAAACTTGAAAAAAAATAGTAAGATGAGATCAAATAAACAAAAAAATTAAACTAGATAAAATTATAACTAAGAGAACAATGAGAAACCTGCTATAGAATAGATATATTTTCAAGGACTTTTGGGTGCTGGCTCTGTCTCTACCTCCCCTAACAACAAAAAGATCCTGCCCCTGGCTTGCTGATAAAATTATACAGTTGATACTATTATAAGTCTTATTCAATGTTCCCTTTTCCTTCAAGGTTACCTTTTTATCTAACCTTATTTCATTTCTTACAAGTATTCTGCATATTCTTCTGATCTTCTCAAACCCCACATAAACACTTCCAGAATGATTTCAAGCTCAAACAGCGATTTCCAGCTCAAAATGTATTCCTATTTTCATCTCATCTTAGTTTCTCCATTCCAGTCTACAAAGAAAATATATCCCATGTCCTTTTGAGGGCTAATAAAACCTATTTCTTATCATCTCTGTCAAACTTATCCTATCAAAGAACCATCCTCATGTGTTCCACTTTCCCTTTTTATTTCATCCTTTAACATATAAAGATGTTACATTATTTTTTTTTAAATACCTTCAGTTACTTCTCTCATATTACATACTTGTGAAAGTTCTCAAATGAAAAAACTGTTTTTTTCCTACATGATCTATTTTACTTAATATAATTTATTGTCAAATTGGCTTCCATACAACACCCAGTGCTCATCCCAACAAGTGCCCTCTTCAATGCCCATCACCCACTTTCCCTTCTCTCCCACCCCCCCATCCATCCTCAGTTTGTTCTCTGTATTTAAGAGTCTCTTATGGTTTGCCCTTTTCCCCCTGTTTGTAACTTTTTCCCCCCTCCCCTTCCCCCATGGTCTTCTGTTAAGTTTATCAAGATCCACATATGGAAAATACATGGTATCTGTCTTTCTCTGACTTATTTCACTTAGCATAATACCCTCCAGTTCCATCCACATTGCTGCAAATGGTCAGATTTCATTCTTTCTCATTGCCAAGTGGTATTCCATCGTATATATAAACCACATCTTTATCCACTCATCAGTTGATGGACATTTACGCTCTTTCCATAATTTGGCTATTGCTGAAAAGTGCTGCTATAAACACTGGAGTACATGTGCTCCTATGCATCAGCACTCCTGTATCCCTTGGGTAAATTCCTAGCAGTGCTATTGCTGGGTCATAGGGGAGTTCTATTGTTAATTTTTTGAGGAACCTCCACACTGTTTTCAAGAGGGGCTGCACCAGTTTGCATTCCCATCAACAGCGCAAGAGGATTCCCGGTTCTCCACATCCTCGCCAGTGTCTAGAGTGTCCTGATTTGTTCATTTTAGCCTCTCTGACTGGTGTGAGGCGGCACCTCAGTGTGGTTTTGATTTGTATTTCCCTAATGATGAGGGACACTGAGCATCATTTCATGTGTCTGTTGGCCACCTAGAAGATCTTTCAAACACAGAGAATATTATGGAACATATAAAAAGGAGTCATATAGCTACCACCCAACTCAACAAGTTTAAAAACTGCTGAAATTACTCCAGACCAGTTTTATAAACAAAATATTACAGATATATACAGTTAAAGCTCCTTCCTTTGCTCTGCAGAGACAACCACTGTCTGAACTTGGTATTATTCCCATACATGTTTCTGTATTTTTATTACATATGTGGGTCTCCATAAATTATATAGTACTGTTTTACTCTTTAAAGCTTTAAAAAATGGTGTCATACCATACTTAATAGTCTGCATCTCATGTTAATATTCTCTTCTACTTATAAATGCTGATACATGTAAAAGTTCATTAACTGCCATATAATATGCCACTGTATGTAGGTTCATTAACTGTAACAAATGTACGGAGCAGGAAGAATGTTGACAACGGGGGAGACTATGCATGTATGGAGGCAGGAAAGGGGGTCTGAATCTTCTGTTCAAATTTGCTGTGAACCTAACCTAAAACTGCTCTTAAAAACAGGTCTATTTTTTTAAATCCTGTTAAATGATTATACCACAATTTACCAATCTATTGTCCTTCTAATGGACACTTAAAATGTTTCCAATATTATACTATTAAGACAATGCTGCAGATCTCATACATGTCTTTTCACGTGTCTTTGCTAGAATTTCTCTGGGCTTTACACCTAGAACTGTGGGGTTTTAAGCATATTCAACTTTACTAGATATTAACAAAATGTGCTCCAAAGCAGTTGTACCAACTATTTCACAGCCAGGATAGGAAGGGCCCAAGTTTCTCTGTCTCCTTACCAATAAAAATATCGTCAGACTTGAGTTTCTGCCAGTGGAAGTGTAAAAAGGTATCTCATTACTTTAATTTGCATATCTCTGATTACTAGAGTGACGATGGGCAACACTTATTATTTGCCATTTGGACTATGTTGCTTATTCATTTGTTTTTTGAGTTGTCTTTTCTTTATTGGTTTAAATGAGCTTTTCATATATCCTGGATACTAATAAATTTTCAGTTAAATGTGTGATAAATATCTCCTGCCAATCAGTGCCTTAGCTTTTTATTTTATTCACAATGCCTTTTGTTGTAGACAAGTTTTTAATAGTCAAATTTATCAATCCTTTACAGATTATGATTTCTTTTTTAGTAAATTACAGTAACAACAACTGTAGTTAACTCTTACTGTGTGTTTATTTGTAGTCATTTTTCTAAGCATTTCACATGTTTTATTTATCACAATTCCTGAGGGCTGTTTTTACCATCATCATTCTTATTTTACAAATGAGAAAACAAGAAAGATTACACAGCCTGCCCAAAGTCATAACTAGCATGTGATAAAGTTGATATTTGAATCAGTTAGTCTGGCTCTTAAACCTACATAGCATTATCTCCTGGTGCAGTTTTTAAAAATCCCTCCTCATCCTGAGGATATAAAGTTATCATCCTGTATTTTCTTCTAAAAGGCCTAAGTTTTTCTTTTCTCATTTATGTATTTAATCCATATAGAATTTATTTTCGTAGGCTCTTAATTATTTTCACACCAACTCAGATTAACAGTTTAATCAACACCACAATAAAGAGTATAATCTTTCCCCTGATTTATAATTTGCCATGTAGCAAATTCCATATAAATATCAAGGTGTTCTGGGCTCTGTATTCTCTTCACTAGTCTATCTGTCCATCCCTGAATCTATCTTAATTACTATAGTTCTATAATAAAGTTTTGCTGGAAGGTATATCATTTCAATTTGTTCCTCTTTAATGTTACTTTGACTATTTACCATAAGAATTTTGTGATCACCATGTCCACTACCACGAAAAAAGCCCTTTTGACATTTTTTAATGTTTATTTTTTGACAGAGCGCACACATGCACAAACAGGGGAGAGGCAGAGAGAGGGAGAATCTGAAGCAGGGGCTCCAGCTCCATGCTGACAGCAGAGAGCTCAACACGGGACTGGAACTCACAAACTGTGAGATCATGACCTGAGCCAAAATCAGACGCTTAACCAACTGAATAAGGCATCCCAAAAACCTTCTGACATTTTAACTGACACTACACAAATTTCATAGATTAATACTAGGAAAACAGACATCCTACTGACTTCCCATTCATGAACATCATGCTGTTGTTATTTTAAACTCACTAGCTTTCACTTCTAAAGTTTCTGTCATTTTCATATCCACCTGATCTTTTTTCTACCTTAAATGACATAACTAGTTATTTTTGTTTTGCTTATTTTAGAAAGAGAAAGGGCGTAAATGGGGGAGTGGGGCAGAGAAGAAAGAATCCCAAGCAGACTCCACGCTCAGCTGTGAGCCCAAATCAGAGCTCGATCCCACAACCCTGGGATCATAACCTGAGCCAAAATCAAAAGTCAGACACTCAACTGACTGAGCCACCCAGTTGCCCCCATAACTGTTTTAATTTAAGGGATATTACTCATTCACCTCCTTTAAAATACTAAATATAAACTTTATTTTTCAGTGAAGTATTTTAATGTCATCCAGAGAAAACTGCTCTTCTGATTTATTTCATATTTTCTCAGCATTAGATGCCTTAATTTGTTTGAAAATTTAGATTTATAGGTGTACTTTCTGATGGAAATTTTTGTTTTTCATACAAACATTTACTGAGAACCTCCTATTTACCACTTTGTTTTAACGTAACCACAATATCATTAACCACACCTTTAAAAACTAACAATTTTTAGTATTACTGGTCACTGTTCAATTTCACCAGTTATCTCATAAATCTGTTTCTTACAGTTGGTCTGCTGAAATCAGAAGATACGTCCTATACTCAAAGAAACACAAACCTCAGCTGCTTTCCCTGCAAGGTCCTAGCCACAGCCCTACTCACTGCTTTGTGTTCTATTGCCTTTCTGAAACATGAATGTTTATCTTTTTACACCCCATTTAAGTCAACTTGGTTTTTCTCTTTTTACTTCATCAATCATTGCTTTGTGTTTGCAAAAGAGGGATTTGCCTCAAAATATCACTAACAAATATATCTTGACAGCAAGCCATTAGCATTTATCAAAATCATCTGGGCAATGTTTTAAAAATATACATTTCTAAGCCCAATAATGGTCCTGAGGTTGGGAAATCTAGGCAGTTCTGTTGCTGCTGGTCCAGAAAACAGTATTTGAGAATCAATGGTTTATATTTCCACTCTGCACTTCTTTACCACTCTTCCTATATAGCAAGCTCTAACAATATTCTTTGAAAATATCACCAATTACCATAAAATTGCCAAATCCAAAGATTTCTTCTGAATCTTCATCTTATCATGACACTCTATAGCATTTGACTAAGAAAGCCATCTTCTCATTCTTGAAACTGCCCTCACATGACAATTATTTTTCTTGTAAATTTCCTGATAGGCTCACTCTCTTTCTGATTCACTCTCAGAGCTCCTTTTCCATTACCCCACTTTCAAAAATAAACAAACAAACAAACAAAAATCTCCCAGTTTCTGGTCCCCCAGTGTTCTTCTCTGAATGACTTTACCTGATCCTCTATCTGTAACTTATACCATTACCTGTTATCTATGAATGCTTCTGCACTACAACAACAGAGACCATATGGTCCACAAAGCCAAAAATGTTTACTATGTGCCCCTTAAAAGAAATAGGTTAGGGGATGCCTGGGTGGCGTCCAACTCCTGGTTTCAGCTCATGCCATGATCTCATGGTTCATGAGATTAGCCCTGCATCAGGCTCCATACAGACATCATGGAGCCTGCTTGGGATTTTCTCTCTCCCTCTCTCTCTCTGCCTCTCCCCCATGCTGGCTCACTCTCAAAAATATATAAATAAACATTAAAAAAAAGTTTGCCAACTATTCTAGGGTAACCACTAAAAAACTGGAAAAAGGTATAACTTCTAACATTGTGAAAAAATGGAAATGATTAAAAAATAATCAATTGAAAAGAATGCAAAAGGGAAGGAGTTCTTGGATAGAGTTAGAACAGATGGAACAAATGGAAAGCAAACTAAATGTATCAATAACTATATTAAATGGAAATACTCCAGTTAAAAGACAATGATTGCCAAGAGATTTTTTTTTTTAATTTTTTTTTTTTAATGTTTTATTTATTTCTAGGAGAGAGAGAGACAGCGTGAGCAGGGGAGGGTCAGAGAGAGAGGAAGTCACAGACTGAAACAGGCTCCAGGCTCTGAACTGGCAGTCAGCACAGAGCCCGACGCGGGGCTCGAACCCACGAACTGTGAGATCATGACCTAAGCGAAAGTCGGACGCTTAACCGACTAAGCCACCCAGGCGCCCCTGCCAAGAGATTTTTAAAATCCAACTATATTCTGTTTTCAACAGACACGCATCAAGATCTGAAAGTTTTAAAAAAATTTCCATTTACCATGTAAATTCTAGACAAAAAAAAGTTGGTACAATTAAAATAACATCAAGCAAAATAAAAAAAAGAAAGTTGAGTTAACCATCTGTTAGGTCCCTTTTAGCCCTACGTACTGTAATTCTAGGGTTAGGCCTGAAATGAAGGTCTCTGGATATTACTGGTGACTCTGAAAAGTATGAAGAAGTTAAGGAAGAAGTGGCAGAAGATAGACTGGCAAGCAAGTAAATTAGCAGACGCTGGTCAAATCTGCTATAAAGAAAAAAGGGAGAAGTATGAGTGAATCATTTGCTAGAGGGCTTGGGAGCACATCGTTATGGTTATAAATAAAATCAAGTAGAGAAGGGGCGCCTGGTTAAGCGTCCAACTTCGGCTCAGGTCATGATCCCACGGTTCGTGGGTTCGAGCCCCACTTTGGGCTCTGTGCTGACAGCCAGGTCAGAGGTCAGAGCCTGGAGCCTGCTTCAGATTCTTTTTCTCCCTCTTTCTCTGACCCTCCCCTGCTCACACTGTTTCTCTCTCTCTCTCTCTCATAAATAAATTTTTTTTTTAAATCAAGTAAAGAAGCAGAAGCTGAAAATTTAAGAAAATGAAGGTCTATCACAGGAGTCAAGGTTCTTCAGTAAACCAGATTAAATGAGAATGAGATTTAGGTCAAAGTTGGACAGGTGCCTCTCTCAGAAAGTAAAAAACATACTCTTCTTTTCCTTAAAGAATTAAAAAGAAAAAAATTTTGAGGAAAAAGCTTTTCAGGTAATATGTAACAAACTTGCATGTTAGCTGATCTTCATCACTAGATAGCATATAAGAGCCCAGTAGTAGGTATAGTAGGTCAATGTCAAGTAAAAGCCAAATGGAGTGCTGACAGAAAATATATTTTGTAATATTTCAACTAAAGAAAAGGTGATGGAAAACTAATTATCAGATGACACACTATATAACATAGATACATGGACAGCTAACTGGTTTCATCTGCCCAGTAGGTAATCCGACCCTTCTAGTGAAAGTACAGCACTGTGTTTGCCTTTAAAGAACTACTCCTCCCCTGCCATTTGACACACCTCACTTTGAATAGACTGACCTCATCCCCGAGTTAGGGGAGGAAGAGTGGTATTAATCGTGACCCAGGCCCAGCTAATCAGTTATTCCATTCCACTGGCAACAGTGGCTGGTCACAGATTCCATATTGGAACTTTGCTGCAACTGTCGAAAGAAGCATTTTCTTTTCTACTGGGCTGGTTATCCAGAAAGATGTAAATCTAGAACTGTTTGCAGCCATCTTTCCTGAAAGTACAGAAGCCTCTATGCAGTAAAAGAAAATGAACAAATACGTGCAGCAAAGCCTTATCAACGTTTTTTGGGCCACTGAAGCTAGCTGTGCCTCAAATATACTCCACCACTGAATTCCTTAAGTGTGACAATCAATTCCCTTTTATCCTGAACCACTTTGAGCTGAGTTTCTGTTCTCTGCAATCAAAGGAACTCACTTTAATACCCTTTCACAATATAGGGCATCTCTTATTATCCAAATTACTGATATCTAAAAATGTCACAGTCTAGGAGCATCTGGATGGCGCAGTTGGTCAAGCATCTGACTTTAGCTCAGGTCAGGATCTCACAGTTCGTGAGTTTGAGCCTTGCATCAGGCACTGTGCAAACAGCACAGAGCCTGGAGCCCACGTGGAGTTCTGTGTCTCTCTCTCTTCCCCTCCCCTGCTCACACTCAGTCTCTATCAAAAATAAATAAACATTAAAAAAATTTTTTAGCTAGGGGCGCCTGGGTAGCTCAGTCAGTTAAGTGTCCAACTTCAGCACAGGTCATGATCACATAGTTCATGAATTCAAGTCCCACATCAGGCTCTGTTCTGACAGCTCGGAACCTGGAGCTTGCTTAGGATTCTGTGTCCTCTCTCTGCCCCTTCACCACTTGTGCTCCATCTCTGTTTCTCTCTTTCTCAAAATAAATAAACATAAAAAAATAAAAATAAATTTTTTAAATTTAAATTTCACATTCTAAACTCAGGAACCAAATATATTTGAATAAACTTTTAGGTATTTCCTTCATAATCATGCTATTTGCTACCCAAACTTGGGGAATCAAATAGATTCAAACAGAGCAGTACCCCTTAACAACCAAATTCACTATCCAAATTGAAGACTGGATAAAACAGATTTAGATGGTGAGGGATACTTGTAATGCCAATCATGCAGAAGAAATATAGCAAGGGATGTACAATATAATGTCACATGAAAAAAGTTAAAATATAAAATTGTATATAAAGGCATATGTATATTAAAAAGGACAATGATATTAGACTTTTAAGTAATCTTCAAAATTCCTTTTTATAGTTTTCTTCAAAAATAAGTTTGATGTAGGGCGCCTGGGTGGCTCAGTTGGTTAAGCGTCAGACTTTGGCTCAGATCATGATCTCACGGTTCATGGGTTCAAGCCCTGCATTGGGCTCTGTGCTGACAGCCAGCTCAGACCCTGGAGTCTGTTTCGGATTCTCTCCCTCTCTCCCTCTCTCTCCCTCTCTCTCTGACCCTCCCCTGCTCACGCTGTGCCTCTCTCTCTCTCTCTCTCTCAGAAATAAATAAAACATTAAAAAAATTTAAAAAAAATAAGTTTGATGTGTATTACCTCATTTGAGTTGAAAAGGAAATCTCTGAGAGTTAACAAGCTAATACTGGTCAAATTAGATTTTTTTTTTACATTTATTTATTTTTGAGAGACAGAGTGTGAGCAGGGGAGGGGCAGAGAGAGGAGACACAGAATCTGAAACTGGCTCCAGGCTCTGAGCTGGCTGTCAGCACAGAGCCCAACATAGTGCTCAAACCCACAAACCGTTGAGACCAGGACCTGAGCCAAAGTCGGACACTTAACTGACTAAGCCATCCAGGTGCCCCAATACCTGTCAAATTAGAAAATTAAGGCTTAAAAAGAAAAAAAGTCTATGTAAATTTATCTTATGATAAAGATAGCATTTCAAACCAGCATATAAAAAGATTATGGATAAATGAGAAAAAAATAACTCATACATATAAAGAATTAAGCATATTACTGGCACTTATAGAGCAATTACACATAGCTGCATCAGTTATAAAGAAAATTATTTAATACGCTTTTTTCCCCCCATCTCAAAGCAATATTTCAAAAGTATATGCTAACAGAGGGAAACAATGCAGTGAGACAGTTACTGTGGTCCGTAGGGTGTGGTTCGGAGTAGGCCAGCTTATGCTGTTATTCAGTGGTCTGAGTTAGAAGAAACTAATTATAGAGGAAAACTGTGGTAAAGAATGAAAATAGAGAATACAGAGTTTCCTTTAAATTAGAAGTTCATTTAAAAAAAAAGTAACTAAAGATATTTAATGCCATATTTTGCATCTGTATCCTAATAAAATTTAATTTTCAAAAAATTTTTATGGTTGCTTTCATTTCTTTACCAAGTTTTCAAGGTCATTTTCCAAGAAGAAAAAAAAAACAGAAGTATCCTTTTTCTTTACACTCACTATCACAAGGATCTACTAATGAATGTAAGATCGTATATTAACATTCAGTAACAAAAGAGAATAAAATCAAGCAAATTCATATCTAAAAGATAAATATCTAGCTTCACTACAGAGAAAGTAACTCCAAGCAAAAGTATCACCAGTAGATATTAAAAGGAGAACATTCTACTATCAAAACAGGGTCCATTAGAGAAAACAACACTGAATTGAAAGCTATTTTACAAAAATAATTTGGAAAACCGGGGCTCAAGAGCTAATAATCATGTTTCTTCATTTTTTAGTACTTAAAACTGAATTTACAAATAAATATGTAACTTAGATATGTAAATACTTGTATTTTTAAACTTTGCAAACTATGTGTTTTTGTTTTTTCAAAAGTCTCTAAATACTCTTTTTACAAACCCATTTCCCCCTCTTCCTGGGCACACACTAGACTTATTTCCCAACCTTCCTTGCAGTTAATTATAAGGGACCATGCAACTGAATCCTTGGCCAATGGTGTATGGGCAGGGGTGATGTCCTTCAGGCTGAGCCAATAAGAGCCCTTAAATAAAGGGGTGGGAAGGCCTGTCCTTCCTTGTCTACTGGAAAATGGAAAAGATCCACAGAGAAGCTCTAAGATCCTATGGGATACAGAGCCACTAAATGAAACAACCCTGGGTTCCAATTGACCACACAAAGAAGAACACCCACCATTACCCCATCCCCATCCATCTACACTGGACTGTGATGCAAAAAGATATAAAATTTTACTGTGTAGAATCACTGATATTTGAAGGCTGTTTAGTAATAGCATTTAGCCTACCCTGACTAACGCATTACTAAGAATTTTTCTAACCTCTCCCATGAGGAAATTCTTCAATATCCAATCCAACAATAAGTACTATTGGTCTTTAAAATCTATCCCGAATCTAACCATTTTTTGCCATTCCCATCTATACCACCTCATTCAAGCCCCTTATCATTCTCTCATCTGATTAGTGAAGAAAGTGTGATATGTCTGTATCCATTGCTCCACTACAGTCTATTTTACACCTAATAGGAGGAGTCAACCCTTTTTAAAGGTAAATCAGATCATGTCACTCTCTTACCAAACTTTCAATGTCTCTCCATAACACAAATAAAACTGCAACTTCCTTAGGAGCACATGTACCCCAATGTTCATAGCAGCACTCTCCACAATAGCTAAAACATGGAAAGAGCCTAAGTGTCCATCAACAGATGAATGGATCAAGAAGATGTGGTTTATCTATACCATGGAATACTACATGGCAGTGAGAAACAATGAAATCTGGCCATGTGTAGCAACATGGACGGACCTTGAGGGTGTTATGCTGAGCGAAATAAGTCAGGCAGAGAAGGACAAATATCATATGTTTGCACATATAGGAGGATTAGGAGGAACTTGACGGAGGAACAAGGGGGAGAAGAAGGGGGGAAATGGTGGGGGAAAGGGAGAGAGGCAAACCATGAGAGACTCTTGAATGCTGACAAAAACTGAGGACTGATGGATGTGGGGGGGAGGGGGGATGGGCATGGAGGAGGACACTTGTGGGGATGAGCACTGAGTGTTATGTGGAAACTAATTTGACAATAAACTATTTGTTAAAAAAAAAAAAAACTGCAACTTCTTACTGTGGCCTACCTTCATCTTTCCCTCACTCTACTCCACTTTAGCCTCACTGCTGTTTTTTGTTTTATTTTTAATTTAAGCTTATTCCTGCTTTAGGACCTTTACACTTCCTTCCTGCCCTCTCTACCTAGACCTTCTTTTATACACTGAGGTCTCTGCTCCAATGCCAACTCCTCAGAGAGGATTTTCTTTACTATCCTATCTAAAATTCCCTTCCCTGCTATATTCTCCTTATCCTGATCTATTTTTAATCACAGAACTTGATAACACTACCTAGAATTAAATTACTATTTATTTGGTTTTTTGTCTACTGGAAAACATCCCCACTAAAAGGTTTTTGCCTTTTTCATCATAGGTATCCACAGCTTAAAAATGTATTTGTTGAAGAAATAAATTCACATATGCGTTAATTCATGTGTTTTAGAAATCATTTTTATTGCTTAAGGCAGTCATTTTATTAACAGCTTGTTTTCCCTTTTATTTTCATCTATATACACCACTTTATTTGACTTCCTGTAAGAGCTATTCTCAACAATAATTTAACAACATCTGGCCTTAACAATGAGCAAGTAGGGGCACCTAGCTGGCTCAGTTGGTAGAACAGGAGGCTCTTGATCTCAGGGTTGTAAGTTTGAGCCCCATGTTGGGTANATACACCACTTTATTTGACTTCCTGTAAGAGCTATTCTCAACAATAATTTAACAACATCTGGCCTTAACAATGAGCAAGTAGGGGCACCTAGCTGGCTCAGTTGGTAGAACAGGAGGCTCTTGATCTCAGGGTTGTAAGTTTGAGCCCCATGTTGGAAACAGATTATTCATAAAGTAAAATATTTAATAAATAAATAAAATTTAAAAATTAAAATGAGTATCAGATTTCTTTTGTAAGGAGTTAATCAATGTTGCTGATATAGTTAAGTGTGCCCAGTAATATATACAGAAGACGGCTCTTGGGGCACCTGGGTGGCTCAGTTGACCATCCAACTTGGGCTCAAGTCATGATCTCACAGTCTGTGAGTTCGAACCCCACACTGGCCTCATTGCTGTCAGAGCAGAGCCCACTACGGTTCCTCTATCCCGCTCTCTCTGCCCCTCCCCTGCTTGCACTCTCTCAAAAATAAACATTCAAAAGAAGATGGCTCTTAAAGAAAGAGAATATCTAAATGGACAATAAGGATATGAAAAAGAATTCAACATCTGCAACAAATTAGATTATTGTTCAAAAAAATTCACTACCTGGGACGCCTGGGTGACTCAGTAGGGTAAGTGTCCAACTCTTGATCTCAGCTCAGGGTCGTGAGTTCAAGCCCCGCACTGGGCTCTGTGCCAGGTGTGAAGTCTTCTTTAAAAAAAAAAAAAAAAATTATTCACTACCTATCCTCAAGTCAAGTATACCTCCTCATCCCCTGAACTGAGCTAAGTCACATGACTTACATGATATAAACATCTTAAAATATGCTTGCCTGATTAGGTATGCCTTCTTCCATTTGTGCCACCACTACGACAATATGCATTATCTAGCCTACTAGTCCCAGTAGGAAGATGAGATACACAAGGAAGAGCTATGCCAGGAGACCCACAAATCATGACTAACAAATAAATATTGTTGTACACCACTGGCAATTTTCAAGTTGTCTGTTCAGCATTATTAGTTGACTAATATAATATCATTAGTATCTGAGAAATGAGAATAAAAACCGCTACATCATTCATAAATAGCCAAAGAAATAAAAACAATCAAAATCACATCAACAATAAAATTAATAAATGGAATACAATACAGCAATAAAAAAGAACTGCTGATACAACAACAATTAATCTCCCAGACAAAATACTGAGTGAAAAAAGCCAGCTACTGAAAGATATGATCAAAATTATCCCACTTATACTAAATTCACAGATAAAATAAAAATATGGTTATAAACTTCAGAAGCATGGTTCCCTTTAGGAGTGGGAGGCAGAGCAGAAAAGGAAGCCTTATAGAGTTTGATAAACAGTCTTTATCTTGATCCAAGTGGCAGATAACCAGGTATATAATTTTTAAACTGAGAACTTTTGTACTTCACTGCATACCTCAATAATAAAACGAAAGGAAAAACATTAGCCTAACTAATGAGATTGGTTATTTGAAGCTAAAGTGGCATTCCATGTGCTAAATATTATCAGTCCAGTATTACAATTATTATTGTATAACTCAAGAATGCCTCAAAATTAAACTTTACTGTAATCACTAAAAACCTGGAGAAAGCAAAAATATGCATCTAGTTTAAATATTAATCCAAAGATTTATTTTTTAAATTACATTATTTTAACAGCTTCAAAATACACTAATCTTTTGCCATTCTATTAAGATACCACGTGGAAACTACACTATGACCTAAACATGAATCTTAAACAATTTAAAATCACTCCCTCTACAAGACAGCTCTCCAGTGTTTGTAGATAATATATTTTTCTTTGGGGGACCTGAGTGGCTCGGTTGGTTAAACACCTGACTTTGGCTCAGGTAATGATGTCCCAGTTCATAAGTTCAAGCTCCACTCAGGTCCTAACCTCAGTTTGTTTGTTTTTTAGTTTACTTATTTATTTTTGAGAGAGAGAGAGCATGAGCAGGTGGCAGTCGGAGACAGAGGGAGACACAGAATCCAAACCAGGCTCTAGCCTCTGAGCTGTCAGCACAGAGACCAATATGGGGCTTGAACCCATAAACTGTGAGATCATGACCTGAGCCAAAGTTGGTCACTTAACCAACTGACCCACCCAGGCACCCCCTGATCTCATGGTACTTGAGTTCAACCCCTGCACTGGGCTCTCTCCAGTGAGCACAGAGCCTGCTTCAGATCCTCTGTCTCCTCCCTCTACCCCTTCCCCACTCTCTCAAAAATAAATAAATGTAAAAAAATTATTTTTATTGAAATTTTATTTACATTTTAGTTAACATACCATGCAATAGTGGTTTCATTAGAATTCAGTGATTCACACTTACATACAACACCCAGTGCTCATCAGAACAAGTGCCCACCTAGACTATCTCGCCCCAACATCCTTCCATCAACCCATAGTTTGTTCTCTATCATTAAGAGTCTCTTATGATTTGTTTCCCTCTCTTCTCTTCCCCCACATTCCCTTATGTTCATCTGTTTGGTTTCTTAAATTCCATGAGTGAAATCATATGGACTGACTGAAATCAAATAAGACTGACTTATTTCGCTTAGCATAATACACTCTAGCTCCATCCACGTCACTGCAAATGGCAAAATTTTATTCTTTTTCATTGTTGAGTAATAATCCATTGTGTATACATATATACCACATTTTCTTTTGTTTTTAAAACATGTTTATTTTTTAGGGGCGCCTGGGTGGTTCAGTCAGTTAAACGTCCGACTTGATTTCGGCTCAGATCATGATCTCACAGTCGAGAGATCAAGCCCCATGTGGGGCTCCATGCTGGCTATGGAGCCTGCTTCAGAGTCTCTTCCTCTCCCTCAGCCCCTCCCCCACTCTCACTCTCATTCTTTCTGGAAAAAAAATTCTATTTATAATTAGAAAAAAAACTATACATGCTTTTTATCTAGATTATTTATTCAGAGATTTCATTTTACTAGCTCAATGATATTTGCCTATAAGACTACCAAGTTACCCTTCCACAGTCCTCACAGAAAGAAAACTGTACATCAAACAGCTTTCTCTCTTAGGTTCCCAATCTCTAAATGATTCATGTTTTATGTGAACACACATTTAATGACCCCTATGAGCTCCGGAATGTGCTACATCTCAGCAGCACTTCACTTCTCTAAAAGTCTACATTTTCATTCACAGGTTTAGGAAAAATAATACCTCTTTACTGAGAATAAACAAACACTGTGCTATATGCTTGATATGCATTACCTTATTTATGAAGAAATGTGTGCTATTATCCTCACTTACAGATGCAGAAACGAACTCCAGAGGGGTATGTAATGTTCCCAAGATGATACAGATGATCTGGAGTTAGAAACCAGGTCCCAACTTCTTAAACAATATGCTAAAACTTAGCACAACTAAGAAACATGATGATGACAATAACAACAGCAAAACACTCACTTAGCATTTACTGTGTGCTTAAGTCATTCAATCCTCATAACAATCTTAATCAAATGTATATTATTATCCTCATTTTACAAACCAAGAAACTGAAGCACATGAAGATTTCTACTTGTCTCAGGTTACTGGCTAGTTAAATGGCAGAGCCAAGATTTGGATCTCAGTGGTCTCGCCTTAGAATTTGGGCTCTTAAATACTATGCTACTTTGCCTTTCATAAACTGCTTCATGTGATAGTTGAAAAGCTACACATCCTATTTCCTCTATGAAATCATAAGCTTTTTATGGAGCAGTGATCAATTCTGACCCCACTACAGCTCAACATTAGCTTTTCCTTTAGCATAGAGACTGGTAATAATAAAGGGAGACTAGGAGGCATATTGGGGTCCAAAGTAAGGCTTCATTGCAATAGTGATGTTTGATGTTAGCCTTGCCACTGAACTCCCAAACTGTGTTGTCAACTGCTTAGCCCATATGTGGTGGTCTCCCCTACCAGTCTATTGGCTTGTTGAAACAGAGTATTTGTCTTTATATCTGCTACACAATGTTTGGTACTCAAAAAATGTTTGTTGAATAAATATGTGAAACTATTACAGAGGGTTTTACCTCACATAGCCACTATCAATAGAATCAATAATATGAAACAGATTCAGAAGCAATTTTATAATTTGTGATAAACCACTTATCAGGCTGTTGAAGTAGAAAAGAGAGCAGGTAAAAACAGTGATAGACAGGAGAAGCAAATAAGACAGTAGGAACATATATTATTTACATCTAGTAGTAAATATGAGAACAAAGCAGAGAGACTTCTTCTTCCTAATTTACACATTCATAAATTTTTATTTCTTCAGTTCTTTAAGATAACCTTCTTTTGAGCACTTCTTCCTTTAACTTTCAACAAGAATCAGAGACTTGGGGAGTTGATCCACTTACAAACTCTATAAATGTCCAAATATTCTGAAAGTCTTGTTGACAAGATAGATACACTCAATAACTATAAAATATAAAATGCTGGCACTCAGCATCACCTTCCACATTCTTAAGCCTGAGGAACAAGAATTCAGCATTTATTTATAAGCATGGGCTTGGTACTTTTGTTTATGGAACACATTTCCATAATACGACATCTTCAAATACTGGAATGGCTTTTCAGATAAACACACTCTTAATCACTTGAGTAGTTTTACAGGTATACTTTAAACTTAGATTTGAATCCTCTGTATGAAAGATTCTGAGGGGCTTTCAGAGTCATGTGAACAGGAGATCCTTCTAACAGACCATCTCTTCTTGTCCACTTTAGGAGATGTTCCGCAGACCCTTTAGTCTTTTTCCCTACTACATTTTTTATTTGTCCTGTTTTTCTACTCTTCAGTAGTAATCCTAATGTCCCTTTTATTAACTACTGCTCAATTCCTCCATTCCAGATAATTTAACCAATGTTCTAAAACTCTTCAACAGCTAAGCATCCTGAAGACTAAATAAATAAATAAATAACAAAAACAAAGAAACAAATGAAAAAAGTAATTTTGGATAACCATATGGTCTTTTTTCTATAGAGAGCCAGATTATAAATATTTTAGGCTTTGTGGATCACATATTCAGAGTTTTTGTTTTTTTCACTCTTTTAAATGTTTAAAAATGTAAAAACCATATTTAGCTCTCAGACAGAACAAAAACAGGCCACCTGCCAGATCTGGCGTGTGGACAGCAGTCTGTCTATCATTATACTAGAGGACTTACATATGCTATTTTAGTTATCAGTAACATGCAGTGAAGCCTCAGAGAGGTGTTTAAAACCTGTATAAAATGAAGAAGCCAACTATGATAACATATGTGAGAAATACTCCAGGCTAAGAGGAATATGTAATGCAAAACGCCTAAATCAGAAACAAACTTAGCATGGTTGGGGAACAGAAAGGAAGTTAGGTTAGTATGGCTGAAACGAAATATTCCACAAGGAAAATGGTGAGAAAGTTGAGGTTAGAGATAGAAAAGAATTGGATCATACCTCTCAGTCTGGGATTTCATTCTAATGTAATAGAAAGCCTCGGGGTATTGTTTTATTTTATTGTTTATATACAAGGAATAATATAACCTGATTTATGTTTTTTAAAGGTTACTACAGTTACTTGAAAGAAAATGGATTAGAGGAGGGAGAGAAGAAGGAGTAGAAGCAGCGAGACCAGTTAGGAGATTGTTACAGCAGTCCAGGCAAAAGGTAATGGTTGTTGAATACAGTAGTAGTGGCAGTGAGGAGAGAAAGTTGTGGACAAATTGGGCATGTATTCTGTACCTACATGAATAAACTGATTACATGTGGGAACAAACACAACACTTAGGTTTATTTGACTGAAAGTGACTAGATATATAGTGGTTCTATTTACTAAAATGAGAAAGCTGGAGAAAAACAGGTTTATATTCATTTATTGATGGTATTTTTGTTGCTTTGGGGGAGGTGAGAGTTGTGGTTTAGTATGTCTTTGGTCATGTTAAGTCTAGGACGCTTACAGGACATGCACGTGAAAATATTGTGTAAACAACTAGATAGACAAGTATGGAAAACAAATGAGGAAAGAGCTAAAGATAAGGCACATCTGCTAACCATCAGCATATAGATGGCATTTTGGCAATCAGACTAGATGAACTGGCATCCAAAGAGACAGCAGGTAGAGAAAAAGAACTATGACTAAGCCCTATGGGTCATCAGTGTTCAGTAATCCCAGCAGAGAAAGAGTCAAAAATACAGCAGCTAATGACTTAAAAACACAGAGTAATAACAGCAGCAGCAGTAGTAGTAGTAGTAATAATAATAATGGTTAACCCTTACAATATTTAATAAGTGGAGCACTTGGGTGGCTCAGTCGGTTAAGTGTCTGACTTCGGCTCAGTTCATGTCGGTTAGTATCTGACTTCAGCTCAGTTCATGATCTCACGGCTAATGAGCTCGAGCCCCACGTCAGGCTCTGTGCTGACAGCTTAGAGCCTGGAGCCTGCTTCAGATTCTCTGTCTCCCTGGCTCTCTGCCCCCGCCCCCACTCGTGCTCTCTCAGTCTCTCAAAAGTAAATAAATGTTAAAAACAAAAAGGGGGGGGGGAATACTTAATATGTGCCAAACTATTCATTTGAGTCATTTAATCTTAGAACAGTTTTGTGGAGCTAAGCAGCAGTATTATCACAATTTTCAAATGAAGAAACTGAAGAACACCGGATAAACACCCTGCTTTAGATGGCATATCTTAGCAGAGGAAAACCACCAGACAAATGAAGTTTCATGAAAGAAAAGTATTTCAAGAAGCAGCAAATGAAGTCAAATAAAGATAGAGAAATGACCTACAAATCTGAAACCATGGAAATCACTGTGACCATTCTATATCTGATTTATGTTTGTGACTAGTTGAGTCTGGGCATATACCCCAATCTCCTCATGGAATTAGGTGTGAAAGATAAATAAGTTATTATTGAATATTCTATTACCTACCTATAAGCAGACAACTCAATTTGTCATGGTTAGTAATCTATTTTTATAGGATCATTCTCCAATAATATAAATATTTAAGACATCATGGAGATAGAGCAAACTATATGTTCCCAGAAGTTAAAGCTAAGCCATTACTAACCACCCAACAAGAGTAACCTTACATTAAAATTTTATTTACCTCTAGGTACCTATAGCAACAACTTGCGACATTTGCCACAGATAACTGAAAATCATGCAAGTGGCTCTCGTAACTAGGATGAATCAGAAAATATACCTACCTCAACCAACTACCACTGCAATAAGGATCCACAGAATGTCAAAAAAGCACAGTCATGCATTTGGCTAGTCATTAGATCTGAGCATACCCTATACTCTAGTAAATTTATCTTACAGAGCCAACATATCACTTTTATCCATATCTCAAGGGAATCTAAATTAAAATATCAATGACAGTCTCATAAAAACTGAAAAAAGAAATTTAGATTAGGAAGAGCCACAGAAACCATTTGATTGAAACAAATAAATACATAAACTATAGCTGGGATTAGCTGTTTAGCCAGAGTTTACCATGGCATTGATTTTATAGCAAAAGCTCCCTACAGAGCTAAAAGAACAAACAAAACCCAGCACTGATATAATCTTCCTCTATTTTTGGTGACCTTTTACAGATGGAATTGAGGTGCTTTCTAACAGAAAGCTACCAAGAGAAAATGCCAACAATGACAACTAATATTAAAATTTGGTACCACAGTCTGCTGAAATTAAAAGGCTCTCCAAAAAGTTATGAAAAAGGATAGCCAAAAATAACATAGCTGTGTGACCTGTACAAGTTATTTAACTTACAATATTATTCATTGGCATTTAATCATGGGCTGTGCAGAGGTCCACAAATTTTTTTCGGTAAAAGGCCAGACAGTAAAGTATGTTAAACTTTGCAGGTCCTATGGTTTCTTTCCCAACTACCCAACTCTGCCCTTGTAGGACAAAAACAACTATAAACAAAAACTTAACCTCACATCACCTGCCCTTTACTCATAAAAGCTGAAATCCAAAATTAACTAATGAAAATTTAAATTTGACTAGACATTCCTGTGCTATAAAAAAAATTTAATCATGTTCCATATAGTTTATATCATCTTCACTAGAAATAAGAACGAAAAACAAAGCTTAAGACACACAGACATACCACCCAACTTCCTAATATTATTAATAGAGGAGTGCCCAGGTTGCTCAGCAGGTTAAAAGGAGTAGCCAAGTCCTAATCTCAGTTCCTGTCAGTCTCATGGTTGGTGGGAAAGAGCACCGGGAGACTTAGAATTCTGGCTCTCCCTCTCTCTCTGCCCCTTCCCCACATGTGCATACACTTTCTCTAGCTCTCTCTCAAAATAAACTTTTTTTAAAAGTGATTAATAGAATATCACCTTTTCAATCTGTACAAATGAAGAAAACAAATATAACTTTAATTTTTTTAACTCAAATTTTAAAATGTTTTCTAAACCTTTAATAATGCACGGCCATGCCATAAATTAACACTAGACATAGATCTTTTTTTAATTTTTTTTAATGTTTTATTTATTTCTGAGAGAGAGAGAGAGAGAGAGAGCGTGAGCAGGGGAGGGTCAGAGAGGGAGATACAGAATCTGTAGCTGGCCCCAGGCTCTGAGCTGGCTGTCAGCACAGAGACCGACGCGGGGCTCGAACCCACAAACCATGAGATCATGACCTGAGCCGAAGTCAGATGCTTAACCGACTGAGCCACTCAGGCACCCCTAGACATAGATCTTTATCTGTAAATATTTCCATAAGAAATTTTAAACTGCTCAACTGTGATCGGGCAAAGAACAACCACTATTTACTGATTTCTGTTTATAACTCTATCCCTACAATGATTATGGTATTTCCATTGCACCCTCCTCTTTCACTACTTAGCTGACTCCTAGATACCCACTCCAAAAAAAAAAAAAACACCCACAAAGAAACCTAGTGTAGAGTCTGACACCCTGAAAGATAACAGTGAAGCAATAATACAACATTCAACAGCATCCATTATTTCTGAATATGCAAAGAATTGATATAAGACATGCTATTATAGCACAAATAAACTAATAACATACCAATCCATTACAACTATCCTATACTTATCTTCTTTCTTATACTCTTTTCCACTATGGCCTTCTCTAGACAAGATTTAGCTTCTATTCTGTTCTGCTGTTTGCATTTACACTACTATTATAGGCTGAAATGTATTCCCCTAAAATGTATATGCTGAAGCCCTAACCCCCAATGTGGCTATATTTAGAGATAGGATGTTTAAAGAGGAAATTAGGGTTACATGAGATCATCCAATAGGACTGGCATCCTTATTAAAAAAGGAAGAGACACCAGAGATGCATATGCGCGTGAGCGCACGCACACACGCGCGCGCGCACACACACACACACACACAGAGGCCATATGAGGACATATTGAAAAGGTGGACATCTGCAAGCCTAGGAGAGACCTCAGGAGAAACCAAAACTGTCAACACCTTGAACTTGGACTTCCAGCCTCCAGAACTGTGAAAAAAAATTGTTGTTATTTAAGCCACCCAGTCTGTGGTATTTTGTTATGGCAGCCCCAGCAAACTAATATAACTATACAGCAGTCTTTGGTATACAATTACCAATATACCTTAACTTGACACTATATTATAATGAATTCTATAGGATACTTATTTTAGTTTTCTGCCATTGCCTAAGAAATACAATGCCATTCATCTGTGCCTCATATATGTATGGCTTGAAATATACACAAATTCCTTTCTCTTCTATCCCTTCAACTGTGATAATTTCTGATTTCTACTCTTATTTACCATAGTCAGACATCTGCTTTCCAACACACTCAAATATGTAACCTGACATATTTGTCACCTGCCACCCTGACACCTTTCCCCTCCCTTACCCAACTTTTTACAATCTGCATCACATACACTTCTCAGCCTTGGCACTACTGACATAAGGCATTCAGAAGCATCACCCACCAATGAGAGCATTTCTGTTCCATGAACAAAACAATAACATGCTGCTTTCTATTATTTATCTTATTGCCCACACCAGTGGGCTATTTATTCTGATTGTTGCAACTGTTCCTTGAGTTGAGAAAATTCAAATGTTTAACTCTATGTAAGCTTATTATAATAAAAGTGAAAAACTCTGCTCAAATGTTATCTAAAGAGAGACTAGCTTTGGGGTGCCTGGGTGGCTCAGTCGGCTAAGCCTCCAACTTCGGCTCAGGTCATGACCTCACGGTTCATGGGTTCGAGCCCCGCGTTGGGCTCTGTGCTGACAGCTAGCTCAGAGCCTGGAGCCTGTACTGGATTCTGTTATCTCACCCTCTCTCTGACCCTCCCCTGCTCACGCTGTCTGTCTCTCTCTCAGAAATAAATTTTAAAAAACACTAAAAAAAAAGGAGAGAGAGATTAGCGTTGTTGATTTCCATCAACAAAACATGTGCTACAAGTTGATTTTTCCACTTACACTGATAGGTCTGTGTTCATTTATCCACAGTTATCCAGACTCCTTTTTCTGACCAATGTGCATTTCTAAAAGCAACAGCATTCCAAAACTACATGTATGTTCAGAGTATCCCTTACGAGCCTGGTCAAGAATAAAGACTAAAATTTTGTTCTCTTTAGAACGTCGTAGAGTGAACAACTAAGTTAATGCTTCAAAATACATACTCATCAAATATTGCCTTACTGCCTCAAGAATCAAAATGTTATAGAAAAATATATCATTTTTATTCCTTCAAGATCTTGATTTTTATCAACACAATATTGTCAGACCATTTATAGAAAAGTTTAATCTTGGGGCACTTGGGTGGCTCAGTCAGTTAAGCTTCCAACTTCGGCTCAGGTCATGATCTCACGGTCCGTGAGTTCGAGCCTTGTAATGGGCTCTATGCTAATACCTCAGAGCCTGGAGCCTGCTTCAGATTCTGTGTCTCCCTCTCTCTCTGCCCTTCCCCTGTTCCTGCTCTGTCTGTCTCTCTCTCTCTCTGTCACTCAAAAATTAAAAAAAAAAAAAAAAACATTAAAAAGAGTTCAATCTTAGAAGTTTTCTTAGGTTTTGATCCTGTTAAAAAGGTGCCTTAATTCACTATGTGCCACAAACTATATTTTGCCAACGACTTCAAATGGGATTCCGTTTTTTATGCTGTGAGATAACAATACTAACTTAATAACTTATAAGGAATAAATATTCATGGTAAATTCAGTTTTATATAAAATATAAGTTCAAGATTAATCATTATTTTACTGTGTGCAATTAGATATACAGCAAGTCACTCACCGCTACACCAGTAAAATCTCAGCTATTCCGAATTTTTAAAGAAGTCATTCTAGAAATCCAACTTTCTCCAACACTGGAATTTCACCTCCTTAAGTATTAGAAGTTATTTTCAAATTCTCTGATGAAATTATTTTTTTTTTAATGTTTATTTTTGAGAGAAAGACAGAGCACGAGCAAGGGTAGGACAGAGAGGGAGACACAGAATCTGAAGCAGGCTCCAGATTCTGAGCTGTCAACACAGACCTCAATGCTCAATGCAGGGCTCGAACCCACAAATCAGGAGATCATGACCTGAGCCAAAGTTGGATGCTCAACTGACCAAGCCACCTCGCCACAATATGTTTCTAACTTAATATCTTTTGAAGCAGAGTATACTGAATATAATTCACACATTTCTTATGAATCTCAAATCTTATATTAAATGTCAATTTTTATATGATAGTGACATTCATAAAAACTGATATACATAAGCAAAGTTCTCTGTCCCTATCTCAGTATCAACAGATTGGCTTCCTTTTAGTTTATAGAAAAGCTTTTCATGCTGTCTGCCTAACAACCTACAAATGCCCCTCTGTTCTCACTGCTGCTTCTAATCCATGTGACCTTAGAAACCAAATACTTATTTGAATTGTCTAAAATAAGACTAACCTCTAAATGAAAGCCTAAGGGATTCTCATACAAGGGACAGAAATGTGAACCATACATTTTCATGAAATCTCCATTAACCATTTAGAGACTTTTTCCAAAACAGTTTTACGGGGAAAATATGGGCTTTATAGTCACACAGGGGTTCAGAGCCTACCTTTAGCACTGATTATCTTCCCTAGAAGTTTACATGTTTGTTAAAAGAAATCATCAGGATCACCTAACTCACAGTTGCTATGAAGTTAAATGTGATATTAGATAGGGGCACCTGGATGGCAGTTAAGCATCCAACTTTGGCTCAGGTCATGATCTCATAGTTCGTGAGTTCAAGCTCCACATCAAGCTCTGTGCTGACAATTCAGAGCCTGAAGCCTGCTTCAGATTCTGTGTCTCCCTCTCTCTCTGCCTCTCCCCTGCTCAAATTCTGTGTGTGTCTCTTTCTCAAAAATAAAAGAAGAAGAAGAAGAAGAAGAATTAAAAAATGTGACACTAGATACTCTTACAAAGTAGGTGGCACAATTAAAAGGTGTACTTTCATCTTTGATTTACCTAAGTTAATGTGGCAAATTTGAATTTTATCACTTTTTATACAGTCAACAAAATTTTCCATTTCTTTTTCAACACTTTTAAGTTCTCTAGTATCTACATATGGTTTTTTAGTTTCTCCCACCAAACAGTTTTTGAGTATTTTATGCCTTTCTTGTTCTCTGTAACTGAGACTTCTCCTGCTTGGTCCAAGTAGCTGAAATCCCTAAGACTGTACTGGGAACATGGAAAAGAATGTACAAACCTAAGTACTCACACTCCAGATCACAAATAAGCTTTCTAAAGTCAAAGTCTCTGTCTGCTACTTACTAGTAATATAACTTTGGGGAAGGCTAGTCTAGTTCTCTGAGCCTTAGTTTCTTCATATTCAAAAAACAGCATCAAAGCATCTAGGTGGCTCAGTCAGTTAAGTGTCTGAATCTTGATTTTGGCTCAGATTATGATCTCACAGTTCGTGAGTTGAAGGCCTGCATCTACTTGGGATTCAGTTGCCCTTTCTCTGTCCCTCCCCCGTTTGCTCTCTCTCAAAATAAACTAAAAAACAAACAGATAAACTTAAACAAAAAATGGTATCAATCTCCAATAATATGGCCAATCATTTGGAACAAAGCAATGAGATTTCCAAAACTAAGTAAAACAGAAAATACATAGTCTTAAAAGTATCAAAAAACTGACAAGATAGTAGGGAACCATAAGGCCAAAACATAAGAAAGGGCAGGAATTCAGAGAAGAAAGCAGAGTGCTGAAGCCAATTTAGCAGCTAATCAAAACCAAACTTGGACTTTGATTATCACAGTCTCATGAAGATAGTAGCCAAGCCCAGGGCCCACCTTAGGTAGTAAGTCTGATAGGACATCCTATACCATACAACTGGAATTCATAAAATCAACCAAAGAAGACCTGTTCCATTCTAATCCATTCCCTTAGATCTGCAAGGAAAGTTGCTTTGGCACTGAACTGTAACAGAAAACGGGAAAGCAGACTTCCTGTCAAGTTATAACTTCTTAGTAAAGGGCCAGATGTAAGTACTTTAGGCTTTGGAGGCCATAGATCTCTGCGGCAACCATTCAACTCCTTTGTCATAGCTTGCAAACAGCCACAAACACAAAAACAAATGAGGATGCTACATTCCAATAACACTTTATTTATGGGCACTGAAATTTGAGTTTCATTTAATCTTCACATGTCACAAAATATTATTTTTTTTTTGCCAATCATTTAAAATGTAAAAACCATTCTTAGCTTTCAATCTTACAAAAACCAGGTGGCACAGAGCACATTCTGCCTCGAGTTGTAACCAAAAGACACATCACACCTAAAATACAACTACCCTACAGACACAGATTTGTGGTCCTAATTCACATCACTTATATGACAAAAAATAAATAAAAATAAAAATAAAACAGGTTATAGGCATCTAGAACATGTCTGTGCAAATAACATAAATAATGTCCCAAGAAAGGGCATTACTTACACCATGCACAAAGATAACAAAACACATGAATGACAACAAGCAAACAATGGTTAGAAACAGATCTACAAAAATGTCAGATATTAGAAATGATCATATACAAAACATAAAATAACTGCTTACTAATGCTGAAAGCAATAAACATGGCTGAAAATATTTGAAAGGAACAAGAACTATACAAAATGACTTGGAAGATTTGGAAAACAACTTATAAAATTATAAAACACAGTTAAAACTAAAACTAAAATGAAACAGTGAAAAAGAAATTACTCATAATAAAAGAAGAAAAATATTTTTAAAAGACCACGTAAGAAAAAAGTTAACAGACATGTAAATTGGAGATCCAAAAAAGAAAAGAGTAGTGAAATTGTAACATCATGTTCTTGGAACTAGAAATCAGTAATAAAAGATGACAAGGAGTAACAAATGGTATCCTTCACACCAATATATATCCCATCCCACATATCCCTCTACAATGTAATGTTCACACTATTCCCTATGTTCTTTCCCCGCTGAACTTGGATGGACCTTTGTAACTGTCACCAATGAAATGCAGCAAAGTGAGGCTGTGTGACTTGAGATTAGTTCAAAAACTGTAACATGGCTGCTACCTACCATTTTCTTCCTCAGGAATTCCAGTGGTCATACTATAACAACATTTTAAAAGCTCCATGGAAAAATCCACATGGAACGGAACTGAGGCAGAACTGCCAAGCTGGACTGCTCATGAATTCCTGACACAAAAAAACTGTAAATGGTAATAAGCCACTACGTTCTGGGCCTAACTTGTTATGCCACTATAGATAAATAATATAAAAGGAAGTCTTCATAAGAGATGTACATTTTAAAACACAGTCCTAAATAAACCATCTGACAAATAAGTAAATAGAAAATACTTTGAACTAGACTAGAACAAGATACTTGAGAGATGCAGCTAAAGCAATATTTGACAGGGAAATTTATAACCCTAAATAGGTTTAAAAAAAAGGGGAATTGTCTATTAAAGAAAATAAGAACAGCAAAATAAACCTAAAAGAAGTATAGGAAAATAATAGAAATGAGAAATAAAAGAAAATATGTATTAGAAAGGTCCAACAAAGCCAGAAGTTGGGTCTCTGAAAAAATTGTAATTTGCCAATCCTCTGGCAAGAATGAGGAGTAAAAAAAAGAGAAAAGGATCAGAAATGACAATGGGGGCAAAAACTACCAATGCTACAAACATTACAACAGTACGAGGATTTTTTTAATACAGATGAAATTGAAAAAAATCCTAAATATATATATAACTTAACAAAACATACTCAAGAAGGCACAGAAAATTTAAACAGTCCCATTGAAAAACAAAACACAATGACTCAATGACTCTAAATAAAAAAAAAAAAAATTCTTCCCACAGAGAGAATTCCTGAGCTTTACCAGCCAAGTTCTCCCAAATACTCAAACAATCTTGAATTCTTCCCAATTCTTTTTACAAAAGTGGCATAACTCTGAAACCAAAAATCCTGGCATGGACCAAACTACAAAGAGAAATCTTGAGCCAATCTTACCCTGAACTGACATGCAAAAATTACAAACAAATACTAGCAAATGAAAACCAACATTATAATATGCTGTATTCAAGTTAGGCATATCCCAGGAAACCAAAGACAAATCCAATATTAATATCAGACAGCCTGTTAATATAATCAACCATACTTAAAGAAATCCATAAAAATTCAGTATTTATTCATGTCTTAAAAGGAGTCTTTGTAAACTAGGAATTGAAGAAAACTTCTTAATTTGATACAAGGTACCTACAAAAATCAGCACACTTAATGGGAAAAGCCTAAATATTTTTCCTTTGATATCAGGAACAAGATAAGGATGGCCACAATCTACTTCTATCAACAGTATACTAGTGATCCTAAGCAGCATAGGAAACCAAGAAGAAACTAATGAAAGGCATTAGGAACAAAAAAATAGAAATAAGATATAACAAGAAATTAGAAACACAAAACTGTTATTATCTGCATATGACATAATTGTATATACAGAAAATTTGAAAGAATCTATAAACTCTTGCTAATTTTATAATATAACAGGTACAAACTGAGGACCTAAACAGAAAGAAGACATACAGATGGCCAACAGACACAGGAAGAGATGCTCAATATCACTAATCATCAGGGAAATGCAAATCAAAACCACAATGATGTATCACCTTATACCTGTCAGAATAGCTAAAATCAAAAAGACAAGAAATAAGTGCTGAAGAGGATACAGTGCTGGTGGGAATCTAAATTGATTCAGCCATTGTAGAAAACAGTATGCAGGTTCCTCAAAAAATTAAAAATAGAAATATATGATCCAGGGGCACCTGGATGGCTTAGTCAAGCATCCAACTTTTTTTCTGCTGAGGTCATGATCTCATGATTGATGGGATAGAGCCCTGCGTGGCACTCTGCACTGACAGCATGGAGCCTACTTAGGATTTCTGTCTGCCCCTCACACACACACACGCACACACTGCACATGTACTCTCTCTCTCTCTCAAAATAAACTTAAAAAAAAAAAAGAAAAATACCATATGATCCAATAATTCCACTACTTGGCATTTACCCAAAGAAAACAAAAACACTAGTTTAAAAAGACATATGCACCCCTATGTTTAGTGCACCATTGTTTACAGTGGCCAGGATATAGAAGCAACCTAACTGTCCATGAATAGATGAGTGGATAAAGAAGATGTGGTATATATAAGCAATGGAATATTACTCAGCCATAAAAAAGAATGAGATCCTGTCATGTGCAACAATATGGATGGGCTTAGAGAGCATTATGTAAGTAAAATAAATCAAAGAAAGATTAATATCACATGACATCACTTATATGTGGAATCTAAAAAAAAAAAGGGACAAACAAAAGCTGAAATTTCAGACTAAATACAGAGAAATGGTGTTTGCCAGGGGGAGGGGGCTTAAATGATGGGCAAAGTAGGTGAAGGGAAGTGGGAGGTACAACCTTCCAGTTACGGAATGAGTAAGTCACTGAGATGAAAGGTACAGCATAGGTAATATAAAGGAAAAAAAAAGAAAAGAAACAGATACAAGTTGGCATTAGTTTCATATTTCTAAATGCCAGCAATAATTAGTAAATAATCTTTTGAAGATATCACTACTTAAAATTGCATCAGAAAAAATGAAATGCTCAAGAATCTAATAATGGACAAAACATATACTGAAAAAATGAGACTTTATTATGAATCATTATACAGAAATGGAAAGGTATCTATGTTCATATACTGGAAGACTCAACATTGGAAAAAATGCCAGATCTCCCCAAATTACTCTAAAGAGTCTATAAAATTCCCCAATGTTAGGGACACCTGGGTGGCTCAGTCAGTTAAGCGTCCAACTTCGGCTCAGGTCATGATCTCACGGTTCCGTGAGATCGGGCTCTGTGCTGACAGCTCAGAGCCTGGAGCCTGTTTCAGATTCTGTGTCTCCCTCTCTCTCTGACCCTCCCCTGCTCACGTTGTCTCTCTCTCTCTCTCTCAGAAATAAATATTTTTTAAAAAACTTTTTTAAAAATCCCAAATGTTATTTTTACACTGAATTATTTAGTGTGTGTGTGTCTGTCTGTGTGTGTGAATTTGACAGCATGATTCTAAAATACTTACAAAAGTGCAGTGGGCCAAAAACAGCCAAGATTCTCCAGAAGAACAAGCACAATGTGGGAACACTTGCCTTACCAGATATCAAAACTTAAAAAGCTACTAACTAGTTAAAGTATGTTACAAGTACAGGAATAGACAAATAGACCAATAGAACAGAGGAACAAGTTCAGAAACAAACCTACACAAACCTGGATACTTGATATATGTCAGATGTGGCACTGAGATCAGTGTTGAAAAGATAAACCTTTCAAAATCAATGCTAGGACAATCAAGTATCCATTTGGGGTGGGAAAGAATGAAACTGGACCTCACACTATACACAAAGTCTATTCCAAATAAAGACCAAATTTTTGAAAGGTTAAAACTTGAATGTTTTTAGTAGATCATATCAAGAACATCTTTAACATAGCCTAGGAAAGAGTTTCTTTAAAAGGATTCAAAAAGTACTAGCCAAAGTTGGTAAATTCAACTATGTTAAAACTAAGAATTTCTGTTGATCAGCAAGCACCACAGAGAGTAAACAAGCCAAAAACATAAGATACAAAACAGATCTGTTTTGTCCCTCCCTAACTTTAGCGTTTCTTCTTCTTTTCTGTCTTAAATCTCTCAGATTTGGGATTCCAAATTATTTCGGAAAGAGAATTCCAAATATTCTCTTAAGAAAGAGAATCTTAAGCAGGCTCAACACTCAAAAACATAAGATCTGTTACAAAACAGATATAACTGAGGACCAGTCTCCAAAACACATACAGAATTCCTAAAAATCAGTAAAAAAAGCAGAAATCACCTAACAGAAAAAAATTGGGCAAACAACTTGAACAGACACATCATATGTAGAAAACTCAAATGGGGGTGTCTGAGTAGCTCAGTCAGTTAAATGTCTGGCTCATGATTTTGGCTTGGGCTGTTATCTCATGGTTCATGGATTCAAGCCCCATACGGGGCTCCATGCTGACAGCACAGATTCTGCTTGGGACTTTCTCTCCCTCTCCCTCTGCCCCTCCCCACCCTCAAAATAAATGAACTTAAAAAAGAGAGAAAGAGAAACCTCAGTTCTATGAAAAGATGTTCAACTTCGTTAGCCATCATGGAAATGCAAATTAAAATCATGGCATACCATACGCCCTTAGCACTGGCAAAAATTATGATTCTGACAATACCAAGTGTTTAAAATGAAGAGCAATGGAGAGGTAACTTGCTGGCTCAGTCAGTGGAGCATGCAACTCTTGATCTCGGAGCTATGGGTTCAAGCCTCACATTGGGTGTAGAGATTAATTAAAAATAAAAATCTTATTTTAAAAAAAACATAGTGCAATGGGAACTTATATATTGTGTTGGAGGAAGTATATAAATTAAAATAATTCTGAAAAACACTTTGCCATTATCAAAGTTGAACATGTGCATACCTCACAACCTAGCAATTCCATTCCTACAAACCCTAGAGATAAACATTTACACACTTGAAAACATGAAACAGGTTAGAAGAGCACTCACCACCAAATTGTTTGTATAACAGCAAGAAAATGAAATCAACTCAAATGTCCATCAAAAATAGAATGAATAGAATGAAATGAATAGGGTGGCTCAGTCAGTTAAGCACCCAACTCCTGATCTCAGCTCAGGTCATGATCTCATGGTTCGTGTAAATGAGCTCCTAAGACATCCCCCTTGGGATTCTTTCCCTCCTTCTCTCTTTGACCTTCCCCTGTTCATGCTCTTCCCTCCCTCTCAAAATAAATAAACTCTTTAAAAAAAAAAAAAACTAGAATGAATAAACTGTAGTGTAATCATAAAACAGAATACTTGACCACAATGAAATCAAATGAACTATGGCTAACTATAACAACCTGAAACTAATTTCACAAATGCTAAGCAAAATTTTTTTTGAGAGAGACAGAGAGCATAAGCTCAAGTGGGGAAGGGACAGAGGGGGAGAAACTGACAGAGAGAGAGAGAGAAAGAAAAAGAGAATCTGAAGCAGGCTCAACACTCAGGATGGAGCCTGATACAGGGTTCAATCCCATAGGATCATGACCTGAACTGAAATCAAGAGTTAGACGCTCAACCGATGAGCCACACAGGCACCCCTGAACTAATTTTTTAGTAAAATCATGTAAAATACTACATAAAGGTCAAAAACAAGGAAAACTAAACTATATTGTTTATGAATATATAAGCTGAGATTCAAAATTATGAAGCAAAGCAAGAAAATGATAATCAAAAAGTTAGGGTATTAAATATTAAAAAGGGAAAGGAGAGATAATCCTGATTTGTTGGCCTGCGTGACGACAACACAAATATTTACTTCACAATTTTCTTTAAACTGCAAGTTTTATTCACTTTCCTATATATATGAATAAAAGGAAGGAAAAGTAACAACTACATTCCATTGCTATATTAATTTAATGCAACAAAGCAGCCTATGGAGTACGGGGTACCTGGGTGGCTCAGTCCATTGAGCGTCTTCAGGTTAAGTCATGATCTCACCGCTCCTGAGTTCCAGCCCCACACAGGGTTCTGTGCTGACAGCTCAGGGCCTGGAGCCTGCTTCAGATTCTGTGTCTCCCTCTCTCTCTGCTCCTCCCCCACTCGCTCACTCACTCTCTCTAAAATAAGTAAAACATTAAAACATTTTTAAAAAACAAAGCAAACTATGTAAGTCTGGTACATAGTGTGCACTCAAAAAAAGGCTACTATAATTATATTATTTTCGGTATCTTCCAAAGTTGCTTATGGTAGATACTCAAAAATTTTGTTCAGTAAATGAAACAAATTCAGATGGTAAATACACTTATCATGGCAAAGACTGCCTAATGGGTAATTGTATAGAATTGTGGATCCCCTATGCTGTACACAATACTAATACAACACTGTATATTAACTATGCTTCAATTAAAGAAAATTAAATGAAACAAATTACTTTCAAGCACTGGACTAAAAGAAAATGTAGATCTGAATGGCTAGGTTCCCTAATTTCCAATTTCTAGTTGAATTCCTTCCATCTTAACAGGTGCCCTTCCCTCTCCCTTTGCTTTCTTGATTCCTTACTCTTTATTTATACTCATAACATACATCGTACTATACATCAGACTATAAGCAACTGTCACGAAATATTTGAAATCTCAAATCTGAGAGATTTAAGACAGAAAAGAAGAAGAAATGCTAAAGTTAGGGAGGGGGAACTTGTAGAAAAAAACAGTGAAGACAAACTTGAGTTATCCTTACATGAAAACACCCAATACAACAGGTTTTTAGTTCCAATGCTTTAAAAGACGCCAAGAAGCAGAGGGAGAAAAAGCAAGTTAATCATCTATTGTCTGACCCTGGTATCATACAACAGTAAAAGCAGATTAACAGTAATACCAATGACCTAATATACAAGGGGAAGAAAGTGTACTACATCCCAAAATATATCTACTTACCCTGAAATTCTCTTAACAACAACAACAACAACAACAACAAAACACAATAAAGCCCACTCGAACTATAGGCTCTCTGGAACAAATCAACTCCTTCTCAGTTACCTGGGGAAGAAACTTTACTTTTTAATTAATTTATTCCATATGGATATTACTTATTAATAGTCCAAAAAATTAAACACAAATATCCATCAAATCCAGATTCATTAATAAAATTATTGTATATCAGCACAGAATATTATGCCTCCATGAGAAAGATCTGAATGTACCAATATGGAGTGGTCTCCAAAATGTTTTAAGTGGAGGGGGGAAAAAAAAAAAAAAGGCTACAAAACAGTATATACAGATACAAACACCAGTGCGTGCCCGCACACACACATACTGCTTTGGCATATGAAGGGAGAATACACACATACATCTTATTTTTCAAAGAGAAAAAATACTGGAGTGACTGATCAAAAACTCACAAAAATGTTACCTTTACAGGAACAAGAAGGAAACAGAATAGAAGAGACAGGGATAAAACTAAGATTTCTATAGATGCCTTTTCATTTGATTTCTCCTTTTGAACTATATGTTTCATATATTCAAAGATTAACATTAAACACCAAAAAAAAAAAAAACAGGGGAAGCAAACTTTAAAATGAAAAAAAATGGATCTCACTACATACCTATCAAATTGGTAACAATCACACTGAAAAAATAATGATTTCAAGTGACTTTTAAATATAGTACTAACAATAAGTATTACCTTATTGGGATATATTCTAAGGACAAAATGAAATGCAAAAAATCTTAAGCTTCACTAAGTTTATTTATCTTTAAACTACTTAAGGTGTACTTTAAATATATACATAAAGGTTAAGAAAAACTAAGATTTGCAATGTAAAAGAGATTAAACTTTTTTTTAAAAGATGAGGAAAGAAACCCTACAACATTATAAATCTGAATTAGAATTATCAATATGACCTCAAGCTTTTTTTTCCCCCTCCAGACACGGCAAGGCCTAGAAGTAGTGACAGCCCCATAAGAAGGAGCAAATTTAACATTCAGATACTGGTTTCTAAACATCATCCTCCACTATAAGGAGACAGAGCTCCTTAGAGAAACCGCTGATTGCAGCCTAAAGCAGGAAAAGTCCATGGTGAGCCAAGGGATCTTATAGTCAAAAGTAAGGACTCACTCAATAACTAATAATGCATTTATGCAAAAAGAACCAAGGGGTATGCTCGGAGGGGCTTCCAATGCCCTTATTTGAGACCATTTGAGCACCAAAAAGACAATGTCTGTAATTTATTATAATACAACAAAGAAAAATCCAAGCGATCATAAAAACATTCATTTGTCATCACTAATAACTAAATAACTAAAGACCAACTCCTCACTCTGAAAATTAGATGAGAAGAATTAAGCATTTACTTACTCTGCCCTTCAGGAACCACTATAGTTCACTCCCAGTTGATGAAAGGTTATAAAGTTCTTGTTAACTGAAGAATGATAGTAAGTGTAAAGAATTACAGAATTAGAAAAATCACCAAGTTTCAACTTTCAGTTAAGTAACTGAATTGCCTGAGGTTCAACAAAGGATGCTAAAATTATTAGGTAAAGCATATTGAATACTGGAATTTTTTATGGTACCAAAGTATCACCCCCACAGATTACTGTACTTGATCACAGCAGGAAAATTACACTTCTACAATGGAGAGTCAACAAACTTGTATTAAACTTCATAAAACTTGTATTACTAATAGTGACATACCTCCCATAATATGTAACATGAAATATAACATCACCGATTAAGTATTCTTGCCAAAACTTTTTTAACATGCATCTACTCAAGCCTTTAAAATATAACTTCCAGTTTACAAGATATACAATTAACAAAGGAATACGTTAAACAAAAGCACAAAGAAACAATCAGATAACTAGAAAACAGGCCATTCTACAAGAATGATCTGGTCTTTTCAAAGAATTGTCAGTATCATCAGAGAGGAGTGGAGGAAGGAACTTTTCTAGACTAAAAGAGACTAAAAAGATAAGCAAGTGCAATGCAAAAATCTTGACTGAATTCTGGTTTGAAAAAAACCATTTTATGAGACAAATGGGAAAAATTTAAATATAAACTGAATATTAAATGCTATTAGGAAATGTTGATAATGGCACTGTGGTGATGTGGAGAATATCTATTTTCTTTTTTGTTTTTAAGTTTTATCTAAGTAATCTCTACACCTAACATGACACACTCAACCTAAAGATCAAGAATCACATGCTCTGCCAACTGAGCCAGCCAGGCACCCCAGGAATGTCTACTTTCTTAGGAGATATATGCTGAAGTATTTTGAGGTAAACATCATAATAGTCAACAGCTTTCAAAAAGCTCAGTAGAAGTATACACATATACATATGTATAAAGAACAATAAAGCAAATACAGATGGCCACGGATAACTTCAATCTAGGTAGCAGACATAAATGTTCTTTGTTCTAATCATTTAATTTTTCAAAATTTTCTAAGCTTTCTTTATTAAAAAAGTAGAGGAGAGGCTGGACGAGAATCAAAACAAGGTAGAGTTTCAAAAGAAATAAGGAAAAAATACGACCTAAAAATCATTTTTAAACACATATCTACACAGTCATCTGAAGAACTTTCTCCCTTATATTTAAAAAAGAAAAAAGGGCACCCAGGTGGCTCAGTCAGCTAAGCATCTGACTTTTGGCTGAGATGGTGATCTTGCAATTCATGAGTTCAAGCCTCCCAATGGCTCCGTGCTGAGAGCTCAGAGCCTGGAGCCTGCTTCAGATTCTGTCTCTCCCTGGTCTCTCCGTGATTCTCTCTGCCCTTCCCCAAATAGTAGGGCTCATGCGCTCACGCTTGCTCGCTCGTGTGCTCTCTCTCTCTCAAAAGTAAACATTAAAAAAAATTTTTTTAAGAAAAAAATCCAGAGATTACTATGATCTGATCAATATCAGTAAACAGATTTCAAACAAATACTTACACATTACAAATAGCAATAGTACTGCAATCTGTCAATGATTTAAGGAATGTTTGTCATTGGCAAACAGAACATTACCTCAAACTGAGGTATCATAATACACTGAATCAAAATACATTCTAACATCTATTAAACTTATACAGTAAGAAATCAAGAAAAGCATTTCTTTGAAATTTCTTGAATTCAAAAACATGATCACACAGTTGAAAGATAGCTAGCCAACTTTCTAAGATTTACTGCTATTAGCAACAAATTTTGATTAGCCATTTATTCTAAATGCCACAATGAAATTCTTTAAATTCCTGACCTCATATTTAAATCTAACAAGAAACAGACATATTTGCAGGAGAAAAGGAAAACATGTTGAATAGCAACATGTTTACACGTTTATATATGTTTATATATGTTTATATGTCTAGTGCTTTACACAAAGTTTTTTTTAATTCTCATGATAATCTTGTGTTAGTAAATATTTCCAATTTGAGAGATGAACATTCTTAAAGCTCAGAAATGTTAAGTGACTTGCCTATAAATGACAGCTTATAAATAATAAGGCTGGAAACTGAATTGAGGTCATTGGAAATCCAGGTTTGAAAGTCCATATTCTTTCCACTTCATTGGCCCTAATGGACTTAATATTTACAGACAGAAAAGCTCATCTAAGGAAAAAGTATGTTTAAAAGAATACCTTCATATTCAAAGAGCTACATAATGTCAAAGAAAAATCAAAATTGAGAAAAAGAAAAAATACACTCTAAAATTACTGCTGGTTGTAAAAAAAAAAATTCTGAGCAAGCCAGCTGTCTATGACATAGGACAGCTAGTACTTTCCTCACTGTACATGTAAAATTACACTCCGGTTGCCCGCTGGATGACCCCACTGCCAAAATATGCTAGCAACATAATTCACATTAAAACGCAGAGGCTAAACACCATTTGGAAAGTGCTTTACATGTTTACTATACACATCTCCAGCAAGTTCACCATTCAAAATTAATAAGCTATTTTCAACAAATATTCTTTAATCTATGATATTTTCTGCCACTCTGAAATGCTATTAAACTTATAAACAAGAAAATCTACTTAAATATATATGTCTCAAAACTGAATATTAAAATATTAGTAGAATGTGATTTTAAATTTGTCTGTTGCATACAAGTATGAAAAATTATATTCCTGTAATATAACAAATTATATTTGTTCTTTCTATAGGATCACAATCCCAATACCTGTGTCTCTTATATATTTTTTTCTACTAAAAATATGTAGAAAAATCTGTACATTAAAAGAGCTTCCCCATTTAAAATTAAAGTCTCTTTTAACTGAATAAGTAACTAAAAGAGGGCATGAGGTGGTTTATGGAGTTGTAGAAATATTCTGCGTCTTACTATGGGTGTTGGTTAGGGTTAGGGATGTTGGTGTGTCTACTCAGTGAAAATTCACTTAGGATCTGTGTACTTTTTTGTATACTTTGGAATTCATTAAAAAAAAAGTGTGTGTGTGTGTGTATATATATATATATTTTTTTTTTAATCCTCAATCTAAAAGCCTTCCTTCCTATACAATAGGGATAAAAAAGAAGTAAAAGCCCAATGAAGAAAATAGACAAGTAATTAGGAATCTCATTTGAGAGCTAGTAAGATAGAAGTAAGCACTATGCAGGAGCACAAAGGAATGGCATCTAACTCAATCTAAAAGAAATAAAAGAAACTTTTCTGAAGATATACCTGAAATGAATCCTTAAGGTCAGATAGGAATTAGCCAAGCAAAGAATGGGTGAAGAGGAAAGACAGGAAAGGAAGAGAGATGCAAAGAGAAAAAGCACCTTATCTGAACTGAAGCCTAAGTTCAATAAGGGCGGATCAAAGAATTTAAGGAAGAGAGCATGGGAGGAAAGCCTAGAAAAGTGACAGGTCATAAAGAATCTCACATACATGCTATGCTATAGTTAAGCTTTACCCTGAAAGCAATGAGAAAACACTGATGAAGAAAGGACATGAGGTTTGTATTTGTACTACAAATGTCAACTATAGTGTCTGTCATGCTTGCAATCCCATTTTGTGAGAAATTAGCCCACACACTGCCCCATGCTTTTCACCATTATGATCCTGCTCCACACCCACATGCACAAATAAACACATGGCCAACAGGAGTGATCACATGACCCAAGTACACAAGCTTACTAGCAGCCCAAGAGAAAATGAGCTGAGCCCAAGAGATTGTTTCTTAGAAATTTAAACCAGAAAATCCTAGGGAAAAGAAAGAAGTTAACAAACAGCAAGTTAAAATGACAGCATCCAGGAGGCAAAATGGTGGCACAGGAATGACACAGTAGTTATAAGGAGGCAGAAATTAGGAATAAATGGAAGCTGTGAGATAGAGGAGGAAAAACTGGAGTAGGGAGAAAAAAATAGAGAAATAGTAAAAGTAGCTAAGACATGTTAACCATAGAGCACTACAGTGAAATCTGTATTTTCCTGCTTCTAGTTTTATTAAACTCCTGTTCTTCTTGAGACCAAGTTGTTTAACTTTCCCTAGGTTCCCTTCTGCACATTTCCTTTTTGTTTTGTTTTGTTTTTTTAATTTTTAATGTTTATTTATCCTTGAGAGAGAGAGAGAGACAGAGAATGAGCAGGGAAGGAACAGAGTGAGAGAGGGACACAGAATCTGAAACAGGCTCCAGGCTCTAAGCTGTCAGCACAGAGCCCGACACGGGGCTCAAACCCACGAACCGTGAGATCATGACCTGAGCCGAAGTCAGATGCTCAACCGACTGAGCCACCCAGGCGCCCCTGCACATTTCCTTTTAAAATGCACTCCACTACTTACTGTAACTGGACTCTCTTCTTTGCAAATAAAACAGCCTACAAGAGCATTTTAGAACACCTAATCTGGCAGCAGTGCAGAGAATAAACTGGAGGATAGGACAAAACAAGAGGCAGAAAAGAGAAAGCAACAAGACTGCTTAAAAAGCATTACAGGAGCACCAGAAACATTTTTGGTTAAAATAAAATAGAAACAACAAAAATAACAATAAATCTAAAATATCATGCAGGAGAATGTGGAGGACTTAGTGACGTTGGTAGTAAGGTACAGAGTGGAGGATGATTCACAGGTTCCTGACGACTTCTCGAGGAGTGGTGTCATTCATCAAGATAGAAAATCAAAAATTTTTGTTTCAGTTTGTCTCCCTCTACCCCCTCCTTAGAAGGAAGAAATGCAGAGAAGAGTTTTATTTTGCACACATCTAAAGTGCTTGTGAAATGTGAATCCAAGTGGAGATGTCCATTAGCAGTGATTCATAGGGAAAGGTTAGAGATCTATACATCAGCTCTTGACTTAGAAATACATAAAGTCTGGTTGCCTAGGTGTCTCAGTCGCCTGAGTGTCCATCGGACTTTAGCTCAGGTCATGATCTCACAGTTCATGGGTTAAAGCCCCACACTGGGCCCTGTGCTGACAGCTCAGAGCCTGGAGCCTCCTTGGGATTCTGTGTCTCCCTTTCTCTTTTCCCCTCCCCCAGTCACACTGTCACTGTCTCTCTCTCTCTCAAAAATAAACAAACCTTAAAAAAAAAAAGTCAATCTTAGATTTTAAAACATGACCCTGGGGTGCCTGGGTGGCTTAGTCGGTTAAGTGACCGACTTTCACTTGGGTCATGATCTCGCGGTTCGTGGGTTCGAGCCCCGCGTCAGGCTCTGTGCTGACTGCCAGCTCAGAGCCTGGAGCCTATTTCAGAGTCTGTGTCTCCCTCTCTCTCTGANAAAAAAAAGTTTAAAAAAAAAAAAAAAAAAAAAACATGACCCCAAATTCTTTGACTTTTATTTTAAATTAAGTTAATACAACTAAAAAATCATGCAAACTAAGAAACTTAATATTCTTGGCAAACCATATTTTCAAACCTTCTTGCACTTCTCTACAGAGAAGACTGACTGAACAAACTTCTACAATAATAAAACCCAAATGATTAGAAAAGATGGCTTTATAGTACTGATTTCTACTGAGGTTTTACTTTTTTAAAAAAAAATCTAATTTTACTCCCACTTCCCTCATAAACTATATGGCACTAGCATTAACTAAGGGGAAAAACCTATTAAATCACGTTAGACAGTGAACCTCACTGTTGATACTTAAACCATAATAAGGTTTTTTAAAGAATTTAATCACTTGGGGCACGTGGGTGGCTCAAGTCCAACTCTGGCTCAGGTATGAGCTCACAGTTTGTGAGCTCAAGCCTAGACCGGCATCAGGCTCTGTGCTGACAGCTCAGAGCCTGGAGCCTGCTTCAGATTCTGTGTCTCCCTCTCTCTTTCTCTGTCCCTCCCTTGTTAGTGGGCTCTCTCTCTCAAAAATAAATAAACTTTAAAAAATTAATCACTTACTTTACTAGCTTTAGACATTCAACTCTACCTGAAATGTAAATGTTGGATTTCTGTCCTATAATCTTTTCTCCTCTCATTTATACCTTTTGCCCCCCAAATCCTTTACTATCAATCCAGAATTTGATAATGAGCTCAAGACACAAATCCAGCTGCCGCCTGGCCATCAACATCTGACAGAAGTATAATCACCCAAATCCAACCTGTCACAAATAAATTCTTATTTGGCAAAAATAAAAATCCCGTTCCTCCCTCCTATCAATTCCCACTTCAGTGAAATGCACAAGTTAGAAACCTAAATCTTCTATGAAACTTCTCCCTAATCCCAAATCCAATGAAATCACCAAGTCCTGTCTACTTGGTGATTTCAAGTAGACAACCCAAATCCAGACTCACTACCATCATTTGCCTGCTATTTCTCCCCTTAGCCTTAGACTACCCTTTAATCCACCCTCCTCACTGCAGCCAGTGACCTTTTAAAAATGCAAATCTAATCATTTCAGTCCCCTACTTTATATCCTTCAATAACTTATTTGATAAATATTATAATCACCATCAAAGTTAATGAGTCACTCCATGAAAGCTCAGAGATTCAATGAGAGCTTTAGTTATATCCTTTTTCATAGGCTCAATACAAAAGAGTCACCAGGAAATTTTTTTAAATCCTGATAATTATTTACAACATACATGTAACAGCTGATACATTTAAAAGAAAAGCAAATAGCATTGTTTGTAAAAGCAAAGACTAAAAATAATCTCAAGATCATAAAAAGAGAATACTATCCAGCCGATGAATGTGGCATTTCCATATGTACTCTTATTGAATGAGCTCTAGGCTCCACTATTGAGTGAGAGGCAGGGGTGAGGTATAGAGTGTACAGTACGCAAGCATTTGTCTGTGGTGCATTTTAAGAATATATTAGAGAATATAAATTTTAAAAATCACAGGGAGGACTCACATAAAGATGGAAATAATGGTTGCCTCTAAAAAGTGAAAACAGGTGGCTGGATAAAGGGGGAAGAGAAACTTCTTACCGCATACTCTTTAGAACCTTCTGATGTATACTATGTCTAGTTATTGCCTATAATTTTAATATTATCTTCTTCCTCCTCAGTTTCACACACACACACATGAAAAATTTTTAAAGTACTAACTACAAAAACTTCACTGTACTTCATCCCTATCCAAAACTAGGTACTGATCATTTAGTGTATCATTACATTTCTTTCTTAACACCTCAGGAACTTCCACAAACTCAACTCAACTTCCACAAGCAAGATTTTATTCATTAGTTCACTACTGCTCAGAAGGCTGTTGGTGATGACACCAGTCAACACTGCATGATAACTGTACTTGCTCCTTGGAAAAGGAGCAGCACCAGGTAGCAGAAATTTATTACTAAACTGACATTAAACTCTTCAGGGATTAAGGAAAGCTACAAGTCTTATTTTTCCAGAAAATTCAAAAAACAACACATCAAAAAAAAAACAATCTCCTGTGTCACTCAAAAACATAAGAGAAAAATGTGCAAAAATCTTCAGGAAAGGGAAGCAAGTGAGACTACATGGAGACACAGTCACATCCCTTAGTGTAATGTGACTGAATTCTTATAGAGGTCCCCAAGTGTCAGATCGGGGCTACCTCACACGTTCCACAGACGGCACAAGAGGGGAAGCAGGCTCTAAGACCTTATATTAGCACACACACCCCCTGCCCTGGGCTTCTGCACTCTTCCCTGTCCCTCCCTCCTTTGGTTGTCAGTTGGTCCCCTTAAGTCCCACTGGGAAACACAAGGTTAAGCAAACACCCCTTCAGGATTTAAAGCAAAACCCTTTCGAGCAAAGAAGAGAAAGATAACAAGGTCTGCCTGAGAGAAGGACCGGGGGAGAGGCTGTCTGACGGTGTCTACAGAGGAGCTGACACCAGATCCACTAGGAGGAGAGAGCATCAAGAAACAGACTATCCGAAAGGCGAGGAGGGTAGGGAGGGTTGACTGGAAGCGAGCGGGGAGGGGTCCGCAGGCAGGGGGCGGGCTGCGCGGTCGGCAGGCTTAGGGGCGGCCGCGCCTGGGTCTCGGAGGAACTGTGACCGGGTCAGCTTACGGGAGGCCGTAACGGAGTCTGGAGGCTCCACGAGGAGTCCTAAGGGAGTCCGAAGGGGGTTCTAACGGGCTGTGCTNCCGGCGCGGCGATCGGGTGTCTGGGAGGCTCCCGGGCAGACCCGCTCGCGGGGCGTCTCCGCTGGGGCGGGGCGGCCCCGCAGGAGCCAAAGAGCGAGACCGAGACGTGGGCCGGGCCGGGCGGCAGGGCCTCTGGGCGGCTTGGGCGGGTCTTACCTCGGGCTCCGCCGCGGTGGCCACTGCAGCCCCCTCTTCTTCGGGAAAAGCCACCTCCCACTCGCGGCCCCAGGGTCAGGCCGCCGGAGACAGTAGAGGCTGAGGCCACGG
>NW_027527920.1:2724347-2753637 GCF_008692635.1 Crocuta crocuta | reverse complement strand
CATTCCTCCTCCCCAGGCGGCCCCGCCCAAACTTTTCTTCCTCACCTTACGGCAGAGCTCGGAACCCTGCCTCAGAGTCTCACTGTGATAGAGGAATGTCGCAAGGATGGGGTAGAAAACTCTGGGTTTGCGACTGTAGCTCTCGCTTTCCGGCCAATACTGAGGTGCCTGAAGGCTGGTTGGGGTTGTGAGGCCCGAGGCAGGTAAGAAGCCGCCTCCCCACTTCGGTTGGTCTGGCGGTCCGTCCCGTCCCGGAGCCGCGCTGGGGCCCTAGCCGACTTAGCGTGGCCTTGCCCCCTCCCCAGTTCTGGCGCAGGATTCTCAGCGCCGCCCCTCTTAGCCCCCGCCCCTTCCCACACACACGCCCTCTCCTCTCGCGTTTCCCCGCCCCCGACCTCCCGTTTCCGAAGTCTCACTTTCCATTCATTCCTCGGACTTTTTTACTGAGCGCTTTTTGGTGCTTTAGACTCTAGGAAGTCAGAAGCAAATGAAACAGTTTCGGCGCTCTGAAGTGCTGTGTTACATGGGAGACTTTGAGAGAATCCGCAGTGGTAATAAAGTAAAATTACAAGAGGGAAAAAAGAAACCCACAGGGTCCCCTTTGAGCATAGAAGAGGGGCCCCTGATTGTATGGAAGGACTTGGGGAAACCTTTTCCAAGGTGACCTTGTGGCCACTGTTGTGTCAAAAGGCTAAGGAGCCTCTGGTCGCTAAAAATTTATACTGGTCAGAGAAATAGGAGAGGAGACAAACAGAATGACGGGCACCAAAGCCAATCATAGTATTTGGCTGTTAAGAGTAAAAAGAGGAATAGCATATAGCTTGTGGAAGCCATCGGTGTAGATTACCCATTAAAAGAAGCATCATAAAAAAAAAAAGCATCATAGTAAAGATCGTGAGAGAGATGAGGGGCGGGAATGTGGGCCGCAAGAATGTTTTCTTTAAAGGTGGGAGACTTAGCCATACAAGCGGTCCAGTACCGTGGAACCCAGAAGTGGACAATTCATGGAGAAGGATGGCTGATTGACAGCTTCAGGAGCTCTAGTGGAACTCAACCTTGTATGCACGTTAGAATAAGCTGAGAAGTTTAAAAAACAAAAATGCTGTTGCTCCAACCAAGACCGATTAAATAAACTGTGGGGTTAGGGCCCAGGCATCAGTTTGTTTTGTTTTTTTTAAAGCTCCTGAGGTGACTAATGCTGAGGGTTGAGAACCACCAAAGGAAAGGATGGGAAGTAAGGAGGGGCAGGAAGTTGATGCCGTTGGTTCAGTAACATTAAGATGAGAGTTATTTGATGACAGAGAGTGGGGATGGAATGAGAAGCTTGAGCAGAGTGATGGAAGTTTTGGATAACCACTCTGGGAAATGGGAAAAAAGATGTCATTTTTGCCTTTCCCTTCAACACAGTTACATCCCTCAGTGAAGTCCACCTCAGTTAGGGCTCTCTTTTCTCTCCCTTTCCCTGCTAGCCAGCATTTATCAGCTCGGGATCCAGCCTTAGGGCTGAATCAAGGGTATCTTGATTTCTGTCGCCCAAAAAAAGATCAGAGCTATGTCAATTTGAGATTCAAGACTAACTTTACTCCCCTGGAGATTACTGCATACAGTGTCTTGCCAATTTAGAATCTGTCTTTTATTATTCATTTCATCAATCATTTAAGTTAAGAATGAGGTATAAAGATAGTTAGGATATAGCCCCATTAAGACCTCATAGTATTAGGGAAAACAAATCTTTAAAAAGAATAATTCACTTGGCAAGCAGAGAGGTCTGTATAAGGCAATGCCAAAGCCAGTGAGTGCACGGCTACCGTCTATTAACTAGGGCTAATTCAAAAACCTGTCTATCTGCCTCCAAATAAGAGACAGTTACTGTTGTCTGGTATGACTCGGGCTTAATATGGAGAGTAGGGTGGGGCAGAGATAAAAATGATAAATTGGGTGTGAATAGATTCTGAAGATCCTTGAATTCCATGCTAAAGTGTTCAGATAATCTACTATAAGCAATTAATAGGTATAAAAAACAAAAATAAAATAACCTTTTTTGCACCACGGGACTTCTTTAGCAGCCTGGCCTGTGAACCCTATCTCAGAATAATAGTTTTAAATGTATAAAATAAAATGCAAAGAAATAAAACCAATTTTATTGAAAGTTTTAAAAATATTAAAACAACTGTATGATGTAGGTTTATTTGTGCTTCTCTATGCATTAAATAACATCTGGCAGCAGGTCTAATTACGTAATTTCAAGACAGTGATGAGTATAAGTTATATTTTGAGATACCTATAGTAACTTCAATGTGATACGAAAATGTCATTTCTATTGGTGACAAAGCATAAGGAATGCTAATGCTACTGTGGATTAGTATATACTTATTGAAGAAAATGCTAAATTTCAGCTAGAGATTACTAAAAATCAAGAATGCATTTTTTTCCCCAGTCCAAGTTCATGGAACCCTAATTCTAGCCACATCCTGGCCTCTGATTTATAAAAAGCTGACTGTAATAGTTTTAAGCAAGAGTATGACAGATCACTTCTCTGTTTCAGAAAAGTACTAGAGTAGTGTTCATTTCCGAGCCTCTCTGTGGAAGTAAGGGAACTGGCTATTTTCTTCTCCTCTAATATGATAGGGGCAGCAACCAGTACTAATCCACAGTTGCCTAATAATTTGGGCCTGCAGGAGTACTAAGCTTGTGCCTATTTATGTAGGAGCAGTACTAGGAAATAAATTGGGAAAGATAGGCTGGGGCTCTTTTTGTGGAAATCATTGAATGCCAAGGTGTAATTGAACTTAATTTGGCAAATAATGGAGAGATGTTAATATTTTTGGAGTATTAGAGTTCTGTTTGAAAAATTAATCTAGCAGTAATGTGTAGGTTGGATTGTCAAAAGAGAAGATAGGAATGAAAAGACCGGACCAATAAATAAATAATTTTTAACTAAATTTTACTATAAAGTGATCTCTAACGGGTCTGCTGAGTTCCTTTGTTTCACCAGTGTGACTGACCAGTCTAAAGAAACATAAATTGAACTTAATTACATACCTTTCTACAGAGATGAGCTCACTAATGTGGAGATCCATTAGCATTTTACTTGTCAAGAGGCTAGCCCATTCTTTTGTGTTCTAAGTGATAATGTTAGTACTTCTGATAGCCAGTGGCTTTACCAAATGTATAGGTTCCCAGGTGTTGATAAGACCTTTCTTAGTTAAATTCCATCTACACATGTAAATCCTACATTTCTGACTTTTTAAGGTCAAGATTTCTCTCTCCTTGTCAATCCCTTAAACCTCTTGGATAAGTAAACTGCATTAGCAAACAAGAAGGAAGGAAGTCCTCAACGCCCAGATAACCTGTCTCTTTAGAAACTGATCTATACTTGGGGCGCCTGGATGGCTCAGTTGGTTGAGTGTCTGACTTCAACTCGGGTCATGATCTCACCATTCGTGAGTTTGAGCTCTGCATCGGGCTCTGTGCTGACAGCTCAGAGCCTGGAGCCTGCTCTGGGATTCTGTCTCCCCCTCTCTCTCCTCCTCCCATGCTCATGCTCTGTCTCTCCCTGTTTCTCGATAATAAGTAAATGTTAAAACAAAAAAAAAATTTTTCTAAGAAACTGATCAAAACCAAACTATGCAAAATTTACTGCCCAAATTCCAGCTAGTTCCCAACTTATATGTGCTTTGTTAAACATATTCAAGAAATTAATTATGGGGTCCAAATATTACTAATCCAAATAGGGAGTATAAAGTTAACTCTCTGAACCAGATTCTCTGACAGACTACTTTCTTCAGCATGACTAGCCTGTATTGATCTTGTCCATCTAACTTTTGGAGAACATTTGGATAGTGATACGGTTTAACAAACTGAAAATCAACTTTATATAGAGGTTGAGGTTCATATGTCTGTCGCCTTTTTAGGGGAACAGGGAAACAGGTCTATCTGAAAGCAGAAAGAATATTTGAAATTTTTGAAGCTTTTTAAGAATTTTTATTACAAAAGACCTCAGAAATTTCCTTTCTCTGGCTTCTAATTAAATGGCTACCCTTTCCACACCTTTATCTGTTATGAAAGCACCAAAACACAGTCCTGATACTGAAAAAAAATTGTCTCATTTACAATTATTAGTTTCAAGCATCTAGATTACAGGTTTAAAAACTTGAGAACTTCCTTTCCTTATGGACAGTGAATAAATAAATACTCTCTCAGAGTAGAGTGGTATGTTCAAGTACTCCTTCAAAGCAATAGCGTGGGGATTTCTGGCCTTAGTTGGCTCTAATTTTCTCACTACTATTTGTTGTAGCAACTTGACACTTTACATTAGCAGCTAAAATAAATAGTTGCTGGAAATGTTTAGCCCTATTTAATAACATATAATTCAAATTTGGTCAAGTAACACAAATATTTATGTTAACAGTTAAAGACAAATTTCTAAGACAGAAAATTCTCTATGTATAATTGGGTCCCTTCAGATCCTGCTTTCCTATCAGGACAATACAGTAAATTCATTATTTATTCATTCATTCATTAAACATTTATTGAGCCCTGGGGCACCTTGGTGACTCAGTCAGTTAACCAAGCTGACTCTTGATTTCAGGTCAGGTCATGATCGCTTGGCCTCATGGGTTATAGCCTCGAGTCAGGCTCTGCACTGGCTGTGTGGAGCCTGCTTGGGATTCTCTCTCTCTCTCTCTCTCTCTCTCTCTGTCTCCCTCTCTCCCTCCCCCTCTCTCTGCCCCTCCCCAACTTGCTGTGTCTCTGTCTCTCTTAAAATAAATATATAAAAAAACTTGTGCCAAGCATGTTTTTGAAACTCATTAATTAGGAGTTTGTAATAACAATTTACCTCTTAACTATCTATGAAAAAAATAATTTACTAGGCTTTGAAATCTACAGGACAAATAAGATTAAAACGTGATGAGTTTTTCATACTCTTTCAAACTGTGTTTGCATATTGTTATTGTATGCTGAACACAGTGGTTATTTATGAAATCAGGCAGATTATAACTTCAGCTTGATCATACCTTACTAGCTTTAATTTGTTTATACATATAATAAAATAAAATTCTGTCCACTTCTTCATAAAATGTTATCTTGCTCAAACCTCTCATTAAACCTATTGGCCTCCCTATACGCTCTCTTTACAACCCCAGATATTTCAAATTTTGCAATTGTATAAAGTCATTTCTCAGAAGATTTTAAGCAAAACACAGTTTAAGAAAAGGCTGGTATTTACATCAAGTTTATAGTAAGGAAAAAATTGTGCAGTTAGAAATGGAACCTTTGAGTTAGAAACAGGAGACTGAAAATAAAATTATTTTCATGGTCAATGACCTCTTAGCCATTGATACTATGCCTAGTAACAAAGCAGTAAATAGAGAACCTTGGTGCTAGAACAAATTCTAGAATATCATCTGGTTTATCTCCCTGGCCCAAGGCAGGACCAAATGGAATTTATACTTAAAACACTTAAAAGTTAAGTATTATGATAGTAGAGTTAACAAGCATAATCATCATACCGGTGGTTTTTTTCTACTTTGAGAGCTGAATTCCTCTATTTGTAAAATATTGATGTCAAGAGGAATAGTGTTCAGTTTATAAATAATTTATAAAATTTAGAAATCTTTCTATTTATAACAATTTTGTATTTTAGGAGAAGTGTTTCAAAATGTATTTTACTTCTGTATTTTATTCAGGAAAAACATTTATTAAATATTCCCCAGTTTGTCAAGCACTAGAGAAACGGGGATGAGTAAAATATAATAATCTCTGCCCTCAAGAGGGATATATAAGTCTTGATAGTAATTTTTACATTCCACTTTTTACAGATCTTTAGGTTTAGGCTAGCATTAAAAGGAAACATTTAATAGGGGGAAATTGAAACCCCAAAAAAAAGTTTGAACTTCCTTCCTGAAAATATTTCTGCTTATGCTGCCATGAAAAGCACATTTGATCTTTGGATTTGATTCTTTTTGTAAAATTGCAAATGGAATCATACATTAGAAGTTGGACATAATCTAATTTTAGTAAACAGATTAATTTTATATCTTTGTGTTTGAAGATTTATAGAAGAGAGATTAGACTTTCTCTCTTTTGTTTTTTCTTATTTTCCAGAGGACAGAAGAGATCAGTGAGTTGAAGAAACAGACATATTTTAGGTCAGTTTAAGAGTGGGAGATGGTATATCTTTTGTTTCCTGAATGGAAATAACTGTATTTGTTGGTTATATACTCATTATAAAAAGAAAGGGGGAAAATATAAAGCAAACAGTATTAAAAGGTAGAAGGAAAAAAGTTATGAAGTATTAATAATTCTCTTTTTAAAACTATGTTTAAACTTGGCTATCATTCTTGATTATTTTTGTGTATATTTTTCTTGTATAAATTTTTATATAAACTTCCTTTTCATAGCATATCATATACATCTTTCCATGACAATAAATTTGTATCTACAACTTTATTTTTTAATGACTGAAAATATTTCATTGTATGAAAATCTATTACTTAAATAAGTCCTCTTTTGAACTTTCAGATTGTTTCAGTTTTTCTATTATAAATACTGCTGTGCTGAGCATCCTTCTTAAATTTTTGCACACATTCTTAATATTTCCCTTAGATTTCTGAAAATGTAATACTTTCACGTAGACATTTCTTAAGAATTAAAATATAATGGCAAATTATGCTTCAAAAAGCTTATATTTGTTTATACTCCTGTCAACAGTGAGAATGCCTATTTTCCCATGGTCTCTCCGCAATGCTAGTTATTATCAGTTTTCCTCATCTTTGCTATTTTGATAGGTGAAAAATAAAATCTTGCTTTAACTTGATTTCCTTTGATTACTAGCAAAGTGTTGAGTATCTTTTCATGCATTTATTGGCCAGTCGCGTAAGTGTATTTAGCTCCACTTTCTTCTATTATTTTTCTTTTCTTAATATTTAAATTTTACTCCACCTAAAATATGATTTGATATAAGGTATGAGGCTGAGATCTAACTTTTTTTTTATCAAATGATTAACATGTTGACTCACTGCCATTTATTAAATAACTCAGCAAGCATATCTCAAACTTCACTACATAGCCAATAAGGTATTAATAGATATTCTGTTAAAAAAAAAAAAGTGTCTCACAGTCAAATGAGTTTGGGGGGAAAAATGAGACCAAGAAAAGTTACATTTCCTTATTACAAAACTTCTAGCCTCTAATATGATTGTGTGCATTATGAACCTTCAATAAAGAGTTTTAGGGTGCAGCAATTCTCTAACCTATTTAACCATATGAACTTATTTTTTTCTTTCAAGAAATACCTATGGAATCTGTGGAACTGTGCTGTCTAAAATAGTAGCCAGTAGCCACATGTAGATATTTAAATTTAAGTTTAAATTAAAATTAAATATTCAGTGTCACAGTCTTACAAGCCACATTTCAAGTGCTCAATAGCCACATGTGGCAAGTGACTACTGTATCGGACATTGCCAGTAAGGAACATTTCCATAATCATCAAAAGTACTATTGAACAGCACTCCTTTAGAACATAGTTTGTTGAAACTGACGTCCAACCTAGTGGTTTTTTACTGAGCCAGCAGCTTCCTTTACTTATATCAGCAGGTAATCAGATTGGCTTCTATTGAATTGTAAATTTTCCCTTTAAGGTAGTTTTTATTACCTTTTATGTAATTACCTTTTTTTTGAATAACAAATATTCTAGTAATATACATTCTAAGGATTTTACGATTAATATGAAAAAGTATCTTCCTTTTGCTAAAATTAAGACTTTGTTTAGGAATTATTCTATACTATGGATTCAATTTAGCTTCAGTTAGCTGTAGAAGTGGGAGATGTCATAAACTGTTATTGCAGGGTATGTGTATACTGACAATATATTAACATCATTGCTCCACTCAGGTCGAGAGAACAGTTGTCTCTGGAGTTAGCATTCACCCTTCTTCTGCCAAAGGTAAAGCACAGAGCACAGAGTCCTGCCCTAGCTAAATCTATCCTTGATGATTTTCTGGCCTCATGAAAAAGACAAATGTGTTTTATTTTCAAGAAATTTCTAAGGCCCATTATTACCAGCCCAAATACAGGGAGCAAGGAAGAAAACTCTTTTTGAGAGCCTGCTATATATGTTAGATGACATGCTGAGTGTTTTCTCTCATGTTTTTATTTCGTGTAACAATCCTGTGAGGCAGGTATTATTGTTATCTCATTTTAAAGATGAGGAAAATGAGGCCCAGAAAGAGAATAAATAACTTGCCCAGTTTCACATACCTAGGCAAGTGGCAAAGTCAGAGGCTGGACCCAAAGCCTCCTAGCCCCAAAACATAGAACTATAATATATTTTGTAGGACTTTACAAATAGAAGTATGAGGAGGTTATTGTCTTCCCAGTTCACTCTCCAGTCTTCTTTACCACCCACCAAGGCCAAGTACATAGACCTTATTATCATTAAGTAACAGAGAAGAAAAGACAAAACACAAAACCAAAGCAGAAAAGGGGATGTTACAGACAATGCAGACATCTTAAGAGGACTTTTTTCTCTTTTTTCCCCTAATCTATATTTTCTGATTCTTTTTTGAAATGTGTCATTCATCTGACAAACATTTATTGTACCTCAGATGTGCCAAGCACAGTGCTCACTGTATAGAAAGGAAATATCCCTAGGATGATTCTAGATGGTTCTTGGTTCTTTTGCTGGATCCCTGTCTGTCTCCCTTATCCCTATTCTATTAGTAATGGGATTGTCTTCATCCTTTTGGTCACCCCAACTAAAACCCACAGATGATTTCCTAATGATTCTCTTATCCGCTGTTCTCTGATCACTTATTTAGTCTCTGTCTACAATACCTTTCCTCCTTGCCTCCCCATTTCTACTACCATTTCCCCTAATTTAGGTCATTTCCTCCTACCTTCAGTTTCAGTAAAAATCTGCTTGATCACTTCCACCAGTTGCTCTCCCTACCAAGTACTCCTATGTACTTTGGCTGAATTATTAAACTTCCTAAAGCACCAGCCTTGCCATTAATGGATTCCCATTTCCTCCATTATAAATTCCAGACTCTTCCACCTGTACTTCAGTCTTTTACCATTTAGCTTCTAATAATCTTCCTCTGACCTTCGTCTGTACCCCTATTCCTAATTCATTCCAGCCAGACTGGACTAAGCCTCTAAAAGCACTTCCCTTGCCTCTCTTACCTTCTTAAAACCCTTTTCCATACATCTAACTCTACCTGCCTTTCAAGAGCTGGCTTTTATGCCACTTTTTTTTTGAATTCTTTCCTGATCTCAGGTCTCTTTCCCTTTCACCCTCTTAGCCAGGAGTGATTGTTCCCTCTTCTGAATTCCCATACATTTTATTTCTGCCCCTTGTGGGTTTCTGATCTTGACTATAAGCCATTTATACATTTTGGTATCTCCCACAGCAGCTAATATTAGGTACTCAGTAGGTGTTTATTGAGTAAAAGAATTGTATATTCACTATGTGTTCATTATAACATAATGGGCTTAAGCTCAGCCAGGGTAGAAACTATGACAATTTCATTCCCATCCTGTATTTTCAACCCCTAGCAAAGAGAAAGCACTCAGTAAACATTTGTTAAATGAAATACATCACAGTTATCACTTACTGGGATATAAATTTCCTCGTGACACAGTAGATGTCTGGAAATACTACTTTATGTTATATTTTTTAAAATCTTAATTACCAATGCTTCTTCATTTTATATTGACAAATACTCTAAGATAAAGGCCATGTATTAATATTCTCACTTTACAGAAGAGGATACTGAGGCTTAAAGAAATTAAGTAGTTTATTTATGATCATACGGCCAATGAGTAACAGAATTCAGTCTAAAATTCAAGTCTTCAGATGTGAATTTTAGAGTTTTTCCTGGCTAACAATGCTTTGGCCAAAGGTTAGTTTGGTTCCATTTGCTTTAGAATTGTTGGGGTTAAACTATTGCTACCATGCTGGATGGAATAGAACTAGATCCTGATTGACCCATTGTCTGTATGTTGGATGTTTTCAAAATCAAACAGAACACTAAAACTATTTTCTGGGGGTGCCTGGGTGGCTCAGTCGGTTAAACGTCTGACTTCGGCTCAGGTCATGATCTCACAGTTCATGGGTTCGAGCCCCACGTCGGGCTCTGAGCCTGGAGCCTGCCTCAGATTCTGTGTCTCCTTCTTCTCTCTCTGCCCCTCCTCCACTCGTGCTCGCTCGCTCGCTCTCTCTCAAAAATAAATAATAAACATTAAGAAAAAATTTTTAAAGGAGCCCTTAGAAAAAGACAAACTATTTTCTGAAAGAAATGTTGGCCACTTATGTCACTCCCTCCAAGGTGAGATGCCTGTCTTTTCAGACACTCTTCTCTTTGTAGGCTCCTGTCCCTGGTTGGGTTGGCTGTTAAGATGTAGGTCTGATTTCAGTATAGAGAGTAGGTCTCCAGGTATTTGCCAGGCAGTACAGTCTGGTTGGTACTCACCACTACTCATTGAGAGCAGGGGGAAGAGATTGAGGGAGACTTGCTTGATGCACAAGCAGTCATTCCACTTTCCAGTCATTCCATCTTCATATTTACTCTTAAGTCAGATCAGCAGCAAACTGAGCTCCTAGCCTCCATAGACTTGTTTTTACTAGACTCCTGTTTATTCATTTGCTTTCAGACTGGCAAATTATAAGAGACTACTTCATCTCTCATAAGAATTATTCATTATGATATACCATGTCTTTTAGGAAAATTTCTTGGGGCACCTGGGTGGCTTGTCGGTTAAGCCTCCGACTTCAGCTCAGGTCATGATCTCACGGTTCATGGGTTTGAGCCCCCGTTGGGCTCTGTGCTGACTGCCAGCTCGGAGCCTGGAGCCTGTTTCAGATTCTGTATCTCCCTCTCTCTGTGACCTTCCCCAGTTCTCTCTCTCTCTCAGAAACAAATAAAGCATTTAAAAAAAAAAAAAAAGGAAAATTTCTTGAAAGAAAACTGTCTAACCTTAATACAAAGAATGCTTTTACCTCTCCTGAGCAATTGCTTTGTTTTTACCTTGTGGACATTGTGAATGTTTAACTTAATACTCTCTGGTTAGCTGCCAAAAACCTTAGAGCCAAATTTGTGGCCCACCCATAGCAACTGTGCTCTATGCCTCGTTAAACTTTGTTCCAGGCTCCAGTTTATGTCTCCTGAAGTTATTCTCTTTTCTTAAGAAAATCTTAAGATTTAGGGCCACCTGATGGCTCAATCAGTTAAACATCCAACTTTGGCTTAGGTCATGATCTCATGGTTTGTAGCTTCGAGCCCCTCATCTGGCTCTGCGCTGACAGCTCAGAGCCTGGAGCCTGCTTTGGATTCTTTGTCTCCTTCTCTGCCCCTCCCCCACTTGCACTCTGCCTCTCTCTCAAAAATAATCATTAAAAAAATTTTTTTAGAGAAAAGAAAATCTTAAGATTTGTTCATGCCATCTTATTTTGTGTATGTATATATATATTTCTCATAAACGGCCTTATATTATTTCTGAAATAGTTCAGATTATTATATACTATATGCACATAAAACCATCTTCGGTGCTTCTTAATTACCTCATTTACTTTAGGGTCTTTTTTTCTTATAGGTTTTTGCAGAGTTTTGATTACAGAAAAATGGCTGTGCCACAAAATTTTATTATTTTAGTAGTGTAATCAAATGGTAAAATACCCGGTCTAATGGCCAGAATTGATTTAATTGATTATTCTACCCCAGTCTTTCACAGAAATGATATTATTTTCTTATAATATGCTTTGTTTTATACTCTCACTCGGCATGTGACCGTTTATTGCTTTGTGATTTTTAGTGATGTTGTAATGCTGCCAGGTCAGTGCACAGCAGTTAACTCTCTCTGGCTCAAATATTATGTTACCTGCCACACTTATCAGACTTCTTGCCTTTGTTAGCACCTTACCTTTGGTGATCAGGGGCATATTAATCTTATCATATACTTTGTCTCTCTGTACTCTAAGTTAGTCATGCTTTTGTTTGGACAAGATAATATGAAGAGATGTTTGCTTCCAAACTTTACTTGCTTTCACTGGTGTGGAGCACTGTGTAGATTTTCTGATCATCTTACTAATACCATTGAGTTAATAATATAAATGTTATTGCTACAACATTTTATGTTCTTTTAATACCTTCAAGTAAAATTATTTGGCCTTTTTGGAACTCACTGAGGCACGTAAGCAGATATATACCCTTTTTACAGACAACAAAAGCAAGGACAAAATCATTTAAATTTTGTGATAAAACTAGGGCTAGATCCAGGTCTCCTGATTCCTGTGCCTTACTACCTTTCAATGATAAAAATTTCTAACTTATAAATATTACATAGTCTTTATCTTACCCCTTGAGGTTAAAGCTGAGAAATGGATGAGAAGTAATAGATCACTCATGCTCACAGNTAAGCGAAAGTCGGACGCTCAACCGACTAAGCCACCCAGGGGCCCCTATTTATTTATTTTTTGAGAGAGAGAGAAAGCACAAGTAGGGAAAGGGCAGACAGAGAGAGGGAGACACAGAATCCGAAGCAGGCTCCAGGCTCTGAGCTGTCAGCACAGAGCCCGACATGGGGCTGGAGCCACAAACTGTGAGATCATGACCTGCGCCGAAGTTGGACACTTAACCAGCTGAGCCATCCAGGCGCCCCGTAGTTCCTTTTAACTACAACTCTAATTACTGTCACTTTCCATTATGGAATGAGGAAGCAATATTTTTATCTTATCTCTTGAAAATAAAGGTTAAAATGGAAACTATTTCCCCTGTTAATAAGCAACATTTTTCTTTAGACTCTTTGAACAGTCACTTTAATGTAAAAATAATTTGCCATTGTTATCATGCATATTCACTAAAGGACCAAATATATGGTTAATGCGAAGAAATTTGAAAAACATTTGTTATAATTTTAACCGATCTCTGTATTTAAAAAGGAAGATAAAAATTCATGCTTACTGTTTCAGCATGAAAATTTTCCAAAGTTTTCATTTTAACTAATTGTTAACATACAACCCAGAAGCTAGAATCTCTTGAATGTTTACTCTTAGCCAGCCAGGCATTATTGCCAAAAACTTTACAATTATATTTAATCTTAAAAAAAAAAAAACTGTAAGAGTAGCTACCATTTTACAGCGAGGTATCGTATTCAGCAGTAAATATTATCTTCTGCCTCTCCTTCAGCTACTGGAATTTCTGATCAGCCCTGGTCAGTACAAGATGGACCCTGTGGTCTTGAGTTACATGGACAGTCTACTGCGGCAATCAGACGTCTCGCTGTTGGATCCCCCAAGCTGGCTCAATGACCATATTATTGGATTTGCCTTTGAGTACTTTGCCAACAGTCAGTTTCATGACTGCTCTGACCATGTCTGCTTCATCAGCCCTGAAGTTACCCAGTTCATCAAGTGTACCAGCAACAAAGCAGAGATTGCCTTGTTCCTTGAACCCTTGGACCTCCCCAACAAGAGAGTTGTATTTTTAGCCATCAATGATAATTCCAATGAGGCAGCTGGGGGAACCCATTGGAGTTTGTTGGTTTATGTCCAAGATAAAAATAGCTTTTTTCATTATGATTCCCATAGCAGAAGCAACTCGATCCATGCAAAGCAGGTAGCAGAGAAACTGGAGGCTTTCTTAGGCAGAAAAGGAGACAAACTGGCCTTTGTGGAAGAGAAAGCCCCTGCTCAACAGAACAGCTATGACTGTGGGATGTATGTGATATGTAACACGGAGGCCTTGTGTCAGAACTTCTTCAGGCAACGGCCAGAATCACTATTGCAGCTACTCACTCCTACATACATCACAAAGAAAAGAGGAGAATGGAAAGACCTCATTGCCAGACTTGCCAAAAATTAGCTATCCAAGAATATTTCCAGCTTTTGAAGTCTCCTCTTTCTGCTCATCCCCATTTATTGGATGGCTGTAATCTCAGTGCCTGAAGGAAGATGCCTCGTAGAGGGAAACTTAGTATTCTTATTTTTCTCTGGAAGAATGTCATCCTCTGCATTATCCACATGGAAAGTTTCATTTTAACCCTAACTTGAAAGCAATATGCTCTGTGAAAGTATCTTGAAGTTACCCATCAAAACCTTAAAACCATGCTGTCTTAACATTTACTAATTCCCTTTTTGTCTCCCTTATTCCTATTGCTTATTCAAAGGAAACACAGTGATGTTTAAAGAAACCAGGTATATGTCATATCCAGAGAAATGCGAGAACATTACAGAAGAACCAAAAGCTTATTGCACAGCCCTACATATTTAAAGAGATCAACTGGCTAAAAGCAGGTCAAGATCTAACCTAATTCAAGATTATTATGAGAATCAGTTATTCAGTTCTGTGATATCTCTTCCATTCACCATGCAGAGGCTTTCCAGGCTGTCTTTGTAACCTTTGCAGATATATGATAAAGATGATGTTAGCTTATCTTCCCCCACTGGATTCCTGGAATGCTTTAAGAAAGGGGGAATCTTTAACTTCATTAAAATAAATGGCTGTTGAACCTTTTAGTTTGCTCAGTGAATGGGTTGACTTGCTACTCTGCATTGATAACACCTTTTCTTCACCTTCTCTGTTAGCCATGCACACACTCCTTCCTTTTATATCCACAGTTCTGTGGTTTTAAAACTCATAGCTGATAACTTCCCACGATTGCCTGTTATTTGTAATAAATATTGCTATTTTCTAATAATCATAGTTTTTCCTTTCCTCTCTATCCATTATCTGGCAGAATTGTTTTCAGCTATACCATGGTGATTTCGGGACTATTATTGTATCTGAAACTTGCAAACTAAAAGTTGGCTTGTTTTTTGCGATTATAAAGCAGAAAAAGTGACCTTTCTCAACCCTGTCACTTATTCAAAATGCAGACGATGTAATTTTTAAGATATGGAACTAAGAATAAAAAGAAATTCTATCCCTCCTAAATCATTGATGTTTTTTTTCTGAGTTGTTTCAAATAATTAAAAACCAGATAATGTGTGGGTACACACATTAATTCTAGTCCTAACAAGAATTAGATTGCAGTGCTTCTGAGTCTTGAAAACGAAAGATTAGTTTCAGCTGTGAAATTTATTTCACCTCCCTCCCCAACCTAACCTTGCCCCCAGTCCTCACAGCCCAAAATAATCTCACCACTCAGTAACCACAAAGGCAGTTAACTTAGTTACTTTTAGTCCAGCAAGTGGGGGAAAACCACAGTGTGATACAGGTTATACAGCAGGCCCAAGTGAGCATGAGTTGAAACTGAAAGTCTAAGAAAGCTACAGAAAAAGTTTCCATTTCAAGTCAGTATGTTTTGGATAAAAAGGTGACCTAATGAAGATGCAAACAGGAGAAAAAAAGATTAGGAACTGGCAATCAGCCATAGAGGTGAACTAGGCAGGGAAGGACAACAAGAGAAGTGACATGGACTGCTGAGGCCATGAATGTAGATAAAGATAAGAAGACAATATTATTTTAGTAACTGTTTACTTAGGTATCTAGTCTAGACCATGAAAGAGTCCAATGCTCTCTGGGAAAAGCTGTTCCGAGAGTGCCAAGTATGTCTGTTTAAATTCAGATTGTCTCCCTCTTACAAATTAATACATATGAGAGCAATCTTTCCTGACTCCCTAAAAGTCATCCCAGAAATAATTTTTTTTAAACTAAACTAGTAAAGTATTTTTTTTTAAAATCTGAGGTCTCCTTTTCCAAATGCATAACGTGGTTGGACTATGCCACAAGTTAGTCTTCTATAAAACTTTTGAGTATGGCATTTTTAAATATTATTTTTTTTTAAATGTTTTTATTTATTTCTAGGAGAGAGAGAGAGACAGCGTGAGCAGGGGAGGGTCAGAGAGAGAGGGAGTCACAGACTGAAACAGGCTCCAGGCTCTGAGCTGGCAGTCAGCACAGAGCCCGACGCGGGGCTCGAACCCACGAACTGCGAGATCATGACCCAAGCGAAAGTCGGACGCTTAACCGACTAAGCCACCCAGGCGCCCCAAGTATGGCATTTTTAAATATTAGCATTATAAATGACAAGAGACTTTAAGGGTTGACTTGTAATATTTCACTAGATACTATAATAGCCATAGGTCATGTACTTGCTTGACCATACACCATTGGTGCTATGTGATACAAAATAGGGAAAAGATCTTTTGTGGTATTGTTTCCTTTTCTCAGAGTCAAAAGAACTCAGTCTGCAAAATGCCGCTTCAAGATTTTTAAAAGGAAAGCAAATTTTTCAGAATTGGATTGAGCAATTGCTATACTGAACTTCCCTGCTTTCAAATACCCTGCTGTATTGCTCCAAAAGTATATTCATACTTGTCCAACCCGTGTCTCATAGAATTTGGAAAAGTCACCATTTATAAACCCAGCTATAGATGGTGGTCAGAAATAAAAAGTTATCAGTGGGCTTTTTTTTTTAATTTGAGTATGGCTGACATATAATGTTATATTAGTTTTAGGTATATAGTGAGCTTTCTTTTTAGTGCTGTTCAAATCATAAATATTTCTTCCCTTTCGCTAGATAGCTGTTCAAGTTCCTAATCACTAGTCCTAATTGGATCAGAATAATGAAAAAGTCACAAGTGGATTATATTTCTGATGTAATCAGAATACCTTATTATTTTTACTATAAATTTTATTATCTCCATATTAAACATGTTTTAATAATACATATTTTATTAAATGACAAAGTAGAATTTCTTAGTTGTGGTTATTTACTGATAACCGAAGTTTTTTTCTTCCATCACTCAAAATAGAAACGGGGAAAATACAGACATTTACATGCTGTGCTTATGGGAAAGAGCATGAATGTTTTAAGCAAATTCAAGCCCTGTCTGTTATAAATTTATAGCCCCAGGCAGGTTTAAGATTGAATAGCCTTGGGGTGCTTGGGTGGCTCAGTCTGGTAAGCAGCCAACTCTTGATTTCAACTCTTGAATCAGCCTCAGTGTGGAACCTGCTTGGGATTCTCTCTTTCTCCCTCTGCCCCTCTCCCCAGTTTGCACTCTCTCTCACTCTCTTTCTCACAAATAAATAAACTTTTTAAAAAATTGAGTAGTAGCCTCATTTGCAAAATGAAAGTAGTCTGTTTAAGCAAGTACTATAAGGATTAAATATTATATGTAACAAAGCATACAGTAGACACTAAAACCTATTGCCATCTGTCTCACTACCAAGTTCCATTTTAAGTCTAACAATAAGTTTAAAAACTTAGTTACAAACTTGTTTTGGGGGGGTGGTGCCTGGGTGGCTCAGTCGGTTAAGCATCCAACTTCGGCCCAGGTCATGATCTCACAGTCCATGGGTTGGAGCCCTGCATTGGGCTCTATGCTGACAGCTCAGAGCCTGGAGTCTGCTTCAGATTCTGTGTGTGTGTCTCTCTCTGCCCTTACCCTGCTCACTCTCTGTCTCTTGTCTCTCAAAAATAAAGACATTAAAAAAAAACTTTTTTTTTTTTAAGGATTTTATTTAAGTAATCTCTACATGCAACATGGGTCTTAACCTCACAACCCTGAGATTAAGAGTCACACACTCCCATCAACTGAGCCAGCCAGGTACACCTGAAAAGTTAGTTTTATTTTGTAACTAAACAGCTATATAAAAAATGGCCTGATAATTACTATTATATACAAAAGAGAAAACTTACTCAAGGATTGTAAATGGCAACAACTAATCTTCATATCACTTTATAATGTACAAGTTACTTTATGTTACTAGATATTATAATTATATAATCTCATTTAATTGTCATGTTTTGCCAGGTATCATTATTCTCTTCCTAGATAAGAAACAAACTCAGAGAAGCTCAGTCACATGATTGTGACAGGGCCAAGACTCCCATGCACAGCCTCCATCTCCCTCCTCATACTCTTCCCACCTATTCCTTTCTCCCTCTCCCAGAAATAGTGACCAGAACTCCTTACTTGAACATTTTAAATAATCCTCTCACTTTATACCTGTCATAAATTCAGCTGGTATATTACAACAAACAATATTGAGAAATTGTCATCTCAGTCAACTGCTGGATAGCAGAACCTACATAACTGGCTTTGCCTTATGTATTAGGTCATATTTGGATCAGCTCCTGACATTGATCTACTGATCTAACACATTTTAAAAGTCCTACATCGTACTTCCTCTCAGATTCCATGTATATGAAAAATGGGAAGCAGAAAGAGAGCAGCAGCCTCGGGTATCTCATAAAAATGAGCTTAAAGGAATTTTATTTTATACAAATAAAACGAAGCAAAGATGGAGCACTCTGTACACAAGTGGGGGAAATGAGACAAAAGAAATTCCACTGAGGAAAAATCCGGTGCTAAATGCATGTAAATGAAGTTTTCTTATGTAGGGAAAAGCTAACATGTCAGAGTGTCAAAGGAAATGGAAGCCAACCTCAGTGTCATTGGTAGGAAGAGTTATCAGGAATCTAGAAAAAAATTAATTAGATCCTGCAGTTTGTGTTAAAAAACAAATGAGAAGGATAACTTTGTGCCTCTTTTCCTTCTGGATACCGAAACGAAGAAACCTGTGTTTGGAACCTCCTCCCCATGACACAAGCTGGATCAAGGTTTTCTGCACTGGGCGATGCTTCCCTAGCCAGCTCTCCACTGCTCTCCAGTGCTGCCACCTCAGTCTACATTCCACAAGCCTGCAAAGCCCTTACTTCCTTCTGCACTCTGCAACTTCAGAGAGAAAACAGGAACTACCATGTATTCCTTCAACTTTCCTGACACCGAATCTACGAACCTACCTGTATCTGTACCACTTTTGAGCATTCTGCACTCCTACTGCAGTGACCCTCATAGCAAAAGGCTAATCCCTTAACCTGTACACAGGACCTTGTGCAAACGGTACACACACACAAACACACACACACACACACCATCATCATCATCCACTCTCTCTGCTGGCTCCTTTCCATCAGCACCTGGATGCATAGATGTATTAAGTCTCTCCATCTTTAAAAATAAATAAAGGTATGACCTCATGTCTCCCTCTAGATATTGACCTTTTGCTTTCCTCCTCTTTAACAGCAAGATCTAAAGTGTCAATTTCTCACCTCCCTCCCACTTCTCAAACCACTTTAATCTAGATTCTGCTCCCACCACTGTACAAAACTTCTCAGTAAGATCACTTATGATCTTTGACTAGTCTTCCCAGTAACAGTAAACCCTTCTTTTCAAGCCACTCTTCCTTTAATTGATGTGACACCTAGTTTCCTTAGTACTTCTCTGACCACTCTTTCTTATTTGCCAGTTTCTTCCCAACTTATTAGAGATTCTCAGGGTTTTGTCCCCAAGGTCCTCTTCTCATTCTATACACACTTCCTAGGCTCTCCCAGCCATTCACCAGGCCAGTGATAGAGTCGGGTGCCTCTGACCTTGGGCACTTCTCTCCTGAACTCTTCCAAAATTCTACCTGTATATCCTTTTACTGGACATCTTCCCTTGGATATTTCATAAGTAACTTGAACCCAGCAAATCCTAAAGCACAACTCCTCCTCCCCCATCATCAAACCTACTTCATCAGTATTCATTCCCTACCTCGGGAAATGACACCACTACTCACCCAATTCTAGCCAGACATCTAGGAGTCACCCCTGACTTGTGTGTGTCTCTCTCACATGCCACATCTATCAATCTCCAAGTCATGTTCGTTCCATATCTTAAATATCCTTTAAATTTGTGTATTTCCCTCTATCGCCAATGCCACCACTCTAGTCCAAACAACCCTCAGCTTTCATCTGGACTGCCACAATAGCTTCTAAGGTAGTCCCCAGTATTCATGCATACTCTCCTTCAGTCCATTTTATATTCTGTCGATATCTTAAAGCTCAGCATAATCTGGCCCCTTCCTGCTTTTCCTGTCTCTTTATGAGCTAGGCTACCCTTGCCCTACTTTACTCCAATTCTGCAGGCCTTCTTATAGTTCCTCCAACACGACCCATTCTTTTCTCTACTTAAAGCCTTCCTACCTGCTGTTCTCTCCCCTTTTAACTCCCCCACGTTCTTCATCAGGGAAATTCCCATTCTCTTTCTCGGGGAATCTTCCCTGATACACCGTATTAATTTGCTTTCAGTGTGCCCAAATCACATATAATTTTTGGTGTTATCTCTCTCTTCCCACTAAACTGTAGAGGCCCTAGAGGGACCTATCTGCTTTGTTCATCATTGAATCCCTGCTGCTTTATATAGTGCCTGGCACATGGACACTGGTTGTTATTTGTTGAATGAAAAGATGCAAATAGAAGCAATTTATCAAAAACAGCCCATCATCCTTCCATGCCATTGAAGCAGGAATCAAAATGCCATGTTATCAGCATAACATCTCGTGCTTGCATAAGAGCAAACTATCACGGGGGTAGAGAGGTTGATGAACTTAAGCAACCTGACACAAAATAAGAGAAACTCACTAAACATGTAATTCTAATAGGGACATCTCTTCAACTTCTCTGCTGATTTGAGGTTTTCACATTTTATATAGTTGTAATTCCTGCATAAGCACTTTTTCCTTTTTTTTTTTTTTTTTAAGTAAGCTCTACACCCAACATTGGGCTTGAACTCACAACCCCTAAAAGAAGAATTGCATCCTCTACCAGTTGATCCAGCCAGGCGCCTCATGCGTAAGCAGTTTTAATTCTGCTTTTTTACAAATCTCCACCCTAAATCATTGTCAGCTTGTTATGTTTCAAGGTAAGATGGGATCCCATCAAGTTAATAGGTCATGATTTTCTTAGGCCTTTCCCCACTACTATAGGCTTTTTTGTTAGTTCTGATGTTATGAATAGCAGTGCTAACACTCTTCATAAGTAACTTTTTCATTTCAGAGTATCTCCTTGAGAAATGCAAAAGTGGAATTGGACCAGCAAAGGATATGAGCAATTTTTATCCCTTCATATAGAAAGCCAGAAAAATCTCAAAAGAATCAATATATATTAATATATATCAATATATATTAAAAATATATAGTGCAAAAACTAATTCCATGTAGCCCTTCCAACACTGAGTTTTATCCTTTTTTAAATTTCTTTCTTGAAGTTTAAAAGAATAACTTTTATTGAGCTCTTTCTGGGCACTGGGGATTTCTAAGGATTCGGCATGAATTTTCCCATTCAATAATCACATAACAAAGAGAACACAAAGGCTTAGCACTGCCCAAGTTAAGTAAATTGATGAGGTTTAAATGTAGATGTACTGATTCCAGAACCTGAACTCTTAGCCACCATAATGCTTGTTAGCAATAGTGGGGTGTTTTTTCTGTTTTATTTTATCAAAAGGAATGAGCTTTCTGATTTCAGGAGTGTGGCATAATGTATTGCTAGAGAGCTTGTTGTTTTTTGAGATACATATCTAGATGGACTTTTGGGTTGACAGAGATGTCTGTTGCTTTTGCCTTCAGAATATATCCAGAATCTGCTCATTTCTACCGCCTCTGTGTCTACCACTCTCATTGAAGCCAACGTTATCTCTCGCCTGGACTGCCACAAAAGTCTCTAACGGGCCTCCCTGCTTCCACTTTTCCCCTGCTGGCAGCTAAGGGTAATCCTTTTAAAACCTCTATAGTGAGGGGCGCCTGGGTGGTTCAGTCAGTTAAGCGTCTGACTTCAGCTCAGGTCATGATCTCATGGTTTGTGGGTTCAAGCCCCACATCAGGCTCTATGCTGCCAGCTCAGAACCTGGAGCCTGCTTCAGATTCAGTGTCTCCCTCTCTCTGCCTCTCCCCTACTCATACTCTCTCTCTCTCTCTCAAAAATAAACATTATAAAAAAAAAAAACCCCTGTATAGTAAAAAGCTTGTTTTTCACTCCTCTGCTTCCCATTTCATTCACAGTTAAAGCCAAAGTTCTTACAGCAGTCTTCTGTGACCTCCCTGTCCCCTGCCACCCGGCACTGCCCCACTGTTACCTCTTTGACCTCACTTACCAGTCCTGTCTCTCTTCGGCTACACCTGCATCCTTGCTATTACCCAGCAAAGCCAGGCACCTTAGAACTTTCGCGTTGGCTATTCACTCTGCCTGGAATGTCCCACAAAGTATGTTCTCTCATTTCTTTTACATCTTTGCTTAAATATCCACTTTTCAATCAGACCTTCCCCAACCATCATCCTGTTTTTTTAATAGTTAACATACACTGTTATATTTGTTTCATGTGTACAATATAGTGATTCAACAATTCTCTACATCACTCCGTGCTCATTGTGGTAAGTGAACTCTGAATCCTCTTCACCTGTTTAACCCGTACCCATACCCACCCCCCACCTTTGGTAACCATCAGTTTGTTCTCCCTAGTTAAGAGTCTGGTTTTTTGGTTCATCTCTATTTTTATTTGTTCATTTATTTCTTAAACTCCACAGATCAGTGAAGTCATTTGGTATTTGTCTTTCTCTGACTTATTTCACTTAGCACTATTCCCTCAAGATTCATCCACATTGTTGCAAATGGTAAGATTTCATTCTTTTTTATGGCTGAGTGATATTCCATTACACATAGACACACAGACACACACGTGCACACACACACCTCATCTCTCCTTTATCCATTCATCTATCGTTAGACACTTGGGCTGCTTCCACAATTTGACTATTCTAAATAATGATCCTATAAACATATGGATGCATATATCTTTATGAATTAGTGGTTTCATATTTTGGGGGTTAATACCCCACAGTGGAATTACTGGATCATATGGTAATTTTATTTTTAATTTTCTGAGGAAACTTCATACTGTTTTCCACAGTGGCTGTACCAGTCTACATTCCCAACAGTGCATAAGCATCATCCTCTTTACATTGCAATACCTCAGTTTTAATTTCCAATCCGTTTTCTTGCTTTACGCTTTTTCTTTTTCCCTTAGCACTTAATCGCCTTCTTGTATACTATATAATTTAGTGTTATAATTAACTATTATAATTTATTATCTCTGTTGCTTATTGTCTTATCTCCCTCCACTCATCACTATCATATATAAGCTCCATGAAGGTAAAGATCTTTATGAACCTTATTCACTAATATATTCCAAGCACTTAGGATCTTGCCTAAGTCACTCAAAGCCTAACTCACTTAATGATAATTATTGGAATGAAAAAAAAATGGAAATCTGTCATCCCCAGCAACAGAATGAGAACCTGAGTCCACAATTTTGTACAAGATAGTCATTTTCTTTTAGACCAAAGATCAGCAAACTTTTTCTTAAATATTAGTAAATATTATAGACTTACAGGTCATATGGTTTCTTTTGTAACTACCCAACCTCTGCCTTTGGGGCCTCAGGGAAGCCAGAGACCGTATATAAATAAGTAGGCGTGACTGTGTTCCAATAAAACTATTTACGAAAATAAGCAGCCAACCAGTGGGCTGTACTTCACTGATTCTCCTTTAGATAAAGACATATCTTGGTAAATCATAGCTCTTCATGGGCAGGCTAAGCTCTATTCATCTACTTTACCAATTGAGAAAAATAAAAATTTGGAAAAGTGAATGCAAACCTAGCAAAATTACAGATCAGTAAGTAGCTTCTCTGTCTGCAGACAGATTGGGCATTCCTTACTCAAAGTGGCCGTTGAGCAATACGTGACTTTGGGGGGTAGGGAGAAAAATCCTGATATCAGCCACTTTTCTGGCTAATGAGTATAGAACACATTATCTGTAGCTTGGGAGTATTCTCTAGAGATTTCTAATATGCAGAATGATCTACTTCTGAGACCTCTTTTCTCTAGGCCATTAAGTTCTTTGGCAAGCATTGATGATGAATTTCCTGTGGCAAAGAAACCATTTTTATTTTTGTCAGCTATTCTAAAGTCAATAGATTGATGCTGTTGGTTATAAAAATACCTGCCAATATTCTGAGGCCCAAGCCCTAACCTCCTGCCATCTAGACAATCAGGGCCAATTTTGCACCCCCCCCCCCCGCCCCGGGGGATATTTGGCAACATCTAGAAATGTCTTTAGTTGCTACAACCAGGGGGGTGCTACTGGCAAAGGCCAAGGATGCGGCTAAGCATCCTACAATGCACAGAATAACCCCTGTAACAAAGAACTATGCAGCCCAAAATATCAGTAGTACTGAGGGTGGGAAACCATGATCTAGACTATTCTGCTGGACTTTTAATCAGCTTTATACTCCATTGCCAAACCAGGATTCTTAAACCACCAAATATACCCATCATTCCTAAGCTCCAGTAGCTCCTCATTGCCTGAAAGACCAAGGCTTTCCTTCTTATCTTGGCATTTAAATTCTGAGGAGGGATTTAATGTACTCATTCCTCAGCAGAAACTCAGCTTCTCCCAAGCTTTCATATGCACCATCTTCCACACCATCATCCTTTTACCAATGTTATCCCCCAAACACGTACCTTGTGAGGATCTTCCCCACATCTCTCCTCTGATCCAAATCTTACTCATTCTTTAAAGTATGAGGGGTGCACACGCTGCACACCCCTCTGCCAAAGAGTTGGTCTCTTTTCGTACCACTCTCTTTAGTACTTATCACGGGCTCACATGTCTTACACTATTCAATGGCTCTTCCCTCTATCTTGTTTCCTCAGTAAACTCCCTGAAGGGTTCCATATTGTATTCCTGGCCTTTCCATCTCAGTTTGCACAGCGTAAGGTGTGAAAACTGTATTGTTGTATTGAGAGTTTCTTGTATTAAGAGTCAAATGAGAGGAATATAAAAAGTACCTTATACAGGACCTGGTACCCAGTTAAGTGCTCAGAAAACTATAGCATCTATAGAAGCATACAATCGGGAACCCATAGAGCATGCCCAATAAATCGTTTAATAGTAGTTACGTACTAGAGAGAGCATGCATACAGACTAGCCTGGTATTTGGAACCAACAGCAAAGAAAAACTTGCATCAGAAATTCTACACCAATTAACACGCCTTCACACTAGAGTGAATCCAGGAGCAGTGGGTGTCACATTTTCTCAAAGTGGTGCCTAAGCCAACCTTTTGTACTTAATAAGTTAATGAATAGCTTATGAGTAACACTTTGCCCACTCTGGCCCTATTTAGAAGGCTGCCAGTAGGATAGGATATCAGAATGCCACACTCTGCTTTGCTGGGGTCNCCAGTGCGATGAGGCTGCAGAGAGGTCCTGGCCTTTCCCCAAGTGGAAGAGAGCCTTGTCTCAGATCCTGTAAGAGAAGAGAGTGGGGCATGGTATTCTGAGCAGCCCAGGTTTGGCTTTGGGCCAAGCACTGAGTGGCAAACAAGAAGGAACACATTCCGGGAAGGCAAGGAGCCCTGCCAACGCAAAGGCGGCCCAGCAAGCCGGGCCTGCTGGGCGCCAGGTGCTCCTTGGCTCTGTGGAGGTCAGGCACGCAGGGGGATGCACTCGGGTTTCTCTGGATCATCATTTCAGAGGCTTAACCACCTCCCTCCCTCTCCCTTTAGATGGACAAAGCAGTGTTAAACCTCTGTTTCCTCTGGGGTCTAGGTCCTTATCTCTAAACGAAGGTAGGAGGGGAAAGAGTGCTGTGGCCTCCTGAAATCATACATTGCTGGAGCCACATTTCTCTAATTCTGTGCCCTCAGAGGATACTTACAACAAGGGCAGGCCAGGGGGAAAGCCTGGGATTTCTGTGTCCTTGCTGGGAGAGAAGCAGAGCTGCCCTCCCTCCCTCGCACCCTCCCCCCGACCCTCCCAAACAACACAGGCTTGTTCTTCACACCTGCCCGGTCTGCCTGCCTCCTGGCCTGACCTTCTGAAGGTCTGGAGAGCCCTTGGGAATGCATTCCACCCCACTTCCCCCCGACCCCGCCATGGTAGAAGAGGGAAAGGAGAAGAGAAAGGACCAAAGGGGACCATAGAGAAATGGCCACGGGAGCTCCCCTTCTGCCACTGGATAAGCAATGTGCACTGGACTTGGACCAGTCCTGGCCCATTTTCACCCCGGGAGGCAACAAAGGAAAATGAAGTTTGTTCCTCCCCTCTGGGGCTCCGGTTTCTGCTGGACTTTGCTGCCACCTAGCGGCCTAGGAGGCATCTCTTGCCCTTCAAAGAGCCCAGCCTGGGGACCTGGCTTCTGTCCCCGCCTGAGGCAAACCTGAGCACCTTCTCTGAGAAGCTTCTCTGTTCTAGGACGCCCTGCTTCTGAGGCCCAGCAGCTAGGAGAGAGGAGCTGCATAGGTTCATGACCTCACCCAGCTCGACAGGCGTCCTAATGCCAAATAGGAGGGCCAAGGCTGGCTGGCCAGGTGCTACAAGCAAGGGCGTGGGCAGTCTTACTCGCGGGAGACCCCGGTGGGGTGCAGCTCTGCCAGGACTCCCCTCATTCCTTTTAAAAAAAAATTTTTTTTTAATGTTTTATTTATTTCTAGCAGAGAGAGAGAGAGCACGAGAGCAGGGGAGGGTCAGAGAGAGAGAGAGAGAGTCACAGACTCTGAAACAGTCTCCAGGCTCCGAGCTGGCAGTCAGCACAGAGCCCGACGCGGGGCTCGATCCCACGAACCGCGAGATCATGACCTGAGCGAAAGTCGGACACTTAACCGACTAAGCCACCGGGCGCCCCAGGATTCCCCTCATTCCTGAATGCCCTTTTCACCAGAGCTCCTGCTCCTCCCATGATCTTACCTCATCTGGCTACATGCATGTTGCAAAACCCAGGGTCCTGCATTATATATTTACCTCTGTTTCTCCAAATTTAAAGCAGTTGTTTCTTCCTTATAGTTAGCTCATTTCAATTTTAAAAACTATAAAGATTATTTGCTCTCTTGGTGCTGCTGCTGCTATGAGCCAGCCTGAGAATAAAGAATAGGGGGTATATTACCATGTAGATTATCAGCCATATTTTCCTGTGTATTATATCCATGTGTTTATGTCCTCCAGCAAAAGAAAGCACTTGGGTTCAGCAACCACCAAGCCTATGGGCTCCAAACTTTCAGATCTGTGGCAGTACCCAGGGATTGTATGAAATCCAAACTCCTTTCTCCTGCCTACCTCTCCAACGTGTGTGTGTGCGCGCGCGCACACGTATGTGCGTGTGTTAAAATACACACAAAATTGACCATCCTAATAATTTTTAAGTGTATATTCCCATAGTGTCGAGTATATTCCCATTGTTATGCAGCCATTATCAGTCTCCAGAACTCTGTCCATCTTGTAAAACTGAAACTCTATACCCATTAAACAATAGCTCTCACTTCCCCTCCCCCCAGCCCCAGGCAACTACCGTCCTACTTTCTCTATAACTGTGACTACTCTAGGAGCCTCGCAGAAGTGGAATCATACAGTGTTTGCCTTTTTGTGACTGGCTTATTTCACCTAGCAGAATGTCCTCAAAGTTCATCCATGTTGTAGCATGGCTCAGAATTTTCCTCCTTTTGAAGGCTGAGTAACATTCCATGGTATATACACATACCACATCTGGTTTATCCATTCATTGGTTAATAGACACCTGGGTTGCTTCCACCTTTTGGCTATTATGAAGAATGCTGCTCTGAACACGAGTGTCCAGCTGACTCTTCAAGACCCTGCTTTCAGTGCTCTGGGGTATACGGCCAGAAGTGGTGTTACTGGAACATACGGTAATTGCTTTTCATTTTTTGAAAAACCGCCGCTCCGTGTTGCACAGTGGCTGCACATTCCTACTATCAGTGCATAAGGGCTCCAATTTTCCCACCTCGTCACCACACCCGTATCCTGTCTGAGAGTAGCCATCCTAAGGTATATGAAGTGGTATGGGATTGTGGGCACCTCCCTAATGACTAGTGACGCTTGGCATCTTTTCGTTGCCCATTGACCATCTGTATCTCTTCTTTAGAGATAGGTCTACTCAAGTTGCTTGTTTACCCATTTTGTAATTGGTTGTATGTCTTGTTGGCATTGACCTCTCCAACCTCTTTCACGTCACTCTCCCACCTGATTAGTATCCCAGAGTCATGCGGACACCCTCTCTGTGGAGGGACATATACATCTTCCCTACCTTTTGCAGTTATTGATCCATTTGCTGGGAAATGCTCTTTTTTCCTCCCACCGCTGGCCCTTCACCAGCCTAAATGGCACTTCCGAGAACATTTCTTGACCAGCCATCTACACCCAACTCCCTATTTCCTCTCACATCACCGTTTCTTTCCTTTGTGGAACCTACTCACCATCTGCAGTTCCCTTGTTTATTTACATATTTACTTCCCGTGGAACATAGGTGCCACGGGCACACAGGGATATTGCCTGACATGTTCACTGCTCTATCCCCACTGCCTCGCATAGTAGCTGGCTCATAGTCGGCGCTTAATATTTCACTGAATGAATGAATCACTCCTAGAGGGGGCATCCTAGGGAAAAAGTGATGTGGCCCAAATTGGAACTTAACCTCCCTGATGGAGGCTCAAGTTCACAGAAAAGGACACAGGGATTTTCTGGCCCTGAGTTCTCGACTTCAATTCCTGAGTCAGAAAGAAGCACAGGACTATTCGAACCAGGGACATCGCTTTGGATCTGCCCCAGAGAAATGGGGAAGCATTCTCAGTGTCCACCTAACAGAGGCCGAAGGCTGCGGAGGCTTGCCGCGGCCACTCTTCCCCTTCCCGTTATGCCTGAAGCTGAATGTGAGGCAGCTCGGCTAAAGTCTTGGGAGATTTGCAGACTACTGGGGATTCTGGGAATGACTTGGGCTCCGTCAGTCTCTTTGGTGCCAAATATGTCAGTAGGATACCCTTCGTGAGTAGTCAAAGGATAAAAATGAACTTTCCATACCACAGGACATTAGAAAAATCAAACTTTTGTATTTTAAAATATTTTCAAAAGCTAACGCCATGTTGGAACAACCCACGCATGACTGAACCAATCTCTCAGGGAATTAGAGGAGCATCAGCCAGTGCAAGCAGGTCTGTACAAATACACATAGTTTACAAATGAGCACAACCAACAGGGACGTTGGCCCCAGAGGACCAGGCTGGGGAACCAAAGGGACAAACAGAGAGAGGGCCCTCCAGAGCCACCCACCCTGCAGCACGCCTCTTGCCCTCTCTGAGCCTGGGGCATGGCTGGAGACCAGATTCACCAGCATCTTGGCACAGTTACCCATGACTTGGCACCTCTGCTGGCCTCTCACGGGCCTCTGGCTCAACCTCGCAGGGCTCAGAGAACGGACCTACTCTCCCTGCCCTTCAGCAAGGACCGAGGCTGGGAGACACTGGGGCAAGTATTTCCCTGAAGACGTGATGGAAAGGAGTGATGAAGGGGGCTGGTTCCAAAAACAGGATGGGGTTTTCCCCTGTGTGGTGCTGTGGGAGAGAATGGAATAATGAGTCTCACCTGATATATACAGATGAGGTGCAAGCAACGC
>NW_027527920.1:2712081-2724341 GCF_008692635.1 Crocuta crocuta | reverse complement strand
CCCCCCCCCCCCCCCCTCCCAGAACCTGCAATGGGGAGAGAATGAAGAGACTGCTAGTCTGAGTTTACGGACTTGTCACCTACGGTCAGTCCCTCCAATTCCCATTTGGGTTTGTCTTATCATGGCTCTGTAATAAATAATTCCTGCTTGAATTGCTCCCTGATTAGCCTCTCGGGTGTCCGAGGAGGAAAAACGGACTATTTCTGACACCACTCACCCCGTCACCAGTGACTTTCCTGGCTACCGCTGACCTCTTCACTAAGGCCCCTCCCTCTACCTCACCCCCAAAGGCACGGTCTTAGCAGATGGGAGTCCCAGGGGGAACAGGCAGCGATCTGAGATACAGACAAGCTGTTCAGAACAGAGAAGGCCTTGGCAGAAATGGAGGAATCCATTTCTAAGACAAAGCTACCACTGTGTCTACTCTTCCCATCCCCTCACCTCTCTGGTCTCCAAAGGTGTCAGAGAGAACCCCTTAGCCTGGTCGCTGCACTGTCCACCTTGGACACCTCTACCTTTTTCATGGAGTGAGAGAAGCCTCCCCCGTGGCCTGCAGCATACTCATTTCCGGAGACATGCGCGAGCTCTGCCCTGCGGTGGCCCTATACCATTGTGCCCAGCTGCCCGGCCTCGCCGCCCCGACAGGCTGCTATTGGTCATGGCCTCTCAGGCAGTCGGGCAGGGAGTACAGAGCAAGATCTCAAATCAAAGCCACCGACCTTCCCACCCACCCCCACCGCGGCCCCTACATCCCGCCTGGGGCACCTTAGAACGGTTTGAGCGCACGAGGGGAAGACGCAGTACCACGTCTGTGACCACAGTGATCAAAGGCCCTGCTCCACCTGTCTCACCAGGAAGTGGCCGCTCAGGACACAGAACGCTGGGCCTCTGCTCTCCTTCACAGCCCCTGCCACCGTCCTCTGCTGCAAGTATTGTATTGTCCTCCAGATTCAGCCAGCCTCCTCATGAGAGGCCAGAACTGGGCCTCAGCACAGGGCAGGAACATTCCTCTCTAGCTGGAATCCAGGTTACACGCCCTCCTCGCCTTGTTCATAGCTTCTCCCTCCTCTCCCCCCGCCCCCCAGTCTGCCCTTGGCCTGACAGGTGCCTGGCTCCCAGAACAGAGACTCGCAGGGGCCCAAGTGAGAGCACAGTATGTTGGGAGAGATCAGAGCCCCGCTGGTGGTTTGGGTTCGAGGCTCTGTCCCACTGCGGCAGAGAGCCACGTGACAGTTGAAGAGGTGCATTCCAGATACCAAAGCATGGCCTTTGTCCCTTGGGTGGCTCCTAGTCCTCTGCCTCTGTGCCAGGCTGTTTCCAAGGAACAAGTTAATTTTCTTTTTCCACTGAAGTGCTTGCCGAAGCTTAGTATACAGAATTTCTCAGCTGGTTCCAAGAATCTGGCTTTTTGTCTGAGTCCCCAAATTGTAGCAGCTTTGTAAACAGGAGGGATAAGAGTTAGGGGGAGGAGGAAGGATCTGGAATGTATCCCATCATATTCAGTCTCAGCGCAGCAGCAGCATAAACCATGGGGATCACTGGTGGAACCTTAGCACCCAGAACATTCTTCACAGAGAAGTGGGGACAAAGGCACGGTGGCTGTTACCTGCACACAGGAGAAGCACACATCAGCGAAAGGGCCTAAAAGGCAAGCAGACAGATCAGTAGAACCTTTCTCCCCCCATGAGAGTGGGACGGGTTGGGATCTGTGTATATCGCACACGCTGTCCAACCTTGCTTGGGACCATCAAGCCAGAGCAATGGCAGGGCCAAGTCCAACCAGGACAGCAAGCAGCCTGGCCGTAGCTATTGGCTCCTATCCTTCACCCTCAATCCCAGAGGCATTAGCAAGAGACAGGGCATCACCTGTGCCCAGGGACTGGGCCATCCCAATTCAGGGAGCGTAATTGCTGTTCCAGCCGGGAGATGCGGAATGCCAGATAGGATGAGGACATGACCAAGAAGCAGATCCTGGAGAGAGAGAAGAAGGATATCTTCCCTGGGAAAAGGGCATTTTTAGAGGCTCACCAGAAATAGGAGTGGGGACTAAGCTACTTCCGGTTGCAGTTGGAGGAATTAGAGAAACCTTTGCCCTTCAGCTACCTTCAAGGCCTGGACATCGTTGTTCTGAGAGGCCCTGTGGGGGTCCTGAGACTCGTCCGCATGGAGGTGCGCTCCAAGCCCAGCAAGAATTCTAGGTAAACTGAGGCCACCCTCCCTCTGACTGGCCACCTTGGCCCCATGTCTCCGCTTCAAGACCACAGAGATCATCCCCTAAGGCGGCAGGCCCACATTCCCCCAGCAGGTGCTGAAGCTGACAGCCAGAACTCAGCCAGCAGAACCAGAGGACGGTCACAAGGTACGGTGAGGGGAAGCCAGGGGCTGGCTGTTCATGAAACACCCCACCATACTCACCGTTCTGCTGGCCAAGATTTACAGCCAAGTCTGGGGTTCCAAAAACTGCTCTAAAAGTGGGTAGCAGGAAGGCTGTGGCCCCCTCCCCTCGCCTATCTGATGGCCCTCTCCAATTCAGTCAGCCCTCCCCCTCCCCAATCCTCTGCAACTTTTCCTTTTTTTCATATCCTGCCAGCCTGAACCCTAAATTACAGGGTTGTATGAATAAAAACTGGAGATATTTGGTCTTGCTTCAGAAGGGCCTGCAACGTAGCCTCCAGACTCCGCCCAGGACTTTCAGTTGACCTGGGAACTCCCCACACACAGAGGCCCCTGCTCTAAACAGCCAGACACCCAGGTGAGCTTGACAACCCCCTGTCCCCCTGCCTCCGATACAGTCACCTACAGCACGAAGATGACCTTGAGGAGTTGGCAATCCCAGAGCCTCAGCTCCCCGTCGCTCCTGGGCTCCTCCTCCAGCTTCTCCTCCTCGCAGACAGCATTCTCTGTGATAGGAGAGCAATTAGACATCTTCTGGGGGCAGGAAGCAGGAGCCCAGCCCAGCAAGGAGCATGCCCACCTTCCTCCCCCTCCCCCCATTCTCTGAAGCTACTTGGGCACTTGGCTTTCCCTTATGGATTTGAAGAAAGTAAGAAACAGCTTTAGGAAGAGCTGGCTGTGATTTTTCCTTTTTTTTTTTTTTAATGTTTTATTTCTGAGAGAGAGAGAGAGAGAGAGAGAGAGAGACAGCGTGAGCAGGGGAGGGTCAGAGAGAGAGGGAGATCCAGAATCTGAAGCAGGCTCCAGGCTCTGAGCTAGCTGTGAGCACAGAGTCTGACGCGGGGCTCGAACCCACGAACCGTGGGATCGTGACCTCAGCCGAAGTCGGACGCTTAACCGACTGAGCCACCCAGGCGCCCCATGTGATTTTTCCTTTTTGCAGAAGTAAGGGGAGGAAAAGCCTGGTCTTCACAAACAGTGGTCATGGACAAGCCCCCTGAGCTCACCAGAGCCTGGAGGCTTCCTGGAGGGAAAGAAACTGTCAGTGGAGCCCATGGATGCCTGAGGGATACAAGGGATGTTGTCTGGGAGGGACAGGGACCTGGAGGCAGGGCACACTTTTCTCCACTTCATTTCAGGGATGAGGACTTCCTGTAGAGAAGGCAGAAGAAATTGTCTGTGACCCTTGGGATCTCACTTGTCCTAAGGGCCCACATTAGGTTTATGACACCTTCTCCGGATATTACCAACAGGGAATCCTAGTGAGCATGATGTCAGGTACCCAGAAGGGGGGAAGCCATTACCATAGCAACCACGTGTCTCTCTTCTCTGCTCCCTTAAGACTGTTAGTACAGAACCAGCCTGGGATCTAAGACATGAGCTAACCCAGGTATGTGCTCATATCTGCTGAGTCCAAGAAAGCGCAGCACAATATAATTTAGATGGGACAAGTCCTTCTAATCTGGGCTCTAACCCTAAGGACATCACTGGCCTTGGCAGGGGGGTACTTGGAGTCCCCATCAACAAAAATGGGAACATCACCTTCTATTGCCTGCATTAGTAGTATGCATATTGTATGCTTGGCTAAATGCTTAATGATTAGTGAAGGAGGCTTCAAACACCCCGGGGTCATTTCCATCCCCATCACTGTTCTTTCTAGAAACTCGGCTCTGCCTACCCAGAACCTCAGCAGCAAAGGAAACTGCTGGAGCCTCAGCAAATCTCAAATGAGTCTGTCTGAGTTCTACAGAGATAGCCTTTGGAGTTCTTCCCTGAGGATAACTCTATCCCCTGGAGGGCCCTCTAGACCCTCTAGGTCTGCTCAGCAGTGGGACCCGCCTGGGCAGTGCTCTGGGGGCTGGACATCTGTTCTGCTCAGAAAGTCCGCGGAGCTGCCCAGGGTCTACTGGCTCTACATGGTATGGGGCATGGCAGGTGTGGGGGACCCCTGGCATAGCATGGTCACTGGCTCTTGAACCTGGAGCCCCAGTTCTGCATTGTAGACCCTCCTGGGAGGCCCTGAAGCCTTGGGGCCATAGGCCCTGCCACACTAGCAGCTGCTGCTCCCAGCCCCAGCTCTCACCAGAGACTCGCACTCAGGTTCCTCTGGAAATTCTCTTACACTCAGGCTCTTCTTGCTGGAAGGCTGAGGAAGAAAGGGAGCAGGGGTCACTTGTCCACTTGGAACAGCCGAGGCCAGGGGTGAAGAGGTGTTAGTACTCTCCAAGAGAGCTTTACCTCCACATAAGCCGCCTTGGGTCAGATGGAGCCTCACTCCCAGAGTTTTCAGGGGCTAGTGCTGGAGCAGAGCGCAGATCCAAGGCAATGTACTTCCCCAAGCTCCTGCCCCTCCCCACTTCCTCACCGTGGGCCAGAGAGAGCTGTAGGCATACTGGGAAGCAGCCACATGCCTCTGTCTATACACCAAGGAAGCACAATGAGGCCATATACATGGGGACACACATGGGCCACTGGCCTCAAAGACACATGCTCACAAGCATAGACACCCAGTCCAAGGACTAGGTTCAGATACACTGGGCCTGAGCCTCTTACTCCCCTCTCCCTGTCCTTGGTCCTTGTATCAGAGAGATGGGCCAACTACTCCCAACAGCCTGTCCCAAGACCTCAGTCTCCCTCGACCAGCTCCTGCCCCGGAGCTCCATACCTGTAGGTGTGTGCAGACCCTCCTCAGCATGTCATATACACTGTCCCGGGAAAGCAGTGACACAAAGACATACTGGGACCCAGAGAGAAAACAGAAAAGGGAGGGGTAAGTACAGACTGGGGTGAGTGCCAGAGTCAGGATCCTGGGGCTGGGTTGGGGAAATTAACAAGGGATGGCTGGCCCAGAGACTCACTGACCTTCTGGCTGGTGTTGGTGGTGATGGCCAGGCCATTGGGAAGGAGCCGGGCCATCTTGTGTTTTTTGATCATTTGGACAGACACCACAGGAATGACCACCTGAGTGGGGAGAGGTGTGCTTCACTCAGGATTTACCCCAAAAGACACGGTCCCTTTGCTTCCTGCATAGGGCCCCAGCCACAAATGGCAGTCAGCCAAGCATAGACACCGTGGAGAAGCCTGGCCCTATGCGGGAGACTATCTGAACCATCCACTTTCTCTTGCAGGTTCCCCTTGCAGTCGTTCTACCGACCTGCCCCAGCCTTGACAGCACACGCCGCTCCGGGCTCTCATCCTATTATCCAGGTGGCCAAAGACGGTTGCTCTGGTGAATCCCATACTCCAGTAGTGGAGTCCCCTGAGCTACCACCCGGCACAGGTATGGCTCCCCTTAAGCGTGGCATCACACTCTGCTTCTTAAGGCATTTCAGAGGTACCCACGGGCAGAATAAATTGGCTCTGAGCTGTTCAGGCTGGCTCAGGCCAGATGGGGAGTCTAGACTGGCGCCCCTCCCCAGACACCAGGTCGGATGCCTTGCAGTGAGAGGCCCTCATGCCTGCAAGGGAGGGGCCTATATCTTCCCTGCCCGGGACCTCATGGGCCCATTGCAGCCCCTACCACTTATTACTACCTTGATATCCTTGCCAAAGAGGCTGGCATGGAAGCAGAGCCAGTTAGGGGAGATGTAGAGCCGGCCCTGGAGAAGGAGGTCTCTCTGGAGGGCACAGGAACACACTGGGAAGTCACAGGAAAGAAGACTGCCATGAGCAAGGCCAACCCAGAAGCTCCAGGGGCTGGGTCCTACACTCAGGAGTCCAGAGCCCAGCCTCAGGGACTGCCTTCCTCAGAATCCCCCTTCCCGACCCCGGGCCCCAAACCACTCATTCCACCAGCACCCTGAGTCCTTCCTGAGAGTCCTGGCGGCCCCACCCTACCCCACCAAACTGCTAGAGGTTCCCTCTTTTGCCACCCATGCCTCACAGGGTTCCCCGAGCCTGGATTCTTGCTCCCTCAGGCAGAACTCCCTGCCCTGCCCTGCCCTGCCCTGCCCTGCCCTGCCCTGGACTGAGGGTCTCGACTGTGCAAAGGCTCCGACATGCTCACTGAGAGGCCTGAGCAGGAAAGAACAGTCATTGATAAGAGCAGAACAAAAATAAGATTTGGAAGCCCTGACATTGCCTCGAGAAAACTTTCATAAATTCCATTTCATGTCCCAAATCTACCCAGTCTTCTCATACTTTTGAAGAAAACAGGCCCAACCACATCCAAAGGGCAGCCAGTTCCCACATCGAAATTGTGCCTTGGAGGCTCCGGAGGAGAGGACCTGGGCCTCAGGCCCCCTAGGCACCTGTCCAGCCACACGAGGGAGACAGCTCACCTTTGAGAACCACCTCCTCCAAGGGGATGTCCTTAAACAGCTTGTGGTATTGCTGGTTGTATTTACTCAGTAGTGTCTGCAAACACACGAGCTGGGGCTGAGAAGTCCTGGGGGATCAGACCACCAAAGGGGCCCGGCACCAGCCTCCGGGAAATAATGCCACGCGGGCAGGGGCTCCGGTATGCAGCAGTCAGTAAGCAGCCAGTGGGGGTAAAAGGCTGAGTCCCAAGCACAGCTTGTCTCTTGGTGACGGTAGGTCCTGATGGGCGGCCTATGACGGGAGGGGGACACACCACCCCCACCCAGGAGGGGACACTCACTCAGGTTGCCCCTGGTGACAAGCCTGGTGGCCAAGGAGCCAAGAGTCACTGAATTCAGGCAGCCCTGGGCCCCTCCCTTGGAGGGCAGTGAGAAGTCAGCCTCCACACACTTACCCCTTCTCGGCCACACTTCTTGATCTCTTCACCCTTCAAGCCTTCTGGCCAGTGCAGACTGCAAAGGAGACATTCCGTTCCAGAGACCAGAAAACCTCAGAACGAGTTCTGCCCATACATCCTCAGAGCCAGGTCTGCCCTGGCTTCGAGCCAGAAGCTTGGGGCAGAGACTGAAGACCTGAGGCCCTTTCCTAGGAGCCACCGAAAAGTGATAAGCAACAGCGAGCATGCAGCTCGACTCTGGGGAAGGGCTGCAAGCCCTCCTCCCAGACAGCTGCGGGTAGCGCACCCGCCCCCCCCCAGGCCCCCACCGGAGGTACACTCAGCCTGAGCCTCCACCTCCCGGAGATGCTTAGGAGCCTCCCACCCCCAAGTGTCCAAAACCCTCTCCCACTTCTCTGGCCAAAGGATAAGCAGAGGAGCAGACCCAGGGGTAAATGAGTAGGAGACACGGGCATGGAGACCAGTTTGGGGAGCGGGGTGAGGTGGCGATGTCAGACTCACAGCTCCGGGGCCTGGCCACGGGCCATGATCCCAGCCAGACTGCCCTCCTGGAAGCCTCCTCCGGTAGCCTGGAGCTCAGCAGACTCACCTGACCTGATGGAGGCTACCAAGGCTGAGGGAGAGGGGGTGGTGCTGGAACGCAAACTTCTGCCCCGGCCAGGTTGGCCTGAGGACAGGTGGGCAGGGAGGAGGCTGGTAACCTGAGAAGCCTAGACTCTGCTAGGTCCCCGGGTGCTGGGACAGGCCCGGGAATGGGAGGAAGAGGTCGGGGGCGGCCTGTGCCCAACCTAACACCTGCCGCAAGGTCCCCTTTCTAACTTTTCTTTAACCCCTTATGCCCCTTTCTTTGCTTTCCGTTAAGTTTGTAGTTAAATTCCAGTTAGTTAGCACAGTGTAATATTCGTTTCAGGTGTACCATACAGTGATTCAGCACCTCCATACATCACCCGGGGCTCATCCCAGCAAGTGCACGCCTTACTCCCCATCACATATTTCTCCCAGCCCCCCAGCCCCCTCTCCGCCGGTAACCATCAGTTTATTCTCTGTAGTTAAGGGCGGGTGTCTTAGTTTGCCTCTCTCTTTCTCTCTCTCTCTCTTTCCTTTCCCCCTTTGTTCGTTTGTTTTGCTTCTTAAATTCCACATGTGAGTGAAATCATATGGTATTTGTCTTTCTCTGACTGAGTTACTTTGCTTAGCATGATACACCTTAGCTCCATCCACGTCATTGCAAATGGCAAGATTTCATTCTTTTTTTATTTGCTCTGGTCTTTAAGGTCCTCCTGAGGGCCTCCCACCCCTAATCGATATGAATATCTGACCGGTGGAAAGGGGCCTCACCTGGAGTTCAGGGGTGCCTGAACCCTGGCTAGTTTCTCTGTGCAGGACACAGGGCTCTTCGGAGAAGCTGCCTTTCCATGCATCTGCTGGTTGCTAAGGAGAAACAGTCCCACATTAGCGAGGGTGGCTCTGTGGGGACACCTTTCCCTACCAGCTTCACCATTCCCAGGGCAGCTCTTCCGCCCCTACCCCAGACCCGCCCGCCCTGCTATTCAGGGTGGGGCTGAAGCTGTCACAGTCTAGAGGCAGCAGCTCAGGCAGGAGTCCTCTGGTCCCTGACAGAGGGGACAACCCCACAGGCCATCTTTCCTGCGAGACTGCAGGTCAGTTTTCATGGGAACTCTTTTCCAGTTCCCATGCCTGGGCGGGAAGGAAAATCAGCCTGGCTTAGGGGAGCACCCGGCAGTGAAGGCTCGGGCCCCGGCCCTGAGAAAGCACATCGGGAAGGAGGACTCTAAGACTTGCTCGTGGCTGAAAGCAGCAGTTCCTGAGGTGCCCGGGCAGCATCACCCATAAGCCCTCAGCGTCTGGGAAAGGAGGCTGAGCACAGGAGGCCTTAGCAGAGCTGAGGATCTGGTGCCACTAATGGTGTGGGAGGGGCTCTAGTCAGCCCACAGGTGACCTGGGGCTGGGGGTGGAGGGGAGCAGCCCCACGCCATGAAGTGGCTTTGGTGGCCTTCAGACAATCAGGGCACCTTGGCCCTGGGAGCCATACCGTTCAAAAATGTCCCAGAGAGAGGGCCCGGGAGGGCGGAGACATCATCTCCCCGGGCAGGTGGGCTCCCCAGTGGCTTTTGAGTTCATGCCTCTACTAAACAGATCCAAAGCATAGGATTTCCCCCTTCCTGCCCCTCCAGGGCACGCAGTCAAACCAGCCCCCAACTGAGTGGGCCCAGAAGCGGACAGGAAGAGACGGTGGCCAGCAAGCAAGGCCATAACAGGGCATTGTGGTGGTCACAAACAGGCAACAAGGTACTGGGCAGATGAGGGGCCTCTCAGCAGATAAGGAGCTGGAACCTGAGGCCTGCAATCACCAGCCCTTGGTCCTTCTCAGTTTTGTCATGGGCGCAAGTCAAAGGTCTCTTCTTCAAGAACAGAGTTAGCCGAGATCTGCCAAGACCCTCAGAGGTCATTCAGTCTGACCCCCTACCATCCTGTGTACAGATTAGGAAACTGAGCCCTGCCAAGGGACAGGCTATACCCAGTATCACACCGTGAAGGAAACCTCACAAAATCAGCCCATCCACAGCCACGTGGCCTGGTGATCTCTGCCCTTAGCCTTCTGGAGAATTTTGCTATGTACATGTCAACATATATTTCTTGAATCTTGCAAAGTGACAAGTTTTGCTAGTGATTTGACTCTTTTGACTCCCAAAGTTAATTTCTATATTTATTTGGTTCCATCATTTCACATTTCAAGAGGGTCTCCCCCCTTCTTGACTTTGGGTATGCTCATCATAGAAAATGCGGGAAAGACAAACTATGATGATCATAATCACCGAGAAGCAAAAAGCCCTTAAAAAAATCACCCGAAGAAAAGATTTATGCATAGATATAGAATTTATGTAAGTAGAATTATACATTATAATATGTATGTCCTACTTTTGCTGTTTAACATGATTTTCCGAGAAATTGCCCGTGTCACCGTCCATGGCTGAGACAGAGTCTCAGAAGTGTGATCAGCGGGTGAATGCCCATCTCCCAGGCTCTTTAGACTCACTCCCAAAGTGCTTCCATATGTACTACTGATGACTACAGCCATCAGTACTACATGAGGGTGCCTGTTTCCCTACATCCAGGCTACATCCACCGGCTATTACCTTTTTCTCACTTTTGCAAAATTGATACACGGAAGTATGCTATTTTCATTTCTAATGCTGCTTACTGATAGGTTGAACAACCTTTCCCATATATACATATTAGCCACTGGAATTTCCATCTGTGAATTGTCTACGAGGGTCTCCACGTTTTTCTTATTGATTTGTATTAAATTCTTTTTTGAGAAAATTAAGCCTTAGTTTCTCATTGTTGCAAACACCTCCCCCAGTTTGGCATTTGCCTTTTGGTTTTGTCTGTGGTACCGTTCAGCTTTTGTGTGGTAGATGCCATCTAGGTCTTCCATCTCTCAGTTCCTCACTTGGTTTGAGTGCTTCGGTTGGAGAGGCCCCCGAGGCAGAGCATGTACAAGTCAAACCACGGAGCGCCTTGGGGAGCTTAGACCCTGCAGCTTGTGAGCATGCTGGGCCACAAGGAAAGAGAAGGATATGGAGCCCACTCTAAGGAGCCCACTCTAACCTGGAGGCCCAGGGATAGAGTGAGACCCCAAGAAGGACCTTGGCCATGGTCTCAGAGGAAGGGGGCCTGTCACTCAGGCACTGGGAAGGGTGATTCAAGCTATCAGGGCTGCAGGATCCCAGAAGGCAGACAGAGTGAGAGTCACAGAAAGGCTCCTAGAGAAAAGGAAGCTCAACCTTACTAACTGGGTAAGACTATCATCCTGCAAAAGTTCCAAAATCCAACTTTGTGTCAATGATCATTCCTCTGTGTGGCTTCTAAACTGAACTCATCCTTAGGTCCCGTGTGTCTTGCTCAGGGAGGGGAGCCTGCCCTCGGCCCTCCCCCAGCCTCGTGAGGAGCCCCTGTCGCAGACACAGCACCCCAATCCTGTTCTCCCTCTCAGCTCTCGTCACACTGGATCAGTGCTGGAACTGCTCGTCTCCGCGGGGTCCAGGGTGGCAGGGACTCTGCCTCCTCCCTCCCTGAAGGCCCCAAGCTGGGTACGAGGCCGGCGTGCAGCAGACACAGGCGACATGTTGGAGGAATGACAGCGCAGGGTCAGTAAGCGAGGCTGAAGGAGAAACGGACCGTGAGAAAAACAAAAGAAGGCTGTGAACTCCCCACAGCATCTCCAGGAAGAAAAGAACGGTGGTAAAACACAGTCACTGGGGCGTGGAGGAAATGACTTTCAAGTTTCTTTAAACTTAAAAGCAACTCCTTTACTCACGATGAACATGACGGTTACAAGCCGTTCCTACCTGTCCGTCTGTTAAGACCGGTCCCTCCTGGCTGTCCTCATAATGCTCCTGATACAGAGACTCTGCCTGTGGCCGAGATGCATGCTTTTCAAAATGATCAAGTCAGACTTTCTACTATTTAGCCTACAGTGTTTAGATGAGTAAAAGTAAAGAAATAGCAAAATCGGATGCAAGGGTAGGTCTGGGGCAGAGTGGTCACCATCGAGACCAGTCGGGTCGGGGAGCACCCAAGGACCAGCTGGGCCCTGCTACAGAAGGTCAGGAAGGAGGCTTCAAGAGCAGGAAGCTGGAGAACGGGGACCAGCCGCGGTCCCCCCGCTCTCCTGGCAGCCTCTGCGCGTCCCTCACGGACCTCTGCCAGCCAGTGCTCCTACCCTGTGGGTCGTGAACTAACGCTCTCACCCATCAAGTCCCACCCCTACCTCCACATGCGGACTGTGGGGTAACATCAGGGGTCCTCAAATTCATGTCTGTTTTTTCCTATCAAAGCCACACCAAAAAATATCATTATTATCATCAAGGGGATGCCAGGGAGGCCCAATATTTTGGACATGAGAGGGGGTGGAAGAGGTTGGGGAACTCCTCAGATGAGTCCTTTTCACCCTCCTGAGCCCGGTCCCAGGGCAGGATGCCTCTGCAGAGGACACAGCAGCTGCTTGCCCTACACGCAAGCCGTCCTTCATTCCCTCCACAGTCGCTCACTGAGTTCATCACCCCAGGAGCCCAGGGTGGGGCTCCTGAAAGATCAGGGTGGGAGCTAGCACTGGGGGATGTGT
>NW_027527920.1:2595907-2712051 GCF_008692635.1 Crocuta crocuta | reverse complement strand
GGGGCAGGAGAGGGACAGAGAGAGAATGAGGGAACCCAGAGGTGCAAGAGTGGAGCTGCCTCCCCCAGAACTCATGAACCAGGTCTCACAGGACACCTGACATGTTCATACTCTGCTCTGGAAGCTTCCTCCAGGCTCGAAAGGCTCCCACCGGGCAGATACTCCCAAATCGAAACCTCTAAATCTCTGACCTTGACACCTCCTCCCCTCCTGAGCTTCAGCCTGTGTCATCTCCCCAAACCCGCTTTCTTCGGAGCACCCAGTATCCCCGAAAGGCTCCTTCCTCCATGGTTACCCAAGCCAGAAGCCTCAGCTCATTCTCCTGCCCACCCCGCACAGCACTCAGTCCCCAAGGGCCCAAGAGCCTGTCCCTGCTGAACCCCACGCCACGACACCACCTACTCTGTCCATTCCTGCTGCACCAGCCAGCCCCGGCCACCATCACCCTTTCCCTGGGCGCTGGCAGCGGCCTCCTCACCACGCCTGGCCCTCCCCCGAACCCGTACTGCCAACAGAGCCACGTGGGGCCCCCCCGACCTGATCCTGCCGCTCCGCTGCCGATTCCACCTCCCTCTCGCCTCCTCCGCTGGCCTCCTTCCCTTCGCAGCCTCACTCCTGGGGCTCACCTGAGTCCAGCTTCCTTGCCGCAGCAGCCCTCCACACCTGCAGTCCCTTCCCACGCTTGCCCGCCTGGGGAATTCCACTCATCTCTCAAGCCCCGGTCAAATGTCACCTCCTCCATGAAGCCCTCCCTGGTTCCCCCCTGCAGAGCTGGTCAGTCCCTCGTCTGTGGTTCCTTGTCCCCTCTGTCCTTGCTGTGCTGTCTCAGCACTTACCACACCAGACTGTGCTTGTCTGTTTACACATCCAGCTGTCCCCCAGTTGCCTCTGAGCTGCACCAGGGGTGTGTCTTATACATCTCTGTGTCCCCGGCACACAGCAGGCACCCAGTGCTTGCTACCACCGCGAGGGAAGGAGACAGAGAGAGAGAGATGGTGACGCTCCAAGAGGGAAGAGGGGAGGGATAAAGCGAGGCAGAAGGGAAAGAAAGGCACACGGAATGGAGCAGCGGGGGTCACCTGCAGACCCGTCCCTTCTTCTGGGAGCCTCGCCGGGAGCAGGCAGTCAGCACTGGCCCGGCACCACCAGGCGCGCAGTCCAGGCTGGCTGACTGATCAAAGGGGGAGCTCAGGTGGGAGGCAGAGACAAAAGAAAAGGATAAGGTGGCTCGGAAGGGATGGGATATGGTCTTCGCAGAAAGCACAGGCCCAACCCCTCAGGCCCCCACTGCCGTGTTCCCTGGACTGCACGCCCCTGGGCTGCCACGTGCCCACACTCAAGCCTCCCCAGCCCCAGGGGAAGCCTCCCAGCCCGGCAGCAGGAGTACCCGGCCCCGCTGAAGCAGAGAGCCAGGCCTCGCAGCCTGAGCCAGCTGGGCCTGCAAGGTCACGGGCCGGTTCCCTGGGGCAACTCGGGGGGGGTCTCCAAGCTGACTTCTCGTGGACATTTGAGATATTCGAGCATCCTGTGGGGCCTGCCAGCCCTGCTCAAGGCCGGGCCAGCCGCCAGGACACTGGGCGCCGTCACCTCCGAGAAGACAGCTCTTCCAAACAAAAAACACACCTTGGCAACACGTCCCTGAAAGCACAAACCCACAGATCACAGAGATGGCGCATCTACATCGACCTCTCGCTTAGCACACAGCTCACCGCCTTCGTCACGGAGAAGGGAGGCCATCCCGTCAAGTCTAATGTGCAGCCTGCTGAGGACACATTAGCATCACATGTAGAGCTTTTTAAGAAAACAAGCCAAAGAATGATGCCTGAGCCCTGTCTCAGACCAATCAAATCTGAGTCTCTGGGGGGAGCATGTGGGTAACTACGTATTTTCGACTTCATATTGAACTACAGTTTACGTATAGAAAAGCATACATAGGAGGGACGCCTGGGTAGCAAAACGTCCGACTCTCGATTTCGGCTCAGGTCACGATCTCACAGTTTGTGAGATGGAGCCTTACGTCAGGCTCCGGGATGACAGCTCAGAGCCTGCTTGGGATTCTCTCTCTTTGTGCCTCCCCTGCTTGCTATCTCTCTCTCACTCATCATAAATAAATAAACTTTTTTTAAAAAGTGTACATAAAATAAATGTACAATTCAACACATTTCACAAATAGAACATGCTTGGAAGCCAGCCCCCAGAACTCCTCCAGTCTCACCACCACCCACAAGCCACAAGCCACAAGCCACAAAGATAACCGTCACCTTGGCTTCCACAGCACAGGCTGTCTCTGCCTCTTCCTTTCAGACTTTCTATGAATGGAATCATGCCCTACGTACCCTTTAATGTGGCTACTTTCACTCAGCAGTGCATCTGTGGGATTCGTCCGCAGTGTCGTGTGTAGCTGTTAACTGTGCATTTTCACCAATGTTTAGAACTCCATTACACGGACACACTACAACTGATGTATTCGTTTTACTATATAGATGGGCATCTGGGCAATTTCCAGTTTTTGCCTGTTACAAAGTGTGGCCAGGGGCGCCTGGGTGGCTCAGTCGGTTAAGCGTCTGACTTCGGCTCAGGTCATGATCTCGCGGTTCGTGGGTTTGAGCCCTGCGTCGGGCTCTGTGCTGACAGCTAGCTCAGAGCCTGGAGCCTGTTTCAGATTCTGTGTCTCCCTCTCTCTCTGACCCTCCCCTGCTCACACTGTCTCTCTCTCTCTCTCTCTCTCCCTCTCTCAGAAATAAAACAAACATTAAAAAAAAAAGTGTGGCCAGGAACATTCCAGTACCTGTAGTGTGGACACAAGTATTTGTTTCTCTGGGCAAACACTTAGGATTTGAATTGCTGTGTCATAAGTTAGGCATATGTTCAGTTTCAGGCTTTTAAAGGACCTCAGGTGATTTTATTAAAAAAATTGTTTTAATGTTGATTGTTTTTGAGAGACAAGGAGACAGAGTGTGAGTGGGGGAGGGGCAGAGAGAGAGGGAGACACAGAATCTGAAGCAGGCTCCAGGCCCCGAGCTGTCAGCACAGAGCCTGACTCAGGGCTTGAACCCACAAACCATGAGATCTTAAGCTGAGCTGAAGTTGAACACTAAACCGACTGAGCCACCCAGGCGCCCCTTGGGTGATTTTAAATATGCAGCCAGTGTTTAGAAACTGCTGTGCATGAATCCTGCCCCCGCTTCTCTCCTTCTTGTGTGGCTCAGAGGGAGAAGCATGGCTCCTGGAATCCAGGGTCAATCCTCTCGCCTGAGCTCTGGATCTAGGGCCCTCGCCCTCTGGTGCCTTCACCCTGCCCCTCTGCAGTTCCAGGAAAAGCCTTGCCAAGGCAGGAATCACATTGTTAATAGAGATTTCCTTCATCTGGTAAGGTCACAGAGCACATTTACTAGCTCATGCCAAGGAAGTAAAAGCAACTTTCCGTGCGGCAGAGGCTGGCTCTGTGTCCTTCCCGAAGGCCTCCCAGGGCCACGGTCCTGACACACAGCCCAGAAACTGGTTGACAAGAGCTCTGCCAAAGGGAAACTGGAATAGTGTCGATTATCATCAGTACTCTAAGACTTAAAGATAGGGTGCCTGGGTGGCTCAGTCGGTGAAGCAGCTGATCCTTGATTTCGGCTCTGGTCATGATCTCACGGTGGGTTTGAGTTCGAGCCCCGAGTCGGGCTCTGTTCTCACAGTGCAGAGCCTGCTCCAGATCCTCTGTCTCCCTCTCCCTGCCCCTCCCCCACTCGCANCATTGGGCTCTGTGCGGACGGTGAGGAGCCTGCTTGGGATTCTGTCTCTCCCTCTCTTTCTGCCCCTCCTGAGTTCATGCTCTCTCTCTCTCTCTCTCAAATCAAATAAATGAATTTAAAAAGTTAAATAAAATAAAACTTGAAGATAAAAGGTAACCATCTTTTGCAAAAAATAGTTCTATTATTTCTTACACAGAAGTTGCCTCACTTTCTTTTCTTTTTTTAAAAAAAATTTAAATGTTTTATTTATTTCTGAGAGAGGGAGAGACAGCATGAGCAGGGGAGGGTCAGAGAGAGAGGGAGTCACAGACTCTGAAACAGGCTCCAGGCTCTGAGCTGGCAGTCAGCACAGAGCCCGACGCGGGGCTCGAACCCACGAACTGTGAGGTCATGACCTGAGCCGAAGTCGAATGTTTAACCAACTGAGCCACCCAGGCGCCCCTCACTTTATTTTCTCAGCTGATATTCCTTATGTAGGACCACTGCTTTGCTGCTGTCTCTGCTGACAAGAAATGGGGAGAGAATCCCACACAGAATTCCATCCTGAGTGTAAGGGGGTGGCGTTCAGTGAACTGGGGGCCATGCACTGGGTCCCAATCCAGGTGTCCCACTCAGCAGCCCCCGCAAAGGACTCAGGAGGGGCAGGCCGCCAGCACAGGCACAAACCCTTCCTCCCAGGGGCAGGCGTGAGAACACCTAGGCCCGCAATGTGCTAAGTTCCCTTTTACTCATTGCGGCAGCTTTGAAATGAGAGGGGATGTGGAGGGCCAGGCGCCCTGCTTCCCAAGATGTCACAGTCTGTACCAAGTGACCCTAGCTGCCCCCAGCAGAACCACGGTGTGCTCCAGACCCACACAAAGCCATATGTAAGTTGACCAGCAGCCTCTTCGGTGGAAAAGACGAATTTTGGCCCGATTCCGTTTCTAATGGATCCCAACGGGGACATATGAGATGAGAGGTGTAAACGGGCAGAGGGAAGTGTGCTGCAGGGACCCTGGAACACAACCTCCAGGTGCCCCCGGAGCTGGGTCTACAGCAAGGGAAGAGGGAGCCGAGAGCCGCAGGGGTGCATGGGAGAGAGCAAAGGTCTGCTCCCCGTTTCTGCCCATTAATTTTCAATTCTGCAGCCGGTGTCCCAGCACTGCCTTTCCTGAAGTTTTCCCAGTAGACGGACAGTGGGAGAGACTGAAGGGGGTCTCTTGGCCTGAGATGGCCCTGCAGGGACTCCTCTGAGAAGCGGGGTTCCCTAGACCAGAACCCTTCCCCCCTCCCACCCCCCACCAAGCCTTTATCTTCTCTGCTCAAAGAACCAAACAAACTGGGAGAGCTAGTTGTTCAGGAGGAGATGTGAGCTAGCACAGCCGTCTGGGGGTGGCTGCGTCCAGCCTGAACAAGGACCCCTTTGAGCGCTGGCGCCAACAAGAACTCCTACCTACAGGGATCTCAGAACCCCCTGGGCCCTCCGCCCGATGGGAGCTGCGAGGGCCGAGAGCAAGCCTGGCCCCATCTCCCACTCTTGGCAGCCAAGATGCTGCCCACTGCCCAGGTCTGTCTGTGGAGCCCCAGCTACTTAGCCAAGCCCTAATTAAAGGTTAAATGGATAAAGGGCTCCAATCCACTCTTCCCTGCTCCCTGAACTCCCCCCCAGGTGTGGGCCCTCCCAGCACACTAGAAAGGCCCAGGTCCTTACAGGGATGGAATTCAGGATCAAAATGCTGACTCCTTTTGGGCATTCAGGAGGAGTGCTAATGAGCTGCCCTCCCAGCTCCGCCTGACTCCTGCTTAGCTAACCTGCTCCTGCGCAAGATGGGGACCCCCTCGCTCTCATCCCGCGACACTTCCCTGAAGCCTGGCCAGCCGGTACCAGCCAGTATCCCTCCCACCTTGTCTCCACACACCATCTGCTCAGGTATCTTCATTGCCGTATGTGCTGTTTATGTGGCTGTCTCCCCACTAGACTGTCTTTCTTATTCCTCTCTCACCCTGGGGCCGCACACAGCTTCAGGCATATAGTAAGTGCTCAATAACTGTGGACTGAAATAAACAAACGCTCCCGGCTAAAAAGCCCCTTTGTGTAGTTTGTTCGGCTGCACTGGGACCTTGGAACACAAGCACAAGAGCTGGAGTGAGAGCAAGTCACTTGAGTTTGCTTCTGGCTGCCCTTGACCTCCTGGGTGGCTCCCAGTCACCTTCCTCTGGGTCTGCTCCCCTACAAAATGGGGAAAATCCCCTCGCTGACCTGCAGATCTTCAGGGCTGCTGTGGGGATCCGAGAGCTCACGGCCTAGGCGGAGGGAGGGGGCCGGTTCTCACAGCCTTCTCCACTGAGCCTCGACCCCCCTGCCAGCCCCACTAAGAGCTCTGTGTCCCCTCAGGTCCCTTGAAGGATGCCTAGAGGTTCAGCTGCCCAAGGGAAGCAGAGACGGAGGCATGGCCGGGCCCCAAACGGCACCCCAAAGCTCCACACACGTCCCGCATGACTGAATCTTTCCCCTGGGACTTCAGCCAGAGAGCCTCCATGGGCAGGGCCCTCTCTGCACCTGGGCCACACCCAGTGACTGTTCCCACCCGGGACGGGGGGTGGTGTGGGGGGCTGGAAGCTCTCCCACAACTTGGGCCCAGCCCTGTGCGGCATCCTTCCCCCTCCCTTCCTCCACCAAGGGTTTGAGGCCAGGAGTGGCTGCCCCCTTCCTGGCTAGAGCTCAAAGGCCTGCAGAGTGAGAGCAGTCACCGGGGCGACAGATGGGACAAAACAGCTGAAACACGGAAGCTCTGCTCCGGGGATGTCCAGGATTTCTCATGCAGCCCAGGCCACCGTGGAGCAGGCGGCTGGCTCGGCAGAGAGTAACCTGCCTGTAGCTGGCCTCACCCCCTGGTGCCCACTGCTGTCGCAGCATCTGTTTGAGCTGGCATCCCTGGACCTGGTCACAGACCACTTTTTCTTGGCCGGCCAGTTAGGGCCTGGCCATTTCCAGACAAGAAGCTGGTCATTCAGGTCTAAAAACAGACTTGCATTCATTAAGAAACAGAGCACCCCTGTGCTCCTGGTGGCCACCCTCGGCTGGGCCTGCCGAGGGAGGGCCCACAGGCAGCCTCAGCCGCTCAGACGCCCCAAGGCTGCCAGGGGGCGTGGCTACCCCTGGGACAAGTCCGTTCTGTCCATCCACGGATGCCATCCAACGCACCCCATTCCAACCATCCTGTGACAGCCACCTCAGAATCCCTCTGGCTTCGTGCAGCCTCCAGGCTCTTCCCGGGCACAGGCAGGTTTGCAGGAGTCTTAGGGTCCTGAAAGAGCCTGGGTTTGGGGGCAGGAAGACAGAGAGGCAGGCCCGGAAGTACCTCTCACTGTTGAGGGGAATTCAAGAGGTCACACTCTCTCTCTGGACCTAGCTTCTCTCTACAAAGGGACAATAAAGCCTCACCCCCAGGAAGGAAAGCAAACGTTGTCTGAGGGAAGAACAAAGCAGAGCCAAGAACCGAGTGAACTGCAAATGGCCACCGACGCTTCTGTGATCGGAAGAACCCCTGTCCCAGGAGAGGCTGGCAGGATCGCTGTCCTCAAAGGGCCGCCAGCCTCTCTGCCTCCCTCCTACAAACACCTTAAATGTCTGCTATTTGCTCAGTTCTGTGTAAGTGCTGTGTATACTAAGAGGGATAAGGCAAACTACTATCCCCAAAATGCCTGGTGGGAGAGGCAGACATGAAGCAAATATTTATATAAATCAATACGTAATTATAACTGTGTAATAAGGACCTCTATCAGGGAGTCCAGACTCCGTCCTGGAAAACAGGCAAGATTTCCCTAAGAAGCAGTGCCATTTTGGGGCGCCTGGGTGGCTTAGTCGGTTAAGCGTCCGACTTTCGCTTGGGTCATGATCTCGCGGTTCGTGGGTTCGAGCCCCGCGTCGGGCTCTGTGCTGACTGCCAGCTCAGAGCCTGGAGCCTGTTTCAGAGTCTGTGGCTCCCTCTCTCTCTGACCCTCCCCTGCTCATGCTGTCTCTCTCTCTCTCTCCTAGAAATAAATAAAAAAACATTAAAAAAAAAAAAAGAAGCAGTGCCATTTTGAGCTGATAGCTGATGGATGCTAATCAGATGGGGAGGATAGTTGGAGGGAGTGAGATAGGAGTTATTGTAGAGGGTTTATGATGGATGCGCAAAGGCCCCGAGGCCAGAGGTGTGTAGCACGTATGAAGAACATAAACAGAGCCTTTGTGTCTGGAGGGTGGAAGTAGTAAAATGGTGAGCAATGAGGCTGGAGAGGATGGCAGGGCTAGATCACTCAGGGTCCTGTGGACCCCAGGAAGGGTTTCTATCATTTTCTTAAAAGCAATGGGGAATCAGTAATGGGGAAATATATAATCAACTTTGTATCTTAAACAATCACTCTGAGGGGCACCTGGCTGCATCAGTCAGAAGAAGAGTATGTGTCTCTTGATCTCAGGGTCATGAGTCTGAGGGCATGAGTATGGGGGCATAGGGTGTAGAGATTACTTAAATTAAAAAATTAAAAAAGATCACTCTGACATATAGATTTGCTTCAAAGTAACCCAAAGGAGGTGGAGAAAGAGGAGTACAGGTGAATATCGAGGAAATAGGGACAAGCTTCTGTTGATGGTTATTGCAGCTGGGTGATGGATACATGGGTATCCACCCGACAATCTTTTCTTTTTTGTATACGTGTAAAATATTCCATGCAGACAAATCAGCTAGGAGACTGTATTCTGTCAGAGAGATGATGTCTCAGACTTAGTGGCAGTGGAGATGGAGGGCCAGGGATGGACTCAGGATATATATTGCCAAATAAAAATCAGCCTGACTTGGGGACCCGATGGATATGGGATATAAGGAGGAAAGTGCCAAATACAACTGTAGATTTCTGGCTTAAGAAAAGAGGATACTACTCTGCTTTGCTGAGATGAAACAGTGAAAAATATGTTGGAAAAAGAGCATATTTGAAGGAAAGAATCATGAGTTCAGTCTCGAAGATGGGTGAGAAACATTTAAGTGGAGATGTCAAGCTATACATGAGTAGGGAGCTCAGGAGAAAGGTCAAGGCTCAAGGGATGAATTTCTGAGTTACTGGCCCATGAATGAATACAGGAGCTAGGAAGATCCCCCAGGGAAAGTGGATACACAAAGAAGAGAAGCTATCAACAAGGGTGCCAAAACCAAGTCAATAGGAGAAAGAGTAGTCTCTTCAACAAATGGTGCTGGGACAACTAGATATTCACATGCAAAAGAATTAACACGGACCCCCTATCGCACACTATATATAAAAATAAGCTCAAAAATGTCAGAGTTAACACAAGACGTTGAAAAGAAAACGAGGGTGGGAGCGCCAGGGTGGCTCAGTCAGTTAAGCGGTTAAGTGTCTGACTTCGCCTCAGGTCATTATCTCACGGTTGTTCGTGGGTTCAAGCCCTGCGTGGGGCTCAGTGCTGACAGCTAGCTCAGAGCCTGGAGCCTGCTTCAGATTCTGTGTCTCCCTCTCTCCCTGCCCCTCCCCCGCTCACACTCTGTCTCTCTGTCTCTGTCTCTCTCTCTCCCTCTCTCTCTCTCAAAAATAAATAAAAACATGAAAAGAAAGAAAACAAGTGTAAATCTTTGTGATCTTTGATTAGGCAACCTTCTCTTAAGATAGGACACAGAGAGCACAAGACAGAAGAAAAGATAAATTGAGCCTCACCAAAACTGCAAACTTTTGTGCTGCTAATGATATCATCAAGAAAGTGAAGGCAGCCCACAGAATGGGAGAAAGTATTTGCAAGTCGTATATCTGATAAGTGACTAATATCCTGAAAATATAAAGAACTCCGACTATCTTGAAGATATTTTACTAAGTTAAATAAGCCAGTTACCAAAGACAAATATGATTCCACTTATATGAAGTACCTAGAGTATCCAATTCAAAGAAACCGAGAGTGGAAAGGTGGTTGCCAGGGCCTGGAGGGAGGGGAAGATGGAGAGGTATTTAATGGGTATCTCAGTTTCGCAAGATGAAAAAGCTCTGGAGACTGGTTGGTTGCACAATGATATGAAGGTGCTTAACACCTAATGAACCGCACAAATGCATTTAGAAATGGTTAAGATGGTAAATGTTATGTTATGTTTTTCTTGACCACAATCAAAATAATTTTTTTAAAAAAGAACTCTTAAAATTGAACGATAAAGACAAATGACCCAACTAAAAACGGACAAATGTTTGAATACGCATTTTTCCAAAAGCGATGTTGAATGACCAATAAGTACATGAAAAGATGCTCAACATCCTTAGCCATCAGGGAAATGCAAATCAAAACCACAAATAGATACCGCCTCACACACACACTAGGAGAGCATAGGCAATATTAGATGTTGGTAGGCTGTGGAGAAATAGGAACCCTCATAGGTTGCTGGTGGGAATGTAAAATGGTACAGCTGCTTTGGAAAACAGTTTGGTGGCTCTTCAAATGGTTGACCGCAGAGTTATATAGCGCTCCTACGTATACACCCCAAGAGAACTGAAAACATGTCCACACAAATCTCGTACAAGAATGCTCACAGCGTTATGATAATTAGCCAAAAGATGGAAACAAGCCAAATACCCAACAAGTGATGAACAGATATACTGTGGCATATCCACACGATGGAATATTATGGAGTCATAAAAAGGAGTGAAGCATTGATACAAGCTGCGATCTGAATGAATCTTAAAAACATTCTAAGTGAAAGAAGCCAGTTACCAAAGGCCACGTACTGTATGAGTCCATGTACAGGAAATGCTGAGAACTGACAAATCCATAGCAACAGAAAGTAGATTAGTGGTTGCCAAGGTGCTGGGGGGAAGGGGAAAGAAATGGGAAGTGACTAATGCTCACAGGATTTCTTTTTGGGGTGATGAGACTGTTCTGGAATTAGTGGTGATGGCTACACAACTTGGTGAATACATTAAAAGCCACTGAATTGTACACTTTAAAAGCGTGAATTCTATGGTATGTGAATTACATCTCAAGGAAGGGGAGAGGGAGGAGATCGATCCTGGACCTGAAGAGGCGTGGCATTAAAGATTGCACGGAGGAGAGTGTCCCGGGGGGAGGAGACTAGGAGAGAATGAGCCAAGAGGTAGGAAGAACGCCAGGGATACAGGCTGTCGTGGAAGCCAAAGGCATGTAGTTTCAAAAGGAGGAATGGGAATCTGTGAAGCTTGCTGAGAGGCAAGGATGAGGAAGAGTGAAGGCAGTCACTTCCGCAGCGAGGACAGGAGGGGTGACTCCAGCCAGGGACAATCTCCGCGGGGTAGTGGGGGTCCGAATCCAGGTGCTAAAGGCCTGCTCCTCCTTCCTCCCAGGATGGTGAGTGCATCCCAGGGATGGACAGTGAGGACAGGCCTCTAAGTACCAGTGAGGTTGTTGCCCCGCACAGGTCACGGGCCAGCTCAGCACCACACCGACCTGTCGGATCCTGCCTTGCCACCAGCGAGAGCCGGCAGAGATGCCGGAGGAGGGGAGAAGGGATTGCACGCCCCCTCCCGGGTCCACCCCTCCCCAGCACCCTCACCTGCGGCTCCTCCACCCCAGACGAGAACCACCGGTCCCTTTACGCCGCCTCCCTCAGCAAAGGCTGAGAAGCCCCGGGTCACCCGGCGCCAGAGGGCAGCCACACCCGGAATTCCAGCCCCGCACTTCGCGCCAGCTCCCCAGGGCGGCGGCCTGNCGCACCTCCGGGCCTCCCTGAAAAAGGGTCCAGCGCCCCACCCGAGACCCCCCTCCTGGATCGGTGACCGCGACCCAACTCGGTAGCTGGTCTGCATTTGGGATGCTCCAAAGCGAGGTCTGGCTGGTGCCCTGCTGCGGGCTGTGAACAACTCGGCTTCCACAGGCTGTGCTGCGGCTCAGTCAGGTTCCAGAGCGATGATCTAGTCTAAAGGAGCTGGCGGCGACGGGGTGGGGGGGGAACTCCTGGTACCTCTTCCTCCAGGGAGAACTCCAGATTGTCTAACTGGTGGAAACCCCCTAGTAATGCCTGCTCTCGCCCCTATTATTCAACAGTGTCCTGGAGGTTGTAGCCATTGCACAAAGGCAAGAAAACGAAAGAAAAGGTTTGGATACTGAAAAGAATTTCATTTTTTATTTTAAATGCTTCTATGTTAAGCTCTCTACTCAGCGTGGGGCTTGAACTCAGAATCTCGAAATCAAGAGTTTCATGCTCCACCCACTTGGCCAGCCTGGCGCCCCCCAGAAAAGAGAGAATTTTTATTTGAAAGATGGTGAGATAAACTATCTTGAGGACACATAATCAACTGGGAAAAAAAACAAAACAAAATAACATAAAGCGGCCCAGACATTCTTATATTTGGGGACTGGGCCAGGCAGAACTGTGATGGGAATAGACACATACTGAACTCTTATGGAGTTCATTATTCTAGGACTTATAGGATGAATATAAAAGTCATTCATTTCTCTGTAGACCCACAATATACATATATAATAAAATATACAAAAGTTATAAAATATATTTGGGAAAATGATTCTTTTCATATGGCAATAACACATATAAAATACCCAAGAATAAACTTTTATTTCTTATTTTTTAATGTTTATTTATTTTTGAGAGAGAAAGAGAGAGAGAGAGACGGAACATGAACAGGGGAGGATCAGAGAGAGGAGACACAGAATCCAAAGCAGACTCCAGGCTCTAAGCTGTCAGCACAGAGCGGTGCCTGGGGCTCGAACCCACTGAACCACAGCTCATGACCTGAGCTGAAGTCTGACACTTAACTCACTGAGTGACCCAGAAGCCCCCAAAATAACTTTTAAAGTGTAGAAAGTCCAAGAGAAGAAAACCACAAACATTTTTTTAAATGACATAAAAGAAGACTTGCATGGAAAAAAAAAAAAAGAAGACTTGAATAAATGTTCTTGAGTGGGAAGATTCAGAGTTTTAAAGAAGCTAATTTATCTCAAATTTAATGCAAGGGCTTGCCTTACCAGATGTCAGAAGAAACTACAAAGCTAGAGCAATCAAAATACCGTGATATTTACTGGCTTAGGAAAGATTAATAGATCCTAACAGGGAGTCCAGAACATGATCTATGGGCATCTAAGAATTTAGCACATGATAAAAAAGGTGTTTCAAGTAAGTAAGAGAAGAATGGATTGTCCAATAAATGGTATTGGGGCAATTGGCTGTCTTACACAATTCACAAAAATAAATTCCAAGCAGATTAAACATCCAAATATTTTCTAAATCAAAGAAGAACCAAAATAAAATAGAGGAGACTGTTAAAATGTGAGAAAAGATCTTTCTTTTAAAAAAATTCTTTTAAATGTTTATTTTTGAGAGAGAGAGAGAGAGAAAGAATAAGCGAGTGAAGGGCAGAGAGAGAGGGAGTCACAGAACCCGAAGCAGGCTCCAGGCTCCGAGCTGTCAACCACAGAGCCCGAAGCGGGGCTCAAACTCAAGAACTGTGAGATCGTGAACTGAGCTAAAGTCAGATGCTGAACCTAAGTAAGCCACCCAGGCGCTCCAGGAAAGATCTTTCTGAAAGCAAGATATAAACCCCAGAACACATAAAAGATTTAATTGCGTAAAATTAAAAGTTTTGTACGTCAAAATTTAAACAAAGAATTGATATTTTTAAACATATAATGAGTACATCCAAGTCAATAAGAAGAAGTAAACAATCTAACAGAGAAGTAAGCAAAGATGGGGCACCTGGGTGGCTCAGTTGGTTAAGCATTGACTGTTGGGTTTGGCTCAGGTCATGATCTCATAGTTTCAGGAGTTCGAGGCACACCTCAGGCTCTGCACTGACAGTGTGGAGCCTGCTTGGGGATTCTCCCTCTCTCTTGGCCCCTCCCCCACTCATACTCTTTCTGTCTCTCAAAATAAGTATATTAATTTTTAAAAAATAAAAAATAAAATAAAAATATATTTAAAAGTGAGCAAGGAATATTGAACAGGCAAATCACAAAAGAAATATTTCTCATGACTATCTTATTGGTAAACACTTAGAAAATTATACTTCTCAGTACCACCAAGGATATGTTACAAATAAACAAATCCTTTGATTCAACAACTCCATCTCACAGAATTTGGTATAAGGAAATAAATGCAAAAATAGGCAAAAATTTATATGCATATGGTTAAGAATTATGGTGAAACAAGTGGAAATACCTAATAATATTTTATCAATATAATAGATTCCTATGTGATTGACTAAAATAGTGGAGTATATAGATGCATGGGCTTGGAGGGGAAAAAAAAGTCCAAAATGTGTTGTTTAGTGAAAAGTTCATACAGATTAATAAGTAAGATATAATTAATCCATTCGTAAAATTTAAAAATCTATACTTAAGGGTATATTATCAAACAACAGTAATTATATCTCGGGTGAGAATTATGGGGTGATTTTTGCTCTCTAAAGTTTGTTTTATTTAAACGTATTATAACAGGCATGTAATACTTTCAAAACCAGCAAAAACAATAAAGATCTCTAAAAATAAAAGGTAGAAATGATATCTCCTTTTTCACTTATTAAGGTTCAAAGGCTTAAAAGTTTAATACTATCTACTGCTGATCAACATGTTGGCGATTAGCCAGTCTCACCCACTACTGTGTGGAAGGGCAGTGTGAGAAAAGGTGCATATATTTATACACAGATGCCCATCAGACCCATACATTCTACCTCTAACAATTTACTCTTAGGAAAGAACTGGACACAAATTTAAATGTATAAGAATGTTCAGTGAAGTGTAGTTAGAAGAAAAAAACAATAGGGCATGAAGAAATTGTGGTTTATTCCTTCCTGGAATGGAAGGCTATGTAACAATTAACATTTTTTTAAGTTTATTTTGAGGGAGAGTGCAAGCACACCAGTGGAAGAAGGCACAGAGAGAGAAGGCGAGAGAGAGTCCCAAGCAGGCTCAGCGCCGTCACCTTGGAGCCTGATTTGTTGCTTGAACCCACCAACCACGAGATCATAACCTGAGCCAAAACCAAGAGTCAAGACATTTAACTGACTGAGCCGCCTAGGTGCCCCTTGAAATGATATTTATCCAGTTATTTATTAAAACTTACTTATTGGAGTTCCTAGGAGCCTCAGTTGATTAAATGTCTGTCTCTTAATTTTGACTCAGGTCATGATCTCACATTTATGAGACTGAGCCCCCTGTTGGACTCTGCGCTGACAGCATAGAGCCTGCTTGGGATTCTCTCCCTCTCTCTCTTTCTGTCTCTCTCTCTCTCTCTCCCTCTCTCTCACCCCATCCCTCCCTCTCCCCTCTCTCTCAAAATAAATAAACTTTAAAAAAACTTATTTATTAGGATTGCCTGGATGGCTCAGTCAGTTAAGCTTCCGACTTTAGCTCAAGTCATGATCTCGCAGTTCGTGGATTCGAGCCCCACGTCGGGCTCTGTGCTGACAGCTCAGAGCCTGGAGCCTGCTTCAGATTCTGTGTCTCCCTCTCTCTCTGCCTCTACCCTGCTCGTGCTCTGTCTCTCTCTCACAAAAATAAATGATAAACATTAAAAACTTCTTTATTAAAACTAAGTCTATGTGAACACCAAATGATAGCATTACACAGCATTGGGAAAAGCACTATATGGAATGGCATGAACAATAAAATATATGTGAGAAGGATGCTTACTCAAAATTCCAACATTTTTCTCCATAAGTTGGGATTTTAGGTGTTTTCATTTTCTTCTTTATACTTTTCTGTATATACTTCACCTGACTTTTCTGATCACAATAAACTATTTTCATTTGGTGAAAAGAATAAAAAGGAAGAAGGATACAGCAAGAAAAAGACTTGTTTCCAGGGTACAGCAATATTAATAAACACCTCTGAAATTCCAAATTGCTAAAACCTCATTCTTCTTACATGAAAACCCTTAGAATCCAACAGAAAAAGAAACCTTAATTTTAAAAATGAACTTTGCAGGGTGCCTGGGTGGCTCAGTTGGTTAAGCGTTCGACTTCGGCTCAGGTTATGATCTCACAGTCTGTGGGTTCGAGCCCACGTCGCATAGGGCTCTGTGCTGACGGCTCAGAGCCTAGAGCCTGCCTCAGATTCTTTGTCTCTCTCTCTCTGCCCCTCCCCCACTCGCTCTCTGTCTCTGTCTCTCAAAATAGACATACAAAAAAAAATTTTTTTAATGAACTTTACCAAATCCCCACATGTGATAAATTGCACAAAACTAAACGCGCGTGTGCGCTCACACACACACACACACACACACACACACACATGAGTTCACGTAAAACAGGCAAAATCTGAATAAGGTCAATGGGTTCTATCAATGTCAGTTTTCTGGTTGTGTTCCGGTGGTCTTGTTATGCAGGATGTCACCACTGGACGAAACTGGTAAAAGGTACATGAGACCATGTGAATCTACAATCATCACCAAATATAAAGTTTATTTCAGAAAGATACATTTTGCACCTTTAAAAGGAAACAGACCAAGATTCCTCAAAGCTGGGGCTGGATCATCAGAGAGGTGCGGTCTCAGATTCTCAAAGCTGGAAGCGTTGCTGAGAAACTAACTTTTGGTTAGTTAGCACCACCTGTGTCTCCGGCCATTACACAGTCTGACAACCTTTGAAGTGGGCCAGATGTGACTCTCTTTTATGGATGAAGAAAGGGAAGACTCAGAGCCAGGAGTAACTCAGCAGTGGAGAAAGGATTTGAATCCAGGTCTTTGGCTCAGCCCATTCCTAATATTCTATCACAGTGACTACGCATTCTGGGAATGACTTAAAAGAAAAAAAGAAAACTGTTCGGTGTCACCCATATCAAGAAGCTGGGTATAAGAAAATAAATAGTCCAGGGAGTGAAAGAAAAGGTAAAGTCGCAATCAGGCACAAGGAATTTAAAGATGTGTACCTGCCATGTGAATAGCATCCATCAGGCGTGTCATGCAGAAAGTCCTGCTAGAAAGTTCTTTCCAACACCCAAATGGTCCTCATTCTAACAAGTAATCCTTCACCAAGGAACAAACTTTTGTCATCCTGTTCCTTCCTTGACAAAACTAGGTCTCCACTGCAGGTGTGACCAGGGCAGAGTCTCGGCCATGACTACTCCACCACTCCGATCCTCTCTTCTCCTGGGTCTCATATTACGAGACCCATTAGCTGTCCCTACTCGCTACATTCACATGAGGCCAGCTGGTTATTTCCAGTCCTCCCAAGTCTTCTTCCATCATTATGGACGCCAGTTGACAGTCTAATGAATCTTGGATTCCTGGCACGGCTTGCAGGGAGGGTCTGTGAACTCCTGGGATTGGGGGCAAAATTGTTGTGTCTGAACAAAGGGACAGGTTTCTGGAGCATTCCACTTCTATTAGATTTTTAATGGAGCCTATCATTTTCAAAATGATAGGAAACACAACCTTAGTTTGATCAGCATCAAAATGCGTTGAAAATAAACACTCTGGGGCATCCAGGCGGCTCGGTTGGTTGAGCGACCAACTTTTGATTTTGGCTCAGGTCATGATCCCAGAGTTGTGGGATGGAGCCCCGTGTCGGGCTTCTCACTGAGCATGAAGTCTGCTTGGGATTCTCTCTCTCACTCTCTCTCAAATAAATAAATAAAAATTAAATTTGGACTCCAAAAGTGATTACTCTAAATAATAAACACTCAGCTAGCAATGAACACCCCTGGTGCTTAGATTGTGGTCTCTAAATATTATTTCCCACTGAAAGGAAGCAGCACTTGGGAGAAATGGCTGGCTCGATGTTTGGGGCAGGGAATGCACAAAGGAGCCTAAAATATCTAATCCTGCCAGAAAGCAAGGAAACCATCAAAGACAGGACACAAGTTCCCAAGAGCCAAACTGAAGATGGGACAAAGACGGGACAATCTGAGCATCAAGAAGCCTGATGTCTGCAATGGACTAAGACACATCAAATATATTTAAATCCACAAGATCATAATAATACAAAATGACTCATCAGTTGCCTTTGGTGAATACTAGGAACCCATCTCTTCTTTTGGAAACTTAAAAATAAAAGGGGAAAAAAGGGGAAAAATTCATTGCCTTTCTAGTACTAGCTATAACTCAGTGACCAAATTGTTGCAGAGGGAATATTTCTTTATAGAAAGATTCAAGCTAATAAATGATGAAGAAGTGAAAGAACTAGAGCAATACCATGTGGCAGCTCCTAATGAATCTGTGTCTAAGTGACATAATCATCAGTGGCTGCTCACATCCCCCAAAGGGAAATAGCCAGCCCTTATGTGCTTCCTCAGATGCTTAATGCCTCCTGAACCTGACCAATCTCCAGATCCAACTCTCAAGTCATAGGAAATACAGGAGTCAGAGGAACATTTTGAACACCACCAACAAACTGAGAAATGGTATTGGACAAGTAACCTGATTTCTTCAACAAACAAATCGCAAGGAAAAAAAAAAAAAGAAATCGAAGGGGAACGAATAGATTACAAAAGGTTATTAAAATAAAGATATGGAGATTCAATATGTTAACAAATTTCATTAAACCTCATTCAGATCCTTAGTAAAATAAACAAATGGTACAAAGACATTTATTAGACAATGGGGGAACTTTAAATGCTAACTCATTGATGATTTTAAGGAGTTACTGTTTTTAGGTGTGACAACAGTATTGCAGTTACATATACATACATCTATTTTTAAGTTTATGTATTTATTTTGAGACGGAGAGAGAGAGAGAATCCCGAGCAAGCCTTGCACAGTCAGCGCAAAACTGGACACAGGGCTCTATCTCACAAATCATGAGATCATGAGCTGAGCCAAAATCAAGAGTCAGTCACTCAGTTGACTGAGCCACCCAGGTGCCCCTCTAGTTATATTTTTTTGAAGGCTTTACCTTTTATAAATACACACTGAAACGGTTGTAGATGAAATAATATCTTAAGTTTGCTTCAAAATAATCCAGCAGTGAGAGAGGGGAAAGGTATAAACAAAACAAGGTTGGCCCATAACTTGGTAATTGCTGAAGCTGGGTGATGGGTGCATCTTGCTTATTAGCCTATTCCTTTTATATATGTTTGAAATTTTCCACAATAAGGAGACTTAACAATGAAAAATACCAGCATTTTTCAACTTCTTTAGTAATCAAGGAAGCCCCATATGAGTATCAATTCTGAGGTATTGTCGCTGGGTTGTTTTAAAATAAAATTTCTGGATAGTCCTATAAAATTCAAAAACTATTATTATTTTTTTAAATGTTTTTATTTATTTCTAGGAGAGAGAGAGAGAGAGACAGCGTGAGCAGGGGAGGGTCAGAGAGAGAGGGAGACACAGACTGAAACAGGCTCCAGGCTCTGAGCTGGCAGTCAGCACAGAGCCCGACGTGGGGCTCGAACCCACGAACTGTGAGATCATGACCCAAGCGAAAGTCGGATGCTTAACCGACTAAGCCCCTATTATTATTTTTTTTAAGTAGGCTTCAAGCCCCGCACAGAGCCTGATGTGGGGCTTGAACTCACGATCCTGGGATCAAGATCTGAGCTGAGATCAAGAGCCGGATGCTTAACTGACTGAGCCACCCAGGCGCCTCTCCACAAATTATTTTTAAATAGCATTTTGTGTGGCCTGGGTTGGTATGGGCAGGTTTTGAGTAATTCGGTTAATGTTAACACACAGTAGAAATATTTAAGCTTTTTTTCTACAGAAGAAAGAAAAAAAATTCCTTATAACTGGTTGCAGTTGTTTGCTCAGGCATACTACCCACATTGCTCTCACCCTAAGTCAGAGACAAAAGGAATGCCAATGACATGAAATACAATAGGATTTTGACAATTATTTAATATACCATTGATGTGCCATGTCAACCCATTAGTAGCATAAGAAATTTGTGTTTGATTTAAACTAGTTCTTTATGTGCTTCTTAGTTCAGATTAAAAAAGAAATAGTGCCAACCAGAAGTTGACATCTGTTTAAAAAAAATTCACTCTATGATCTTCTAGTAGATATCAGGAAACACTTTTTTTTCATTTTATTATTTTTTTTAATGTTTATTTATTTTTGAGAGACAGAGTGCAAGCAGAGGAGGGGCAGAGAGAGAGGGAGACACAGAATCCGAAGCAGGCTCCAGGCTCCCAGCTGTCAGCACAGAGCCTGATGCAGGGTTTGAACTCACGAACCTTAGTTCGAAGCCAAGCCGAAGTTGGCTGCTCAACTGACTGAGCCACCCAGGCGCACCTTCATTTTATTTATTTGAGAGAGAGAGAGAGAGAGAGGAGGAGGAGCAGAGAGAGAAAGAATCCCAAGCAGGGTCCATGCTCAGCTAGGACCCCAATGCAGGGCTGGATCCCACCTGGAATCATGACCTAAGCCATGATCTGAGCAGAAATCAAGAGGCAGATGCTCAACTGACTGAGCCACCCAGGTACCCCACAAGGAAACACTCTTTTAGGACTAAGTTTGAAGAGGGGTTCAACCTCCGTGGGTTATTAATAGGATTTTTTAAAGGTGTATTTATTTATTTTGAGAGAGCAAGCACAGGAGGGGCAGAGAGAGGAGAGAGAGAATCCCAAGCAGGCTCCTTGCTGTCAGCACAGAGCCCAATGCGGGGTGTCAATCCCACCAACTGTGAGATCATGACCTGAGCCCAAAGCAAGAGTTGGCTGCTAATCAACTGAGCCACCCAGACACCCTAACCTCCATGGGTTATTAAAATTCCAGTCCTAATTTATGACTAAGCATTTCTAAACCACTAAAAATGTGCAGCTGTGGTAGGGAGAAGGGAGGAACCAGTTTACCCTGTAGAGGCTTACATTCTTGGGGAAAAAAGCCTTCCTTCTAGAATCTGTGCTGTGGCAGGCAGGTACTCCTTGGGTGGGGGCATCCAGGGAATGGGGGACAGTTACTTCTTATGACATAGGAAGCTCCATTCTCAGGGACTTCTGCCCTCCCCGCCTCCTTCCTTTCCCATATTAGTAAACATTTGGGGGATTTTCAAAGCTCCAAAGGTTGGTGATAACAGGTGGTGACAGCTTGATGCCCTGCAACCAAGGTGAATAGCAGCACAGTGGCCAAGCCTGACCTCGTGACAAACTTAGACTTGGCACCAGAGATGGCTGCAAAATTGTAGGGCTTATTTTCACTTTTCAAGAAAAGAGAAAAGCAAGTTATTTTCTGGTGTTCAAACTCAGACACTGGGCAACGAAGTGGAATGTTTTTGGATTTCATGGGCTTGTGTGTGTGTGTGTGTGTGTGCGCGCGCACGCGCGCGCGTGTGCGTGCATGTGTGTGTTTATTAAGTAAGTTCTTTTTTTTTTTTTTTATTAAGTAAGTTCTAAGCCCAATGTGGGGCTTAAACTCATGACTCTTAGATTGAGAGTCACATGCTCCACAAGTAGCCATAGCAAAGAAGAAATTATGTGAAGACATAAAATACCTCTAGAAACTGAGGGGAAATTGAGGCTAATTAGCAGAACCACTGAATGACAGCATAGAGAAGGCCCTTAGGGAGCCTACAATCCAGTCTCCTTACCTTACAATGATAGCAAAGCAGACCCAGAGAGGGGACCCGACTTTTCCCAAGTCTTAGCAAAACAGGAACAGCGTCAGGCTTAGAACTCACTTCTGATTCCCAGAGCAAGGGTCTTCATGCTGGCCTGATAAATATGGTAGGTGGCATTCAGGGGCCAAAGCTACAGCTTAACCAAGTTAAGAATGGGGCAGAGTCACCCAAGTAGGCACTGGGAAGAGCTTCAAGGAGGATGGCTGGCATCAGCCCGTCTCGAGTACTGCTGACTTTCAACCTCAGGGGGCTGGTCATCTTAGGTGGATGAATTAACACACAGGTCCTTCTGGTCTGCATTAAGGCTTTTGAGGACTCGCCTAAATTCAGAAACTTGGAAGTAACTTGTAACATCAAGGCAAGGATAGGGCCCAGGCTGTTCCCTCTAGGGTATTCAGAAATTTCTCCCGAAGGCAAGTCAGGAAGAGACTTTGATTTGGTCCCAGCAGAAACTCTTCCGGAAACTCAGGGGCAGCGTCTGTCTGCTTTGCCCCCTAGACCTGCCCATCTGCCCCAGAGATGGTCACTGCCTAACTGGCCTCGTCGAACTGTAACCTCAACCTGAGAGTGTCTGTTGGCATGGACTGGATTCTAGCCACTATAATCAGAGGACGGCGGAGGGGGGTATACTGACCCTCTCCCTGCAGGGTGGGAGGGACACCCTCTACTCCACCTCTCCCTGCAACCCCACAAATCTTTGAAAGAAGCTGGACTTCGGGACAAAGATATCACATGGTCAGGGCGCTCTCTCTTATTCTCTAGGAACCTGACCCCACAAGGACAGGGCACCCTTAAACAATCATGAGGAGGGGGAGACAGCAAACAAATAAGGGTAAATGACAGCTGGGTACAGACCCATCAGCCTCTGAAAACAGGACAGAGGGAGCACCAAAGCATCCAGCCAGTTCCAGAAATCTGTGTGGGGTGGGCACAGGATTCACGCATTCACCCTACCTTCCCTAGTGCTAGCTGGCCAGGGGAACCAGGCTGCCCTCCAGAGCTCAGACTGTGGGGCTTGGGACCTGGGCATGGGCAGGAACTTACAGCTTCGTTGGCTGCCTCTGTCTTCCCTAAATAATCTCAGCCCACGGCACCCCAAGAGCTCAAGGGGCAGAGACCACAATTCTTGCTGTCACCTGAAACGCCAGCTCCAGCCTGCCCAGCCTCCTTGCTCTTTCCCCAGCTGCAAGAACTTTCCTTCCTCCTAAGGTGACTTTGGATCAGATCTCCAGGCTAAGAGATCGGCCCCAGCGCGCCCGACCGGGACGGGCCTGGCGCACGGGTGCGGCCGAGTCGTGCTGGGACAGCTCCACGCTGCCTCCTGGGCCGCCGCGGGCCACTACAATTGCAGACCCGGCTGGGAAAGGAGAGAGGCTGACCCCTCTGAGGACCATCAGGGAAGCGTCCGACTTGGGGTGAGGGGCAGGCAGGACAAGGGAATCGATTTGTCTGGGGAATGAATGAATGAGAAAATGAATGAACACACGAATGAATGAATAGCGATGGTATCGGAGACGCGGTAAGAAGCGTCCCAAGGAGAGTGCCCTCCACCATCCTGATGCCGCCCAGACTTCTCTCATGCCCCAGGTACGGAGTGCACACAGCAGGGCCACCTGCCCCCTCATCAACACCTCGCAGTCCCCCGGGGGCGCCCGGGCCCGCGCAGCAAAGCTCTGGAGCCGAGCCCAAATTCTGGTGGCCGGGAAGTGCCTGCCCCGCGGGAAGATTGCACCCAGGCGCAGGGTCCCCCGAGGCCGCCTCGCCCCGCGGGGAAGCGTTCCCTCGGCCCCCAGAGCCCCGAGCCCAGCCCGCTGGCCGCAGCTCCTTACCTGCCCGCCTCGGCGGCCTCGCCCCGGTTCAGAGCGGTCATCGCGGCGCCTCCTGCTAGCGCCTGGGACCGCGCGGCCGGATCCGGCACCCTCCGGCCCGCCTCCGCCCCGAGGGCCCANCGCCTATTGGCTGTTACTCCCCCTGGAACGCCCCGGGCTCTGCGCAGATTCTACCCCTCCCACCTCCGGACCCGCAAGTCTCGGTGGCCCGGCCTCGGTCTGCACTTCGTGCTCCTCGCAGCGCAGACCTTGGGTTCCCTCCAGGCTCTTCCTCTTCAGCCCTGCCAGTCTCGGAGCCCTCTGCAGCAACCTCCTCCAAACCCTCCCGACTCTGAGCTCCTGGGCAGGTTTCAACTTCTCCCCACACTAACGAAGGGAGGTATTTTGTTCTTATTTTTTTTTTATTTTATTTATTTATTTCTAGGAGAGAGAGAGACAGCGTGAGCAGGGGAGGGTCAGAGAGAGAGACACAGACTCTGAAGTAGGCTCCAGGCTCTGAGCTGGCAGTCAGCACAGAGCCCGACGTGGGGCTCGAACCCACGAACCGCGAGATCATGACCTGAGGGAAAGTCGGACGCTTAACCGACTAAGCCACCCAGGAGCCCCGAAGGGAGGTATTTTGAACTGGATAGTCGGGCTGTTGGGAGCAAGAATGCTTTCATGCTTTTCCCAGAGTTGGGTCCTGCGGAGGGACCGAAGATGGCCAGAATGAAGTGGGGAAGCAAGACAGTAAAGCTCAGAGTGGTGCGATGTGACAACGACCTGGGCTTGGGAATGGGGCCAAAGCCCTGTCCCGCCATCTTACCTGGCCTGCAGGACCCCTCCCTCGTCCCACCAGGTGGGGCCTGGCTCATGGAGGGGATCTAGAGGGGGAAGGTGCAAGCCAGATTCAGTTCCATTTCCAAACCTCTCTCCAGCACTTAGTCCTCCTTTGTCAAGGGGATAAGACATCGGCAAACGGATGGGGACAAAGAGAACCAAGAGATACATTTTCTGGAAACTGGGAGCCGTACCTGGGGTCTCCCTACAGTGCCCTTATGTTAGAGGCCTCTACTGCAGAAGACATAAAAGGAGGTGCAGGGCAATGGCCACTTCACTCAGTTTACCCACAAGAGCAAAAGGGAGAGGCCCTTGTTTCGGTCCTCTCCTCTTTGGTCCAAATTAGCCAATAAAATGTCCCCAGCTGCAGTTTTTAGAGACCCACTTCCTCAGGGTGCCTGAGGATAAGGGTTAACCTGTATCAAGACAGCTACTGCCTTCCCAGCACCTCTGCACCCTGCGGAGGAGATGGCAGGTGATCTGGGTTGTCACACAGGAGCGACCGCCAGGAGCTGCAATGCCCTTACCAATTTCACCCTCAGAGGACAGGGTTCACCCACCACACTGCTCCCCCCCGCCCCAACAGAAACGAGAGGAAACTGGTGCTTCAGCTGTTGTTTATTGACACAGGAAGGCTCTATAGCAACAGGCCGGGAGGTGGCGCAGTAGTGGGGAAAACGGAGGGTGGGGGGAGTGTTTGCCTGCAACGACAGCTGAGTGGAGTGTAGGAACACAAGTGCACAATGCACGACAAGGTGGGAGTAGGGGGAGACTGAGAGGGGTGGGAGAGCAAGGAAGGGCTTAGGCCAGTCTCCTTAAACTGGAACCACTGCCCTATGCCACAACTCTTGCTGGCGGTCTCTCGACGCCAGGCCAGGGGTGGGAGTTGTCCGGGTATCTGTTTTCTATAGGACCTGAATGGAGTACACAAAAAGGAGACGCAGGAGCTGTTGCCCTCTGTTAAAGCTCTGGGGCTTCTGGTCCTGCACCCTCTCTTCGTCCCTGGCTTGGGTGGGGTCACATGATGTGCAGCCCAGCTCTGTTCTGGGTTACCCCACCCGAACAGGGTCTTAAAAAAAAACAGTCATGTTTCACAGAGGCATTAATAGTCTTCCCTAGCATCCCAGCCCACTAGTGCCACATTACAACCCCCAAGTGAGCACTACAAGCATTGCTGGCCTAATGGATGGGTTGGGGGAAGGGGGTGGGATGGGGCTGGAGAAGGGGTTCTTGAGGCCTCTCATGGCACAGGCACTACACGCATGGTATTGGTGAAGCCGGAGCCAGGGCGCCACCCAGTCAGCACAATGACCACATCTCCCTTCTTGAAGAAGCCTCGGGCCTTGCCTAAAGGAAGAGAAGAAAGGTTGGTGAGTAAAAGCCAAGCCAGGCAGGTATGCCCCGCAGCCAGAGAGGACAAGCAGGGCTGGCTGATCATTACTTCCCTATGCCACAAGGTGGCGCAAGCATCTCAGCCCAGGCAAAGGGGATGAATGAGGGAGGCCCAGATATTTCCTTATCAAACAGAGTTGGCAGGGACCTTTGGACATCACTCATTTTATACCCTAGAGTGTGCAGAGCCTTGCCCAAAGTCAGAGCTAGTTGTTTCTGCTCACCCACTGACCCTTTTATGAGGGACAAAGGTCATGAGTACATAATCGTGTGTGTGATACCCAGCAGTGTAGGAACTCGGGCTAATTTTTTAACCCTCAGTAATGAGTAGAGATGCCAAAGAACAGACAACTCTGACTATCCAGGATCCTTTGCTTTGGGCCCCACACTGGAAGACAGTGAGGAGACAAAGTGGGCAGCTCAGCCCACTCAAAAGGCTCCTCCTTCCCTCCTGGGCTCAGCCCAGGCTTGAGGAAATGGGATGGAGGATTCAGAGAACATTCCCAAGGAAGACAGATAGGGCTCTTGCACACCCAAAGATCAGCACGTTCCCATTTCTGTAGGATCCCAGGGAGACCAATGCTCAAGCATCCTCCCCACCCACTCTAGCCCTTGCTCCCAGCCACGCACCAACATTCATGGCCAAGTTCACCCGAAGGTCCACGTCCTCAGCCCAGGCGTCCTGCACTGGGTCCTTACACACCACAGGGAAGATGCCGCGGTACAGGTGGGCCTGGCGGGCAGTCTGGTGGTTCCGGGTCACAGCAATGATGGGGGCTCGGGGGCGGTATCTGGCCACCTGGTGAGCAGACCTGAGATAGGATGATGGAGGGGCAGAAGAAACCATTAAACAGTGTTCCAGGAGCCTCCCAGGAAGTCCTGGAGAACCTTCAGCAACAGCTCACCCTCTAATCCAACTCACCGTGCCAGCCTGTGACCCTAGCCATTTTGGCATCTGCTCCCAAAGCTGGGGTGGCCCCTCATCCTGTATCTTCCACAGCACATACTACTACGCCTCTAGCTATGCCGCCCACTTGCCTTCCTCCTCTCCCCATAGGCCAGGGCCCCAGGGTCATACCAGCCCAGCATGGTAGTCTCATCTCATCACCCGACATGGCCCATAGCTGGAAAAACCCCCTCCTCTGAACTTTTCCATTCTGGCACAGACACAGCCCTGCCCAACCTCACCAGCACCCAGTCCTCTCGCTGCCTGCAACAGCTATAAGCCAAGCAGCATGTGAATAGCACCTGACTCTTGACATCTGCAAAGAACAGGAGCAGAGCCCACCAGCCCCCGCTGGGACTCTGCAACACAAGCCTTCCCTACTGCTATACCCTTTCCCCAGCCCACATGGCCCCCAGGTCCCTGAAAGAGTCCCAGCAACTGGGCTCTAGAACCAAACCGGAGTATCTAAGCACAGCTTAGAAATCTGGGTGTTACCCAGGAGGCAAAACCAGGAGATGGGAAGGTTAGTGTCGTGGGCTCTGCCTGTGAAGGCTATGGAGGGTTCGGGGGGCCCAAGCCCCAAGGGCCAGGTGCTTCCTGGAACACGGACACCGCACACTTGTGCTTGCAGATGTCTCTCAGGAGTCGGGGCGGGCTTGCTTGCAGGAGGCACTGCGCCTCAGAGGGCAAGCTGTAAGGGCACTCAACAGGTGTCCAGGAAACTTAAGCCATAGCACAGCAGAGAAAGCCCTGCTAAAGGCCCGGCCCCCACACAAGGCTTCCAGAGGGGAGCAAGTGCTGAAGTCGGGACTAGTAAGGGTGAAAGCCCAGAAGACTAGAGCTATAAATAGCCAAAGAGCAGAGGTTGGACCTTTTCATAAAGGTCAACCCTAATGATTGGAGCGGTTTATCCTGAGCCCTCTGCTAAGGGAGTCTGCACAGATCCCATGTCCTGCTTCTACAGAAAGCCCCACCTACCACTCCTCAGTGCACGGGGACTGCCTGAACTGCTCCCCACTACCCTCCCCCTCCAAAAACACCCTCATGGCCCCAGGGGCAGGGATGGGGAGCACACTCCCAGACCAGGGCAGTGACAGAAGCTAACTCAATATCCCGGACTAGAAGGAGATCCCAAGGCCAAGGCCAAGCACAGGCCTCAGCGTGGTTGCACAGCACCAGAGAGCCAACAGGATAACATGGTGACCTTTCGTGGTTCTGAACCCACTTGCCTTTGGGGCTCAAAGACTGACAGGGACAGGTGTACCAACCAAACAGCATGTCAGTGAACAGCACTAATTTTCCAAACTGACCTTTTAAAGAGCACACAGTAACTGGAATGAACGAAATGGTCAATCTACTTTTTTAAAAGGTTAGCTTTTAAATATCAAAGAACCACTTAGAGTCAGTCTATCTGTAGTTCTATGACTAAGTCTCTGATTTATCTGGAGAACATAAACTTGCTTTGGACCCAAACGATCCGACACCACTTGGGAGTGCTGCCTGGAATCCTCTGGGCCCTGGTGGCAGGCAGAGGGGGTCTTACCTTGGCTCAGTGCCATCTGAGCCCTGTTTAATGCGCTGCTCTCAGGACACCCAAGAGAGGTGCCCCTGAGCAGGGCATCCCCGCCACCTCCTACCTGCCAGACTTGGTGAGGACGATTATGGCCCCACTGCAGCACTTGAACGAGGCCTCCACGGCGCCGACGGCGGCGGCTTCGGTGGGGTCGCTGGTAATGGGTGCCAGGCGGCGGAGTTCCTCAAATAATTGCAAGTGGTAGATGGCGGCCTCTGCCTCACGGGCAATCTAGGGGAGCAACATCCGTCCAGAGGGACGAGAGGGGGACAGAGCTTTGTCAGAGCTGTGTCACAACGGGAGAGGGTGAGGAAGGCTCGCACGGACAGCTGGTGAGGAACGTGTCTCTGGATGCGAGGCCAAGAGGAGCCCGACAACTAGAGACGCTGAGCTGAGCAAGATCAAGACTCACAGGAACTAGTCCTTCACCAGGTGCCTGTGACATCCACTGTGCCTACCGAGCCAAAGGACCCTTTGGTCCTGCCCTGCCCTGCCCTGACCTCCCTGGCTGGCTTCCTGCAGACGAGAAGAGGGCTGGGCCCTAGCGGTCTTCCAGATCAGCTGGAGCAAGAGGCTGGTTATCCTACAGTTACCTGTCCTTGGGGCCCTACCTGCCAGACTCCGTCAGAACTATCAAAGCTGCTGCTAAACACTTATAAGAAGCCTCCACGCTGCCCATGGCCATGGCTTCCATGAGGTCTGTGGAGTGGCTTGAGCCTCGCACAAGTTCTTCAAACAGCTTGCGGTGGAACATGGCTGCCTCAGCCTCACGAGCTATCTGTAAGGTTTAGGGGGGAGGAGAAGCAAGGAAGAGGGAAGGAGGAGGGGAAAAACAAGAGACAACACATGGAAAGACAGAATGGGGAATTAATCAGAGGGAAGTAACCTTAGGTTAACTGGCTTAATCTGTCCTTCAGGCAGATGCAAAGAGGCAGCATGATGAAAGCCCCACTGCTCAGGGACAGGTGGAGAATTTCTAGCACTGATTGCTGCTGCTTCTCCTCCTCTAAGAGAGGAAAAATCGGTTCTTCCATTCTGGAAGGATTTGTTGAGTGGGGTTGGGGGTAGAGAGAGACAACATGGCGGCAGGCTCTAGCACCTCAGCACAGAAACATGCCCAGGCTGGGCCCGCGCCACTCCCTGGCAGGACTTGACCATGCTGCCTCATGACACAGCTGATAGGAAGAAACAGGCCCTCCCTCCTCACATGGCTGGCTGGTTACCCCAGGGCTCCTCCATGGGCTTCCGTGCACACATGGAGCATTTGCTTGGCTTCGGGCACAGGGCTGCTACGAGCCTTTCCAGTGGCCTGCATGCTGAGCAGCGCGGGAAAGCCGGCGTCAGACACAGCCAAAGCCACACAGCTTAACCGTGTTCCAAACACGAGGGTGGAGAAATGGCAGGTTTGTGAGGGGCATACTGAACAGCCATGTGACGAGGCAGATGGCCTGTGGAAGCACACAGGTAAGTTTAAGATGACATTTGATTAACATGTAAGGATTACCACAGTCATGAGAAAGCCATTCAGTTATTCACAGACCACCTGCTCAGGTTAACATCAAAAATTAGAAAATTTAAGCTTTAGAGGATCTTAATGCAACCAGCAGCATCTTAGAGAACGATGGGGAAAGGGAGAATCAGTAATAACATCTCATTAATTGGACGGTATAAGCAGGCATGTGGCAGGATTTACTAGGTTACAGGTTTTCTTTCTCGGAGCATTGGGTGCATGCAGCCCAAAGATGAGGAGACATGAACAACAAACAGAACCATACCTGGTACTGCCTAGGCCCTTAGTTATGGGTCATTCATTGCCTCAGACACAAGAGAAAGCAGTGAACAGTTGCAAGAAGCTGTCAGCCAGTGTTAACTGGGGACGGGGAAAGGAGAAGCCTGCACCACCTAGCCCAGAGCCTGTAACTTATCTTCTGAGCAGTGCCTTCCAAGCCCCGCAGTCCCCTCTAAGGTGTCTGTCTGTTCATAGGGAAGACCGGGGGTATGGAAAACCAGAACTGGAATTCCGAGGCCAGACAGAGCCTGACTCTTAGCCTCTGCCCCCAGTACAGGCCCCTAATGGAGACGTGGCTTTATCTCCTGCTAGACAAAGCACGGTGCTGCAGGAGAACACTGGCTCTGGAGCCAGCAGATCTGGGTTCAAACTGAGGCTTTATCATCACGTTAATCCTCATCTGTAAGCTGGGCTGACATCTATCACACAGAGGATATGAAGATTCCATCAGTCCACATAACCTAGTAACTGGACACGCAGGGAAGGAGGAAAGAAAGGTTTCTCGGAGGGAGAGTTGTTTAAATTTGAGGGGTGCAGGGAAGGGGGCGTCACACAAAGGGCATGGGGATCCTTTGTTGATGGAAAAGGGAATAGGAAGGTTAAAAAAAAAAACCCACTTCAGAATCAGAAGCAAGTTCGCTAAGTTCCACAAACGTCATAAGCACTGACATGGGGCCGTTGTGAGAAAGTGAACCTGCAGCACTCGGGTCTCCCTGGCCTGAGGAGCCCTCGTGACTGAAGCCTGGACTGCCTCTCGAGTGAGTCTAGACCTGGACCAGACAGGGCAGAGGAAGAGGCAGCCAGCAGCGGGCTGTGGCAGAGGCAAAGAGCCTTGGAGAGCTAGCTCCGTGGGGGAGACAGAAGAGCCGTGTCCAGGACTCCCTCCGGATGCTCACTGCAGGCCCAGCCCTCCTTCCGCCCATCTCTACTTGCAGACTTGCTGCCAGGCACTAAACCCCACATTTCAGCCTGAGGCGCGTGCAGCAGGTCAGCAAAGCGGGCCCAGCTGCAGGCGCCACGGCAAAGCCAGCTTGGTCACCACCGCACTCACCCGGGACCCCTGGGGCGGGGAGGGGGAGGCACCTGATGTGGGACAAGGTGGGGAATCAAGTGGACCCCAGAGAGATCGGCTGAGAACAGGAGCTCATGGCTCTCTCCAGAATGGGACAGAATGGGACAGAGGTATTCAGGGGTCCTCTGGGCTGTCCAGAGAAAAAGTACAAGTATCTTAGCACTTGAGCCCAGGGACGGACTCAGAGCCTTGAAGCCAGAAGTGAACTGCTTCTGCTCTAATGGAGACGTCTCCAGAACAGAAGGAAAGAGGAGGGTGTGTGGCCAGCGAAGGCAGAAGAGGGAAAAAAACCCCAAGACACCCCTCTCCCCAACTCACACCTCCTTACTCTTGTTGTGACTTAGAGGATCCTCAAAGATTGTGGACGCAGACGCCTAAAAGGTGTCACACTGCACCAGAGACCACCTCCACCCCGGGCCGGCCTGAGCCCGCGGAGATGGGGAGGCCCGAAAACTCACCAGGTGCTGCATGCGAACAGCCTCCAGGGGGTAGTCCCCTTTGGCGGTCTCTCCAGACAGCATGATGCAGTCGGCTCCGTCCAAGACCGCATTGGCCACATCACTGCCCTCGGCCCTGGTGGGACGGGGCTTCTTGATCATGCTCTCCAGCATCTGGGAGGGGGACAGAGCAGGAGTGAGACGTGGCCTCGGCCGGCATCAGAGACGGACTACAAGCCGACCCCCTGGATAGCGTGTCTGCACATGAGGGGAAGGGACGGTGTGTGTGTTTGAGGGACACGGGGCAGGCCCTGGGGAGAGCCCAGGTGGCTGCCCTACAAGCCTGTGAGCGCGGGGAGAGGCACGTGCCTGTGTCGCACAGATGACAGGCTTCCCAGCTCGGTTGCACCGCCCGATCATCATCTTCTGAGCAAGGAAGACCTTCTCTGCAGGAATCTCAATGCCTAGATCACCACGAGCCACCATGATGCCATCGCTGGCTTCCAGGATTTCATCAAACCTGATAGAGAGGGTAGAAGACGGAGAGGTTACGTGGAACAAAGTCACATCTGAGGTAGTTACTGCACACAGGAAGTTCTCCTGGGTTCTCGGACTTAGCAGCCCTTCACCAGGAGAGCCATCTGTGACCTCATCATGCGTGTACAGAGGCGATGGGGTGTTCCAGATACCTTAGCCACCCCCACCCAAAGTGGGCTAACACTGGTGCTTGCTGGGGCTTCTTCGGCACTAGCATGGGCACTTCACTGAAGGGGCGGGGGACAGGACAAGGTTTCCTCCAAAGCCCCGTGGGCTCAATTCTTCTCCATCTGCACCTCAAGGCCCCTCTTTAAGGCATGTCTCCACCGTCTCCACTCTAGCCAGCATTTCCAAGGCAGAAAGAGAACCCAAGGCCAGCTAACTGCTCCTGATACAAAGATCCTTGGTCGGAAAACACTGGAGGGCTGCTCCTTGAGGCGGCCCCTCCCTCCATGCTGCAGGCAAGAGTAGCTATGGCTCTGCCTGGCCTGTGGCTAGGGTCAGGGAGCACCCGTGGCTCATCAGGACGAGACCCTAGACTCCCTATCACCTAGTACAGAGGACGTCTGTGCAAGTTAAGGATGGCAAGGTCAAATGGTGGGCGGGGCTGCTCCACCCACCCTCCCCAAGTACATGCCTAATCCATACAGGTCGGTCTAGGGTTCTAGCTGTGCCAGCTTATGTTCCTAGCCGGGAGCGGGAAAGGAACAGAAACAGATGTCACCGAGCTGGCCATGCTCACTCGGCCCAACCTGGGGAATGCTGGGGAGGTGGCGAAACCAAGCTGGGACCATCTAATATACCTGGAGGAGAGGCATGTGCTTTCCTCCAGGAAGCTGGTAACATGCCAGAGCCAGCCCAGACATCAGGCCAGGGGCTTCCTAAGCGAAAACAAGGACACCCCGAGCTCCCACAAGCCTCCCAAGTGAGGGGCTAAAAGGAGTCCCTTCCTAAGAGCCTGCTATCTTCGTTCTGTTGGGAAAAAATGGTGGTGGATGTGGGAGATGGAGGGGCAATATCCCCTTATTCCGGCAAACAGGTAGTGCTCCTGGTCTCTGGGTTGTGGGTTTGAGCCCCAAGCTGGGGGTAGAGATCATATGCATACATACATAAAAATAACCAATGCCTTCCATTCCCCCTCTTAAGATAGACTCATGGGTCTGACCTAAGCTAGGGAGTCTGCTTTCTGATAGGCTGGTCACAGGTTTGGGAACTGGATATCCACAGGATACAGCCTTTTTGGAAAGGGGGGCTGGGGCTGAAGGAGGCAGGAGACAGAAGGGGGCACTTACCTCCGAACTCCCTCATGATTCTCGATTTTGCTAATTATCTTGATGTTCTTTCCTTTCTCTCCCAGGACCTTTCTCACTTCATGGACATCAGCTGCCTTGCGGATGAAAGACGCGAACACCATGTCTACATCCTGCTCTACCCCAAATTTCAGATCCTGGATATCCTTTTCTGACACAGCAGGCAAGTCCACAGCAGCCCCAGGGAGGTTCACACCCTTCTTGCTCCCCAGGGAGCCACCATTCTCCACCTCGGTCACCAGGAAGTCAGGACCTGTGCAAAATGGAATGGGGGGTGGGGGGGCAGAGCAATGAGGGCACAACATCCTCAACAGGAAGGAGGCTCTCCCCAGTACAGTGAACTGGAAAGCAGTACATTGTAGGCACTGGAGCCGTATGTCCAGAATTCAAATTCCAACTCACTAATTGTATTACCTTGGGCAAGTCAACTAACCTCTCTGTGGCCTCAGTTTCCTCACCTGTTAAGTAGGGATAATAATACCTGATACTCATAAGACTGTTTTAACATTTACACAAATTTGGGGCACTGGGTGGCTCAGTGAGTCTGAGCCCCACGTCGGGCTCCGTGCTGACAGCTCCCTCTCTCTCTACCCCTCCCTCACTCATGCTGTCTCTCTCTGTCTCAAAAATAAATAAACATGGGGCAACTGGGTGGCTCAGTCGGTTAAGCGTCCGACTTCGGCTCAGGTCATGATCTCGCCGTTTGTGAGTTCACGCCCCACATCAGGCTCTATGCTGACAGACAGCTCAGAGCCTGGAGCTTGCTTTGGATTCTGTGTCTCCCCGTCTCTCAAATACACGTGCTCTGTCTCTATCTCTCAAAGAATAAATAAATGTTAAAAAAAATTTTTTTTAATAAAATAAAATAAACATTAAAAATCTTTTTAGATAAAAAATTATAAAATGTATACAAATTATCAGGTAAAATGCTTAGGACAGTGCCTGACACTTAAATATTAGCTACCATTCCCAAGTATACTGGAGTCCTGCACATGTCATATTGATGGAAGAAAGAAAGCAGTAAGGCAAAAATAGTGAGGACAGATAAAAAAAAAAATTTTTTTCATGTGGTGGCTCAGCTGGTTAAGTCCCCCCAACTTTAGCTCAGGTGGTCATGATCTCTTGGTTTGTGAGTTCAAGCCCCGCATCGGGCTCTGACAGTGCAGAGCCTACTTAGGATTCTGTCTCTCTCTCGCTCTCTCTCGCCCCTCCCCCACTTGTGTGCTCTCTAAATAAATAAATAAGTAAACTTAAAAAAAAAAAAAAGAGGAATTCCTGAGAATAAACAGACTTAATCTTGCTGTTGGCCAAACAAACTCCCCGTGTCCCTTGTGTCAAAGGAGACTGAGAGGTGGGAGCTGGTGTTCGAGGGAGGCTGGCTCCCGTACCTTTCTCCTTCACCAGCAGAGAGATCAGCCCATCGTCCACGTAGACCTTGCTGCCCACCTCCACCACCTTGCAAATGTTCTTGTAGTCCAGCCACAGGGTGTTCTCATCACATTTTTCCATGTACGCATTGTCCAGGGTGATCTTGAGAGTGGCTCCCTTCTTCAGCTCCACCTCTGCAGTGCCGCTCTACAGACAGGACAGTAAGCTACGAGGCCAGCCCTCCCGGCAGGACAAGAAAAGTTCTTTCCTCCGTGGAAAAACGCTCAGATCTCACCCAGGAGTACAATAAAGCTTCTGACTTTGGGAAGAAATGAGCTCATTCTCAAACTTATCTCAAGGAAGTCATCCAGGAAAAACCTACAATGTTTCAGTCACACTATTCAGACAGGGGAAAAGGGATGAACAGAGACTTGGAAGTAGGTTCCCAAAGTAAAAAAAAAAAAAAGGTTCCTCTCTGGTATCATTTCTTAGCAAAGTACATCAAAGTCAACATTTCTTACAGTGATGAACAGAACTCTCCTTTCTAGGTCTAAACTCTGAGGAACGTGGCCTCCGAGCAGGGCACACACATGGCTCCTGGCACCTCCTGCGCCTTCCCTCTCCCGGCTCCCCGTGATACTCACGCCCTTGATGAGCCCAGTTCGGATCTCGGGTCCTTTGGTGTCCAGGGCCACAGCAACCGGCCGGTAGCGAATGGGGTCGGAAGCAAAGCTCTCAGTGGCTGCGCGCACGTTCTTGATGGTCTCTGCGTGGTACTGGGGGCAAGGAAGGAGAATGACGGGTGTCCGCCCACATGAGGATCTAGCCCCAGAGCTGAAGCTGATCCCTCAGGAAAGGCCTGTGGATGTTCTAGACGTCCGCCTTCCTTGGCTAGCCTCAGCGTCACCCATTCACTGAGCACCCTCCACCTGCTTATCTCAATCCCCTCGGTCCCCGCCCGCTTCTTCCCCAGCACTAACTCGCTCATGGGCAAATCTTATTTTAGAATACTGCCGCCAAAACCCACTACTGGTATGGTGTACACACACTCAGCATAAAAAGAAGCGTGTCTCCCTTATCTTCCCTAGGACCGATGACTCTCCCTTGGCAAATACAGCAGGCAACTGGAATAAAAGACCTTGTACTTATGTGTGGATACTGCTGGTCTGGCAGTCAGATTCTGATAGATTTGGCAATTCTGAGCCTTTTCCTCTATAGATTCCAAGTACAATTCAAACTTCAGTTATTTACTTAAGCTTACAATGGCCCAAGCTACACACCTCACTGCTAAGGTCCCAGAGACCTGGTTTCTACCATCACTTTCCGGAGCAGCCTAGGGAAAGGTGGGAATACGCCTCTCTCTGAACGAAATGCCCTGGCTTCCATCTTTTTCTTAAGCCCTTTCTCTTTTTCCATTTGTTGCTACCATCTGACTAAAAGGAGACTCAAAGCCGAGATGTCAAAAGTGCTTAGCATAATCAGCAGATTGCTGATAACAGAAGCACCCAATTCAGCACTTTGCAGGCTTGTCCTTCAGCCACCCCAGTCCAGAAGAGTGGCACTCACAAGGAGGCTGGAGGGGAGCCAGAACCCGAGTTTAATCTCCAAGGGCAGTGCTGCCTGAGTTTGTGTCTGAAAATCTTCAGCTTCTTATCATACTGTCTAATGAGGACCACTGGCTTCTTTTCTGGGGGCAGAGGCCCTTACTCCAAGTTATGAAAATTTCCTTCTATTGCTGGCTCACAATAAAAACAGTGGAGAATAGAATATAGAGGTAATTTTTTTAAAGGAATGGGTGTTTCATATGGCCAAATGCCTTTTCCTCAGAGCTGATGTGAGGCATAAAAAGAATCCATGAAGTATTTAGAACAAAGATGAGCAACAGGAATTATTTAATAATGGTTACCTAGCATTACCATCATCTTCTACTGACCACTCTATTTCATCCACAATGCACTTTGAGTTCCTAGAATAAAATTTACTTGGTCATGAGGCAGGGAATTCCTTTAGTAGATGACTAGACTTGCCTGCAAAGTTTTATTTATGCTTTCTGCCTCATGTGCTAACCTGTCTGCTTTGGATACGGTCCTTGGCTTATCTTACTATCAGGGTGTGATTTCAAAGACCATACTGGGAAGCCTTCTGTACTTTATTCTAGACTCTGGGACAGCATGAAAGAAGATCTAACTGCTCCTTCAAGGTGGGCAGAAAGAAGTCATCAAAGTCATTTAGGCCTGGTGTTCTGAACCACAGCTGGAGCTAACAGCCACATTTTCAATTTTTTCAGGCTGTTCATCAATTTATATTTTCTACATCTTGGATATTACCTTTTCTTGGAAGAGAGTCAAATTCATCTCAATGTATAGAACTTAAAGTAGAAGTCTTTCTATGACTTTCAAACTCTCTTCTAACGTATAGGAAATATTCCCTTCTCCTAGTCTTTTTTGTGTGTGTGTGCATCCTAAGTCTTGACCAGGCTTTCCAGAAATGTCTGTGCTACAGAGGTGTTTTGGTTTGTCAAATTTAGTCTTTATTTTATGAAGTTATGCTTTTAAATCACTGTTTTTCCTCCACCCTTCTTACCCTCCTCCCTTTTTTTTCTTTTTCTTTTTCCTTTTTTTCTCCTTTTTTTGTTTTTTTCTTTTTCTTTCTTTCTTTTTTTCCCTTTTTTTTCTCTTTCTTTTTTTCTTCTTCTTTCTCTTTTCTCTCTTTTTTCCCCAGAACACTGACCTGACTAACTCTGGTCGCCAGCTTGCTTAAACAATCATAACGAGTCCATTCTGTAAATGTAAATTCTACACCTACCGACATTTTCAGCTCTTTCTCTCAGGAGTAATTAGACTATATAGTTTCTCTGGATAATTCCAGCATCCTTCTCTCACCTATCCAACCATATTCTACCCTTTACCTCTTTGAAAAAAGCTTCTTATCCCTTCTGCCTGTTCATTCTATTTCCTCCACCCTTCTTAGATTATTTGGTTCCCAGTGTTTTAACTATTTCATTTACTTTCATTAAGACTTTTGTTTTCTGATAAGTACATTTAAGTATGTAAGTCTTCTTGATTACTATTGTTAAGATTAAAGGTTCCATAAAAAAATATGCCAGAGGATATGGTCTATATAATTTCCATTTTATGGAACTTGAGGGGTTTTGGTGGCCTAATAAATTTTATAATCCTAACCATTTTAAATAAATAAGTGTTTTGGTCCTGGGCAGCCATAAAATCATCTATTTATATACATACCAATGAGATTATTAGGTCTTATATTATTCAAATCTTCTCTATAGTTATCTTTTGGTACATTCTGGGGAGGTGCACTGACGTCTTCCACTAGGGTTATGGTTTTGCTGGATGTTAACAAGTGGTAAAGAAGTCCATCAATTAATACTGTCCTTGTGGAAGGTTCTAAATTTAGGTTGTTTAAAAGTCAGTATCTCTGGGAGCACATGTTCAGTGTGAACACATCTCGCCCTTGTGAACTGCCAAAAGTGGGGTTAGGGACACTGTCAAAAAAATAAGATACAGATAGTAGATGTCCCTCTGTCCGAAGGAGAGAAAACAATTTCAATGTTCTATTTTAGAAGAGTATTTCAAATTGTCAAGAGCTGGGAAAGCATGCTGCAGCATCTTGTCAAAGGTGCATACAAAGTAAGAGCTCTGGCATGCAGTCAAAACTAAAACCATTTACATTACTTTAAATAATATTAAAGTAAATACACATATATATATGATATTAGAACAATTTCAGATGAGCCAAAACCCTGATCCCAGAGACAACCTTATCCTGGTCAAAAACCTCAGAATAAACCCACTAGGGGACTTGGGGGGTGTTTTGTTGTTGTTGTTTTAAGTCCCCATTCTAATTTAGGAATAAGAGTTAAAGCAGAGATTATCTCCAAAGGCCTCTTGTAGTTTAAAAAAACCCAGGGGCGCCTGAGTGGCTCAGTCGGTTAAGCGTCCGACTTCGGCTCAGGTCATGATCTCGCCGTCTGTGGGTTTAAGCCCTGCATCAGGCTCTGTGCTGACAGCTCAGACCCTGGAGCCTGTTTCTGATTCTGTGTCTCCCTCCCTCTCTGGCCCTCCCCAGCTCATGCTCTCTCTGTCTCAAAAATAAATAAACATTTAAAAAATGTTTTAAATAAATAAATGTATGTTAAAAAAATAAAACCCAAAACCCTGAGCCAGCCCCCCTCCAGCAGATGCAGTAGACAGCAGGTGGCCTTGCCATTTCGGAGCTGCAGTGGTGTTATTTTACTGGATGGGAAGAGGCCACAAGCCTAGTTAAAGGTCAACTTCTTAAAATCTATTTCTGCTGCTTCTGCTGCACAAAGGAGACCCTGGCACGGTCTAGCAGTAAGGATCAATAGTGAACCGATCTTTAGCTTTATCTTTGGGCTAAGCAAACACTGGCAGGAATTCCTGGGGACTTCTGCCAAGGACCCCGACATTAGAAAATTACAGAATGTCATCACAGACCTGTCTTAACCTGCCCGAAGTGCTGGCTGAGCCCAGTTCCTCTGAACTTGGTCAAGCCTCCATGACATTTGAAAGGCAGCTGCCTGCCAGGTCATAGACCGTTTATGGAACACGGGTTAGGGAACCCACGACAGAGTCTCACGTTTCCAGAAAGGAGAAATTCACCTCTTGGACTGTACTTCCTGAGGCTTTATTTTTAGTCTAACCTTAACACCAGCTTCCAAATGCCAGAGGGCAACCCCTCACCACTTGCCCTTACAGGGTAGCATTTTCCTTATTCTAAACAGAAGAGTGGGGGAAGTTTGGCCCATCCATTACTTCAGTATCAATACCACTATGAAAGCTCACAGCTTATGAGTAAGGCTGATGGTTTTTAAAAGGAATTATACCTCAGGGAAGCTCCACTCCTCCTTCAAAATGAGTCTGGGAACAGAAGCAGGAATGGAGCACTTCCCAGTAGCTGGCTACTGGTCCCTAGGTAAAGCCTCTGTCCACAGGTCAAGTCAGCTCATAAACAGCCTCAGCACGAATACATTCGTACCAGGCTGCTGGGGAAGTGTGCAGTCTTTAGATTAATGTACCACAGCCCCTGGGAAGGCACAGGCCAAGAACACAATGTCGATGAAGTGGGGTATTATATGCCAAGAAGTGTTAATGCATTAGACTCAGTCCTTAACTTGCAATGAAGACTTCTCCTGGACCTGCTCAGTTATCTTGGGTCTGAACTAGGCCAGCATTCAATCTGCAGGGTGACCTTTTGGTTCATCACCTCAATATGAACTGTTACAGAAACCCAAGGGTAAGGAGGTGTCAAGCACTGTGGCCATGATGCCCAATGGCTTACAAGGTTTTCCAGTAGGACCCTTCCACACTTCTTAAGTTTATTTTTCCCAGCAATCTCTAAACCAAACTTGGGGCCCAACCCACAACCCCAAGATCAAGAGTCACACGTTCTTCTGACTGAGCCAGTCAGGCACCCAAACCTTCCCCACTTTTGTTAACACAGGTGTGCGAGATAACTGCGGCCAATAACGAAGCAGATCTTCTTCGCAGAAGGAGACCTGGCCAGCTGAGATGGGGAAAGGAGCGTAGGGGAATGCTAGTGACGATGATCTCCCCATCGGCTGTAAACCCCAGACTCTTTCTTGCCTGATCCTCTGTGGCTAAATGAACACTGCATTTCTGCCCAGTTTCCTACATGTGGCCCCAGTGGCCAAACTGTCCAGCTGAGGCTCACCTCGTGAGTTCCATGAGAGAAGTTCAGACGGGCCACATTCATTCCAGACTTAATCATCTCCTTCAGCATCTCCACAGATCGGGAAGCTGGGCCTAGTGGGAAAAAAAAAAAAAAAGTAAAGCCTAAGTGTTAATTATTCAAAGCAGAAATAACATTTGGATTGGAGAACTCTTGATATTCTTTTTCCCTAAAATCTCTCTCCCACAAGTAGACCAAAATTCTTTCAAAAGCATATACATAGCTAGTACTGTGTTTGCCCACTTTGATTTTAAGGGGACACTTTTCCCATTTCCATCAAATTCTACAGGCTCCCATCTAACTAGGAAAGCCTAAGTAAGACTTGGCCAGCCCCCTCTGCTCTCCCTGAAGACTAGCCAGATGTCCAACCACAGAATTGTGTTTGTACAGAGCATGTCAGAAAGGTCTTCCCAAGAGAGGCACCTGGGTGGCTGTCAATTAAGCATCCAACATCAGCTCAGATCATGATTTCATGGTTCATGAGTTCAAGTCCCACATCAGGCTCTCTGCTGTCCGTGCAGAGCCTGCTTCGGATCCTCTGGTCTTCTCTCTCTCTGCCCCTCCCCTACTATCTCTCTCTCTCAAAAATAAACATATAAAGAAAATCTTCCTAACATTTCTGAGATGCTCCTAAAAGAGGTGGTAAGGAAGACATCACTAAATTTGGCCTTTAGCAGCAACCACACAGCATACTAATTCCTTACTGCAATTTCTGATAACTTGAGTTTCCACCAGAAACTGGGTAGCCTCTAGCCCAGCACCAGGTTTGCTACATTTATTTTGTCTTTTCAGGAGAGAAAAGATCAGTCACAGGAGGCCCTTGTTTTGGGGGTCACACCCACTCACCGATGGTACAGATGATGCCAGTGTTCCGGGCCGTGATGGGTGGCGAGTCGATGTCCAGGCGGCACATGTGCTCCAAGAACGTGTCAGCCATGGCCGCGTGCAGCTGCTGGGTCTGAATGAAGGCAGTCCCGACATCACTATGGGGCTTTGACATGGCTGCTGACGTCCTGGGTCCAGAGGAACTGAGGAGAGAGCGAGCAGTCTGAGAAGCCCAGGTGGTTAATACACCACTTGGCATGTGAAGCTGTTTCCTGCTTACACATTAACTCAATAAGCACACTTTGTGCACAAGCCACAGGAAGCCCCGCCACGCTCTGGCCATGTGGGCGCTCCTCAAGTTGGGCAAAGGGTTCACGTGCCTGTGAGCAAGTGGGAAGGACCTCAAAGAACAGTTTAAAAACCTCGCACCCAATGCGTGTACTTCCCAAGTACCCGCTGTTAAACAGACCCCCCCTTACAATATAGCTCCCATCTACCGTGACAGCTTTCGTGTCCATCCTACAAACAACACTTCCCAGGCACAGTAGGAGCTTTCCCAAAAGAAAGTTGTAACCAATCTTCCAGTGAGGTAAAGAACGAACTCTTAGCTTAGTGCCCTGGTGAATCTAGATAGCTATCTCAAAGCTATAAATGCCTGCTACAGGGCAGGGCATCCACGCAGGCTTTTAACAATCTCCACCCAAACACAAAGTGATTTTCCTGGTTTTAAAGACAGCCACCAACCAGGCACACCGCTGAGCTCTGGGATCCTAGATCGTCACTCACAACGGTGCACACATCAAGTTCATTCCTCAACTCACTCTGGTAGGAGAGTTCACGGACAGATCGTAAAAAACCAGCCCCTGGACAGGAAGCAAAGTCGATCCAAAACCCTGAATGCAGAAATCTTTTGCCCCAGGAGTCTGTACCTAAAAATTACATTTCCTTTCGGTTAGCAGGACTTTAGGATGCGCAAAGCAATTTGCATAAAACCAAGGATAACCGGTCTGGTTCTAAAAGGAGTACAGAGACCTTAACAGGACAGTCACAACATGAGAAAACGAAGATTGCTTGCCACATCCTTTTCCCAACTGATTTACTGATGCACCATCTCAGTTCAACTTCCTGACAAGCACATCACCCCAAGTAACAAAGACCATCTGTGTTTCAGGTAATTAACCAGGCCAGGTCACAATCCTGACAACTGTCCCGACCTTTGCTTTCTTCATTACTGACTTACAACTAAACTCACTCAGCCGGTTAGTTAGCTGATTGTTACAAAGACTTGAGAAGCTTCCAGGCAGTGTCTGAAGAACCCTTAGGCAAGGATGTGAGCCAGAGCTGGACACTCCTCATCAGAAGGCTGTCCTCCTCCTCAAGTTCTCAGACCAACGGCTACTCCTTCTGAAACCCTTGAACCTAGAGGCTTCAGCCCAGGCTCTGGAACAAGCCCCTCTTCAGCCCTGTCCCTCCTTCCTCCTAAATCTAAGGCACCCCTGATACCTCACTCTTACAATCTTTCTCCTCCTCCATCCTTAACTTGGTGGCCTCTCTGGGTAGCTTGAATAGACCAAGCATATAAATCCACCTCTGCTATCTTTGAGAATTGTGATAAAAGTCCAAGAAGCTTTGTGACCAGGTATTAGCAAACCTTCTGTCAGCTGCTGAAAACGAGTGGCTACCACATTTTAAAAAAAAGGGGGGGAGTCTGCGTGTGAGTGGCTCAGTTCATTAAGCGTCCCACTTCCGCTCAGGTCATGATATCAAGGTTCGTGAGTTCGAACCTTGTGTCGGGCTCTGTGCTGACAGCTCGGAGCCTGGAACCTAATTTGGATTCTGTGTCTTGCTCTCTCTCTCTCTGCCCTTCCCCCACTCATACTCTGTGTAATTCGCTTTCAAAAATAAATAGACTTTTGGAAAAAACAAAACAAAACAAAACAAAAAAACCAGATGGCTACCACCAGTCCTCAACTACAGAAGCCAAAACTTTAAAACCGGGGAAGAAAGATACTGGCTAACTACTCCATGTGGCCAATGCACTGTTCCCTTCAACATGCATTTCCTAACTCCCTAATACATAGCAGGCACCAAAATGAAAATGTCAACCCTCTCCTCCACGACCTATTTGGTTTTAGATCTGTCAGCACTTAATACTTGGAGATATTCTGGTGTTTGTTGAGTGGCCTTTCAATGTATCTTAACACCTCTTTGTCAAAATCAAAGTTCTACCTCCCTTCCCCTCCTTCCCCAAATCTGAAGAACTGAGGAGTTGCCGACGGTGTTGCCAGGGCAGCCAGGGTTCCGTTACCTGTACTCAAGGGGAGTCAGGGTTGCCGCCTGCAGAGCGCACAGCGGGGCTTAGGTAAGTCTGGCTGTTAAGGGACACCGGCGAAGAGATGGCAACAGGTGGCACACCGAGCCAGCTGGAACACAAAGGCCTTGCTGTGGCCTCTGACTGGAGTCATCATCCAGTCTGAGGACTGGATCATGAACCAAGTAAGATCTGAATGAATGGGCTGGAGTAACTAACCCCAGTCTTCTCAAAAACCATCAGCTGGCAAAAACAAAAACACAAAAAACAAAAACAAAAGAAAAAAAATAAAAAAAATCAGCAGCACCAGGTGCCTCTTCTCTAGACCTGAGACATCAGGGTTTCCTTGCAAGGACCTGGCTGGGGCCACTGGTTATTGGGTCATACCTTGTGTTCTCTGGGCTTGGGCTTCCGGTGACATAATGCTCTTTTTTTGGCTCAGGGTGGCTCCTTGGCCCCACTTGCAAAGATCGCTCGGAGCTGAGTAAAGTTTGCTCTGCAGAGCTGCACAAGGATCAAGGCAGAAGCTGAGTGTAACCAAAGGTCTTTGGGGCAATGGCAAAAATTACCTTAGTAACCAGGTATCCAGATGGCAGCTGCTCCTAGAGATTCAGCTATGTTGCAGAGAAAATACCAAGAAACTGGTAATAGAAACTTTGCAGGTAAAAGTTAAGTTCTTACTGGCTCCTCGACTGGACATCAGATGACCTTCCCTCTAAATTCTCTTTAAGCTTATGGTTTACTAACATTTCACTATTCTACACAAGAACCTCGTTGGTTTTGGCTCAGGTCTTGATCTCATGGCTCGTGAGACTGAGCCCCACACTGGGCTCTGCACTGCCAGCATGGATCCTGCTTGGGATTCTTTCTCTTCCTCGCTCTCTGCTCCTCTCCCACTCGCACTGGCTCTCTCTTTCTCAATAAAGATAAATGAACTTTAAAATAAATATACATCAAAGAACTAGAAAGGTATCTACCAAAATGTTAACAGTATGTCATCTGGTGATAGGATTACGACCAATTTTTTTCTTCCCTTTACTAATAAATTTACCTGTATGAAATATTTCCATGTTAAGAAAAATGGCAACTGTACCTCTTCTGAAAATGATAACATAAGTTTTTCCTGGTAGAAGTGTTGGAAGCTTCTGCTTTTATTAATCAACCACTGCTCTAAGCATTTCAGGAATACTCTGCTTACACATGGCAGAGGGGAGATAACACAGCTTAGGCCCAAACTCACAAATCCCTTGCAAGGCAGTTCCACTGGCTTAAAGCCAACCTTGATCTGTTAGAACCTCAAGGCAAAAAAAACAAAACAAACAAAAAAAGTTGTTAAAGTCCACGGGACAATTCTATGAAAAAAAAACCTATTAGTTACGCACCCAAGTCAGCAAACTTCTTTTCCTCCATCTTCACGGCAAAATCTCTGTGACAGGGATGTTCTGGTACAGAAGGGCTGTCTCCAAGGCCAGGAGCAGACACAATTATAATGGGCTCAAATGATAATCCTATTTCACATGTCAAATTAAATCTGAGGTTTTGCAAGCTCTGATCTTTTGCTCACCCGGCTATTAAACACAAAAAAATAACAAACGAAAATCTGTTTGGCATTTGCGTGGATTTGCATGCCAGTGGTCAAAAAAAGCCTGCTTGTCAGGACTCCTAGGAGAGATCTCACCATGTCCTTAAAGGCAGTTACCAAACCAGAGAACTCAGGTCTCATCCCCAGGTCACCAGCAGTCCTCCGGCCTCGGAGTCTCGCTTGCCAGAGGGTCAAGGCCTCTGCTCCCAAGGTCCTCCCCGAGCCTCTTTCTCCTGAGCACAAGCTGCCCATCCGGCCAGCCACCCGACTCGACTTCTTCCCTAAACACCCTTCGATGGTCCCCTAGCCCCAGGATGGCAGCCGGGGCCCTCGTTTCTGAGGGCGGGCCTCTGGGAAGAGCTCCCCCGCCCCTGGCGCTGGCCTTCTGGATGGTGCCCGCCGGGACATGCAGCCAGGCCAGTGCCCGTCTGACTCACTACTGCATCCTCCTCCTTGGGAGGCACAGACATGCGCAGCCAACCTCCAGCCAGCAGTGGAAGCCCGGCGTATCCACTGATGGTGGCAAATGCCGTGCTCAGGCGCAGGAACCTTATTCGTGAGCGTGAGCCCCTGCAGTAGGATCTTCCTCAGAGCCATGTCTCCTCTGTGAGAAACGAGACAGCCGTCAGAGGCCGTCAGAGGCCTCGGTGCAGGCTGAGGGGATGGAGTAGGTACCCTCACGGCTCAGCTCCACGTGCCCCTCTTCCCACCTTTCCTTCCTCATCTCCGGCAGCCCCTGGTCCTCTACAGCTCTAGCTTCATTTGTGCCAGAAACAATTCTTTGGCCACTGTCCAGAAACCAGAGTGGGAAGGAGCATCTAAAAAACACAACATGCCTCTTCTTAGAGCCAGTACTGCTGGCGAGTTGTGCTGGCTGGGAAGGCTTCACGCTTCACCAATTCTTTCACAAAGGCCCCAATCATTCTGCCCTAGTAAACTAGCCTGGCCCATGGGCCTGTGTGTGCATAACCCAATTTTTAACCAGCCAGGGCTCTCTGCACCAAGTCTGCTCTGATGCCAAACCTCACCGCACAGAGTAACCCAGTAGTGATGGCACCTGATGCCCACGATTGTGTTCCTTGCTCTGACATTGATTTGCTACCTACACCTCCAGGTCAGCAAGATAAAGGCCTTTCAATGTCCTCATCTTCAGACGAGGCGTCCAGGCCAGCCTGCTCTCTAGGAGCATCTCTTCCTAGACGCCGGAGCAACAGAATTCCCAAGACTGGCCCTAATCTGACTATGACAGCACCAAGACCAAAACGGGTGCCGGGCGACTAACAGAGCCTAGTAAGGTCCAGACCAAATAGGCGGTTTGTCCTTATATTCAGTTAGAGTGAGGATATCAGGTATTTACATATGGAGTGGGGTATGGAAAAGAAGCCATTTTTAGCTAAGAGATTTGAATCTGAAGTCCAATCTACCCTCAGCAGGCTTGATAATAGAAATCCAAGTCTAGTTTACCTGGTTACATAAAACAAAATGAGCCCCCTTGCAGGTTCAAGTAAAATTCCCTTGCTTTTGTTTATTATGGCTAAAACTAAGGGAGTTAAACTTCAAAAGCAGGAGCCTATGGTCCTATTTCAATCTTGAGTGTAAAGAGGGCACTAAGGCAGACACAAAATGGGCCCACCCCCCAAAGGACCACTCAACTCCAGGGCAACTAAGTCCCAAGTCAGAGAAACATCTGATGTCCTCGTCTGACCACAGATGCTCAGAGCAGAGAACTGGTTTGAGTCTGAAGGAGGAAGTCTGGAGGAGCTTTTGTTGTCCTGTGTTATGATGTCTCCTTACGAGGCTTAAAATAATGAGGCAGTGTTTCACAGCATGACCATTCATACTCTGGGACCAGCAAAGGACCTGGGACCTTGTAGTTTAGGGCCCAAGTCAGGGACAAGCAGGATGGGTGATGGCCTCCAGAGTGAGGCATTAGCTCAGCATTTAAAGGGAGAGCTGCCCTGCATCATGGTTGGAGGGAGGGGAAGGGGGGTGAGGGGAGGGTGGGAGGAGGATGGGCAGGGCCAGCTCTCTAAGAGCACTGACCTAGTTTGTATGACTGCTCTTCCTACAGTGACCTTCACAGATTTGCTTCTATTTTGTTTTATTCTGAACTAAAGAAAAAAAAAAAAAAGAAATATTAACATCTCTATTTCTACCACCCAGAACGGACTACTAACACTTAGCCAGAATTTCTTTAGGCTTTGAAAAAAAAATACAATTTTGTAGAGTTCATTTTCCCTCCATCCCCAGGCCCCTCCAACCCTTCCACAGCCTGTCACAAACTCGGACACCCAACTACTTTCATGAATTTTCTATCCCAATTCATTTAGGTGTGTCTATCTCTATACCGACTCCCATGATGTTGTTTTCTAAAATGTTCCTAGTATACTGTACAAATAGACAACCTGCATTTTTTAGCACATTTAAGATCTACCCGGTGGGTACACAGATCTGGTTAGTTCATACGAACTGCCGTACTAGCCCACTACACAACTAGATCATTTACTTATGTATTCTGTATCCCCTTACTGGTTGGCCATCCTCCTCCCCTACTGAATCAATTTCTCCCCATTAACTAATACAATGACAACTCTACCCTAGTACATGGTTCGTTGTGCAAACGTGAGCTCCTCTGTATTTCCACAAATGGAATTCCTGAGTCACAGGGTATGTTTATTTTCTTTTACTAAATATCGCTGAAATGCTCTCCAAAGTGGCTATATCCATTTGCAACCAAGCAGTAACGTGAGCTCCTGCACTCTTCTACCTCCGCCCAACATTCAATATTGTCAGAGCTTTAAAACATTCACCCATCTAATAGGTAACATCTATTAACCTGCTTTCTAATGGAGTAACAAAAGCAGGATAGCGGATATCAGCAGTCTCTACTCCCTTGCCTCTAACTAGATCAAAGCTCCCGGGGCTCCTCCAAAATGCCCATGGTTTTGTCTCCTATAACATAACTGACTCACTTACTGGGTGATTCCTTTGCCCTCATGACTGGAAACCAGGAAGACCCCGATTATCTAAAATTAAACAAATACTAACAATAAATAAATACTAGGTTGATTTCAAAGGCTTGGAAGAACGGGGCCTCTTCACAGGAGTTTCTGGGCTGCATCAGCGAAGGTGGCACTATCATATCCTATCTTGGCATCTCCCCCACCAGAGCACCTGCCTAACGACCGGAGCAAGGCTTGCTAGCGTCAGGAGAGAGAGGCTTAGTGAGAGCTCCCCAGAAGCTTCTCCGAAGGACAGAAGAAGGGGAGGTAGGTCTCAGAGGCCACCGGAGGTACTGCAGCCCGCTCACCCTCCTACGTGCAGACCAGCACAAACCACTGCAGGGGCGGGGCCACTTCTGGCCCCGCCCCCCTCCCCTCCTGAACTGAACAGTCAGACCAGGAGGCAAAAAGGCCCAACAGAGGTTGCCCGGCACCATCCCCTACCCACCCCAGCTCCCTTTCCCCAAAGCAGCTTCTTTAACAAAGCCCCAAATGATCCGACTATTCATTTATCTAGCCTGAGACTAGCTTTTGGAGAAAACTCCCAAATACCCAGAAGGTATGCTAGTATTAAGAACAGGATTCCCCTAGCCCTGTTCCTTTCTGTACCAGAATTAAGGTTTACAAGGATAACTCAGGGTCCTGTAAGACAAAAAATTATCTTTTTAAAGTAATCTCAGTGCCCAACGTGGGGCTCAAACTCACGACCCCAAGATCAAGACCCACATGCTCTACTGACTGAGCCAGCCAGGCTCCCTTCCTGTAAGACTTTTCACCAAATCACTTTAACGTCTCACAAGATCCTCAATGAGGGTGCAAAAAAACGGTGCTCGCACAGGCAACTCATTCTTGTGGTGTACCAACTGAGATTTGACTGTGGACGTTTGGAATGATTCAGAAATGAAATGTCAGATGAGTCACTTTCCCCTACCTTGAGCTGTCTTAGCTCTTGGCTAAAATAACACATCCTGACATGCCTTCATACAAGCTGAAACAAAATAAGTTAGAACCAGTGTAGTTGATAATGCATGGGTTGCGTTTTCTATATTTTCTAGCTCCTAGTCATTTCCTCATTTCTCTCATTGCCTCAACATTAAGAAACCCGGCTTTAAGAAATAAAATGGCTTTTCCTGTGACCCCCCTCCCCCCATTAATGTCACAACATTCAAGGCACAGAAGCAACTCCCTACAAGATGCTAGCTGTTTGGAGTCCCAGCTACCAAATTTGCCAAGTCACTGGCAAATTACTGGGTCTTAGAGACCCAATAATGCTTTTTGTTAAACTATGAATTCAACACTAAAATCATTTACTTCTAATGCAGTGCTGAAAACAAGAGTAGCTATTCTAAGGCAGGAAGAGATGAACGTCCACTTATTTCGACTCAAGTCCAGTAACTCAGAAAGGAGTTCAAGGACATTCTTTCAGTCGTCATTATTCATGACCATTACAGCCCTCCTCCCACAAAGGGTGCCACGTCAGGACACAAGCTACCTTACTTGGGCCCGGGGCTCTGCCAGGCTGCACCTAAGCTTTGAGGGCAGCCTAGGGCGCTGGGGGACCTGGACAACTATCTTTCACTCAGGTGAAACCATTTTTAACGTGGGGGAAACACACGCTTCACTATTTGACTCACTGAATAGGGAGAAGGGACTTTTTAAACGTGTGAAGACCACAGTGCAGTTTCCCACTCACCCAATGAAGAGAATTCTCTCACAAGCAGAGAAGTTGAAAGGTTGAGTCATCTTCCCCACAGAGGACCCCCCTCCGCCACAGACCTGGTGCTGGGTTACATATCCACCCCTCAGAACAGCCCCACTGCGTTTGCCAACAGCATCCTCAGGCAACAGGAGAGCAAATTATTTGCTAATAATGCTGCGGTGCAGGAGTCCTGACCCAGGATGGCCTCTGCACCCCAGGAGTGGCCACACCCTCAGGACTGTCAACAGGAGCCTACAGTCCCCGCTTCAGATCCTAACTTCACACTCCCCAGCTGGTGGAGCAAATCCTAGAACTCCACCTGGAGTCGGTGGGGAGAACAGTGAAGATTTCAGTTCTCTCCTGCTGAAATTCTGCCTCCTTGCCTTCCTTCCTTTGTCTACAGGTCCCCATTCTCAGGAGACCAAAGTAGAGCCACTGCAGCAAGTAGAAGGCTGCAAGATAACATTATTAGTTACTTTGTAAACACAGTACCAGGATCCCTTAAGGGACTCGTTCCCAGGAGATGTTTGGTATTTAAAAAGCATGACTCCAAAAATTAACTAGGAATAAGTATCTGGGTATGGCAGGAAAAGATGAGCCCTCACACTCAATTCCGGATTAAGTGATTGTGCTCAGTGACCAAAGAGTACGTTTTAAGACATTTCTTCTGGACACCTCACTAGCGATTAGGCACTGAGCTGAGTACTCACCATATATTCATGTGTGTATACAGTGACCAATCCTTTCAGCCATCAGGGGGGAAATGTTAATCCCAGTTTATCCATGGGAAACTGGGGTCCTGGGGCTGGATTTCCTCTATCATTCCGCATGTTAATGAGTCAGACCCGATTCTAAAAACCTGTTAACTTCCCAATGCCTCTGTCCATCATGCCTAGTCCTTAACCATCAGGCTTAAGCGTACAGTAGACAGTCCATGTCTTAGGTTTGAAGAAGCCGGATTAAAAGCCAAAGGATGCCTTTCCATGACTGGACTTTTAAGTAACCTTCCTACTAGAAGGTACTTTTCTGCTTCAAACCCAGTGTGTGATGCCACCTCGTGAGCCTTTCTCCATCCCTCCCATTTCTCACCCCACAGGAAGCGGTCCCTTCCTCGCAGCACTTAACCACTGGTAACTTTCATGTTAGTTCCCTAATCACACTGTGAGCTTTGTGGGCTATGATCTTTCTAGTCATCCCCCCTTGCCCCAAAACAGCTTAGCACACAGGAGATTTTATTGAGTGAACGCGGCACGTGGCGTCAAGTTGTTGACGTATTTCTTTTTTGCTCCCACCCACCCCGAGACCTCCGTGTTCCGGAACCGGGGAGCATGTGCTCAGCGAGGTGAAGCAGAGGCGAGGCTGCACCGGTCCTGCGGAGGGGCGGGTCCCGGTCCGCTATGTGCAGCCCGGTAACCGCGGAAGGGAGCCCCGGGACCCCCTTCGGAGCCAGCGCAGCGAACCCGGAGCGGCCCCAAACAGAAATGCGCCACAGGGGCAACCACCCTTTCTTCTCCACGCAGCGGGAAGGCCTAGGGTTACATAACCTTCCAAACGCGCCGCGGGCCGCCGCTGCATCCCCGGCCGCACGGGAGCCGGCCCTGCCCATCCGCAGACCACTGCGATTCCGGCTGCGGATACCCGCCCCGGGCTCCACGACCCAAGCTGGAGGGCCGGGAGGAGAAGGGGGTGCAGGCGGACGTGACCAGAACAAAGGGGAGGGGCGAGGACCCGGGCGGAGCGAATCAGAGAGCCAAGGACAGGGATGCGGAGGAGCGGACGTGACCAGAAAGGAGGGGGAGGGGCGGGCCCGGAGCATGAATGGGNGGGGGGGGGGGGAGGGGAGGAGCTGGGGAACGGGTTTCGAAGAGAGGTTTCAAGGAAAGCATCCTAATGAGGGGGGGCAAGGCCAGCGGAGGGCCCAGGGAGCGGGAACGGTACAGTATTAAGGGGCCAGGGGAGGAGGCGAGCAGAGGAGCAGGGGGTGAGAGAGGAAAGGAAAGAATCCGAACACTGGAAGGAAGGCGAGCATGGCAGCCGATCGAGGAGAGGGAGGCGAGGATGGGACCAGAACGGGGGTGGGCACTGGAGCAGCAGAGGGCCAGCTTTGGGAGGAACAGGAGCTGGGGGTCTGACAAGCAGGCCCTAGGCGCGAGCTGGCTCCCTCCTCTCTCCCGACTCCAATCGGGGGCGAGATGCCCAGGACCCTGCGCCGACCGCGGTGTGGGTGCCCTGAGAGCGCAGACGGCCGGGAGTCCGCACTAGCCGGGTGCAGGAGACCCAGGTGGGGACGGATGGCCCAGCCTCTGCCCCGCTCACCTCCCGCGCGGTCCCGCTCGAGCTGCAGTGCGGCTGCAGAAGCTGGTGGGCGATCGCGACGCGTCGCTGCTGTGCGGGAGGCGGCAGTCTGAGCCCCGAGGTTATCCCGGCTGCGGCCGCGCAATCCCTCCGCCGCCCCGCCCCGCACCCAATCCTGGCTCCCGGCTCGCCAGGCCCCGCCTCTCCGCTTCCTCGCGGGGCGCAGTCACCTTCAGGAAGAAGCGCCGCGGCGCTCAACGCGCCGCCAGGTTGCCCTTTAGGGAAGGACTACATTCCGTGGCGGAAGGACACGGAACATAAAACTCGCAGCATGAACGCTCTGCGCAGGCCAATGGGGAAGTGGCAAGGCAGCGGGGCCCGCCCCGGGAGCTCCGGGGACCTCCCTCCCAGACCCCCGGGCGCCGGCGCCACCACCTGTTGCTGCCAGCTTGGAATGCTGGACTAGGGCTCTTTGACCCTCGGCCCAGGCTGCCCCAGCTGTCCTGGCCTAACCGAGCAGGGCCCAGATTTATGGATCCTCGGCAGCATTCCCCCAGCCCCGTTCTGAGACTCTCCATCCCTCCGGGTTCCTGCCCCAGCACACGCCTCGGAAACTGAGCCGCACAGGCAGTTAGGGAACCCGAGATGGGATCAGAAGGTGAGGAGAGATAGAGACTCTAGGCGACGGTTAGAGGTCGCCTTCGGAAGAGCTCCAGCACTGGAGAGGGGTTAGGGACGACTAGCGAGAGTGGAGTGTGCATGGAGCGGGAGCGCGAGGTCTTTTTGTTCTTAGGGCTATACAATAAAGGACGAGCTGGAGCCAGGTGAATACTTTAGTTGGGTCTAGAATCCTGCAGAGCGAAGGCCCGAGAGTAGGAAGCGAATAGAAGGCGTTAATATTAGTGTAGAAGTGGCCATCAGGAAATATCAAATCAGAATGTTAGAGCTGATAACCTGCAGGAATCAGCACTTTTGTTTTTAACCTCACGTATTTAAATCAATATTAGAGGCTTTCTTACATTTTTCTCTAACGTATTTTCTTTTTTCTTTTTTTTCAATATTTTTATTTCTAGGAGAGAGAGAGAGAGAGAGCGTGAGCAGGGGAGGGTCAGAGAGAGAGGGAGTCACAGACTGAAACAGGCTCCAGGCTCTGAGCTGGCAGTCAGCACAGAGCCCGACGCGGGGCTCGAACCCACGAACCGCGAGATCATGCCCTAAGCGAAAGTCGGACGCTTAACCGACTAAGCCACCCAGGCGCCCCTCTCTAACGTATTTTCTGACTTCTCGCTGGCTAGTCAACAACCAGTAATGACAGCACTTTATCAATGAAACAGCTGTTAACTCTTGCCTTCATTAAGCCAAGTTTTGAGAACAGATACAATGTTGCCTCATTAAAAGTCGTTAAGACTATATTCTCTTAGGGTCTTTCCTTTTCCTGCAAAGTGAGACAATGGGTGTGACTTCATCAGGCAGACACCTGCCTTGCGGCTGAATCACAGGCCTTCCATTCCACTTTCCTGTCCGTTCAGATAAGCTGGGACCAGAAAGTGACAGCCTAAAAGTATGTTTCTGTTTGCAATAGAATCCTTTAATTTCTTTCTGGAAGCCTCTGCTGGTCCCCTTGGTTGTAGATAGGAAATTGGTTTGCCCTGNAGTACTGTGGTGGGGGGGGGGGGGGGGGGGGGGTGAGGTGTCAGTGTTCTGGCCAGTGCTGGACTCTGTTGCATTTTAAAGTCCTAAATCTAGATACATTCCCAAGATTGAAATGCACATGTATGAAAGTGGAGAGTAATAAAAATGCTGCCCGTGAAACTCTGGCAGAGACTAATCCAGCATATCCGTGATCACATTTACATGTATAGTGAAAATCTGTCACATGGAGTTTAAGGTGATTGCCATTGTTTTGCTGAAAAGCAGCATAGTATATAAGAAAGTTTGGATTCCATCTTCTCTTATTTCCAATTCCACCTACTAGCCCTATGACCATATCCTTTAATTCAATATGTAAGAGCCCAGTTCCTTAAAAGTAAATTGAAGGAGTGCTTAGATGGCTCAGTTGTTAAACATCTGACTTCGGCTCAGGTCATGATCTCACAGTTCAGGAGTTTGAGTCCCACAACAGCTGAATTTGAGCCCCGCTTCTGGTGAGTACGAGCCCCACTTAAGGTTTTAAAAAACCAACAATGAGCCCCACTTCTCTTTCTCTCTCCCTGCCTCTGGCTCACTTGTGCCCTCTTTCTCAAAAAAATAAAAAATAAAAGGTAAATTGAAGACAATGCCTGCTTCATCGGATGGGGTTTGATCAGATGATATACGTGAGTACAGCACAGTGCCCAACAAGCATCCCCTTCTTTAGGAATTGACCTTGTGGTAGATTGTCCTTGTGACTAGTGCCAGAACATCCTTCAGAATTCAAGTAACTGTTTGCCTTCTCCTGGTCATCCTGAATCCCCATTCCTTTGACCCAGCAACAAGTAACCCCAGCGCTATGTGAACCTCGGGGGAGCTGAGAGCCAGTCCTTCCATAAAGCTCTCTGAACTGGAAGGAATTGGGGGGTGGGAGGGGGCAGCAGGTTGAGTGGACTGGGGTGGATGTGAGGGTACAGACTGCTTTGGTTACCTATTGGATTCATGGCCACAAAACCACAGAATCTAGGATTAAATCTGGTCTCTTGAAGGTCATTTGGAGTCCTGTGTGGGGTATGTCTGCAAGTGGTACTGGACTGAGCTCCTGTGGCCCAAAGACAAGCTTTGGCCCTGGTCAAGAGGGTGAGGTTTACAGGCCTTACCATTACATGACCTCATGAGGTAAAATGGCAGTGTTCTCTCTCTCTCTCTCAGGCCAATACAAATTTCCAGGGCAGCCCATTGGCCCCAAATGTCAGGTTAAAGCAGAAGTGCTTATCACTTTGGATTTTATATGCCCTTTCCACAGCCGGACCAAGTAGACTTAATTTATTATATGCCTTCCTTCAGATTCCCAAGTGCTCCTGAGGGTAGCACAAAATCTTAATTCCAGAGTTCCCCCACAGAAAGTCCCTGGAAGGAAGAGCAAGTTGGCCTTTTGGAAGCAAGGGTGAAGAGAAAACAGGTTGTGTGGGAAGGGGAAGGCTTCACGTAGGGGAAAGACATGGAGGGCTGGTTAGGATAGAGATGGGTGTGGGAAGGCCATTCCAGGGGACAGCAACAGTAAAGAATATTTTCTGAATGCAACTGTGTATCTAGATCCCCCCTCTGGAGGAAATGCCTCATCAGCAGTTAAAAGCAGGAGGGAAGAAACTTGAGGAGTCCTTGCTGATTCGAGTGGACGTACTGCCTCAGCTGAGGTGACCCTGTCAGCCTATGTGACCCACTGCAAGTCTTTCTCTAGCCCATATCTGTTAGGACTCACAGGACAAAGCCGCCCTAGGGTACCTTCATCCTATTCACCAAGCCAGTCCCATGGAGGCCCTGTCTCCTTTTTTCCTACAAGTGTAGCCACAGCTAGACTACCTAAGATGCAAGTGGGATTGTAAGCAGACCCTCTCCCCCAAAGTAACTGAGACTTGGAGGATGAAGAAAGGCATCAGTGAACAATGGATCATGTGCTCCCTTCCCCAGGAATTCCTCCTGTTGCAGTTCAATCACACTCTGCTGCTTCCTTGGCACGTTACCTCTAGTCTTCATCTCCATGCTCACTGGCTACCAGATAACCTGACCCACTTAGCCCAGAAAGGACAGATAGGACTAAGGAGACTTTGGTCTCTCTCCTAGACAAAATAATTTTTGTAGGTAATGCTTTAAATTAAAGGATGGCAGGGGCGCCTGGGTGGCTCAGTCGGTTAAGCGTCTGACTTCGGCTCAGGTCATGATCTCACAGTTCGTGGGTTCAAGCCCTGCGTCAGGCTCTGTGCTGACAGCTAGCTCAGAGCCTGGAGCCTGCTTCAGATTCTGTGTCTCCCTCTCTCTCTGACCCTCCCCTGCTCATGCTGTCTCTCTCTCTCAGAAATAAATTAAGAAATTTAGTAACATAAGGTGACTTGTACATTATAAAGTGATATAAAGATTAGTTGTTGCCATTTACAATCCTAAAGTTTTCTCTTTTGTATATCATAGTAATTATCAGGCCATTTTTTATACAGCTGTTTAGTTCCAAAATAAAACTAACTTTTCAGCTGTACCTGGCTGGCTCAACTGATGGGAGTGTGTGACTGGAGCCTACTTTTATTCCCACTGCGTCTGGGGGGAATTGTGTGACCCATGAAGCTTCCTCCCCACCACGCTCAAACTAGCCCCAGAAGCTGAGACATCTCCCAAACCTCCACAGCCCAATCCACCCTGAGAAGCTATTAAGTAACCCAGTTGTGACTCAGCACCAGACTCTTTCCTCTTTCTCCCTACTGGCCAGAAAGAAAGGCAGAACCAAGCAAAAGGCTCCTCCCCTATGGACGGCCACATCCTCACCACAAACTGAGTCAGGGCCACACCCTGCCTGGATGGAAAATTACCATGAGAAGGAAGAAGGTTAAATTCCAGGAGTTTTCAAGTTCTCAATTCAGAAATCATAGCCATTTACTCTCCACCTGGAACTAATTGAGGAAAATAGTTCTTTTCCTGGCCCTCGCCCTAAGTATGTCCAGGTATAGATGAGGTAAGGCTGCTTGCACCCAGGACTATGTGGAGTAGGAGGCCACAGTCAACCTGTGTGTGCAGTATCTGTAATAACCTTGGCCTCTGTGAAGGACGATCTCTGGTTCAGACCTGGCTTTCACAAGCCCCACCTTCCCGGTAGGCAGGTCTGAATGGTGGAAAAGAGGCAATTCTTCAAATCCTCCACCAGGCTGTGGGAGGATTCCTCTCCAGAGACTCAGGGCCCCACCCTGCAAGTTTCCCTGTGATGAAGGCATTGTTGGAGAAGTGCCATAGGTTTTAATTAGATTTGTTTTATAGCAGATAGGTTTAAAAAAATTTTTTTTTATTATGTATGGCTTTCTAACTTCTTAGATTCAGAGTCCTGTTGCTTTTGTGTGGAACACTATAAAATGGCATATTTAAGGTCATTACAATTTTATTGGCATAAAAAGACATAATGTGTATGCTATGAAAAAAAGTGACACCCATGAGACTGGCTCAGGTATTTTGAGTTTTTTCCTGGTAATATATACTATCTGTTCATTACTTCTCATTCTATTATTTGCTAATACTTGCTATAGCATAGGTCACTGACAAAGGGAAATTATAAGAAATGCTTACGACTGAGAAGAATCCATTCACAACTTCTGAAAATTGAGCAAAAATGTTGTTATACCACTAGAGCGGCCAAGCTGCTAGGCTGAGTTGCTGGCACACCTGCGGGAGTAGTCTGAGAACCTCTAGGGAATTAAAACAATGGTTAAGAGCTCAAATTCCAGAGTTGGGCAGTTCTGATAAAAACCCAGCACTGCCACTAACCTGTTGTGAGACCTCAGACACATTATTTAAGATCTCTAAAGAAAACCTATCTTCCAACTTTTTTGTCAGCATTAAATGAAAAGATACTTGTAAAGTTTGAAAGGCTATCTAGCCTAGAATGAGAACAACAGTTCAGGAGTCAGGTCATCTGTCAGTCACTAGCTGTGGAATACGAGCAAATCACTTCTCCTCTCTGTTTTCTCACCTACAAAATGGGAATAACAGGCCCTACTTCATAGGCTTGTGAGAATTACATCAGTCAAACACAGAGTGCTTACAACAATGCCAAGCACACAGCAAGCCAAAGTGTTAGTAAATTATTAAAGTGCTTATTAGCATAAAACCTGGCACCTACCTAGTAAGAAGTAAAAAATGTTAGTTCTAATACTGTATAGATGAGCTGTAAGGGAGCTCCCAGGAAGCAGGAATTTCAGCAAGGGTGGGCTCCCTGGTGGGGCCATTTATTTAGTGGAATGATATTTCTCCTAGACAGGAAAGCAGAAAAGGACAGAGAACCTAAGGAGACTTGTAGAGTCAGAGTGTAACAGTGTTGACTAAGAACAGGTAAGGAAGTTTAAGAAAAAGCTCCTACTGGGTGTTATATGGAAGTGATGAATCACTAAATTCTATTCCTGAAATCATTATTACACTGTATACTGGAAGGAAGGAAGGAAGGAAGGAAGGAAGGGGAAAGGAAGGAAAAATAAGAAAAAGAAAAAACTCCTAGGGAGATGAGCCTTAAGAGTGGTACTTCCATGTTGCGGAAGGTCAGGAACTACAATGCAGGTAAGATACTGGGGCAAGGAAGGTGATCTCCAAAACAGGGTGAAAGTAATGAGACAATAGGTGGTCTAAGGCAGACTTTGTAAATCGAGAAGCTACAACAGAATAAAAAACCTGTACTTGAAAAGCCAGGCTTATTTAATGTTTTTTGTATTCTCCGTGCTTATATTTGTTTTTCTTCATTAATATTTCAAAATATTTGATGTCCAACCTGTCTCTGAGCTAACTTAGGGTTACAGGTACATGAAGCACAGCCTGAAGGGCCAGCAGAAGGTTGGCAGTGGGAATTTCAACAGGGAGATGGATTTCACTGAAACAACTAGGTATCCTAGAAACAGCTCTTTTCTTCACCTTGCTAACCTTGGATTAGCCTTCACCTTGCTAAATTTGGATTTTGTTTTATTAAGGGAGGCTGCATTTCTCTAGATGTCAAATGAGAGACCAAGCCGACTTCCCGCGCTTGTCAGCTATTTCCCCCCCACCTCCCTTACCCTAGAGAAATAGCTGGGAAGAGGAAGAGAGTAGGGGCCGAACCCCTGAGATAGAGAGCAAGGGGCAATGGCTAAGTTAAGTGCAGAAAACAGAGGTCCTAAGGGTAGGAAATCTGAGCTACTTTGTCCTCAGCGGTACTTTTAAATCTTGAGGGACAGGCATCAGTGGTACTCTGTATCCTTGAGTTTGTATCATCTGCATAACTGATAACTGCATAACTTTCTCCAGTTCACGAACAAAAATGTTGCCAGATCTGTGGTACATACACTGCACTAGATGACTCAGCTTCTACTCCACCCAACATAATCAGTTCCAACCCTCAGGATATTTCACTCTCCCCACCCGACACCCCATCTGAGGACTTGGGGCAGGTGCTGGGCCAAGGCTAGTCAGACCACAGTGATCATATCCAGTCCACAGCACCTTCCATTTTATTGTTTTATTTACAAACGGGGTGAAGTCAACTGGGAAAATCAGGAGTAGGGAGTCAGTCTGGGCCATCCAAACGTGGAGTGGTTCCTGGGTCAGTCTCCACCATGAAGGCCGCCTCTTCTATCCTTTTCCTGCCCCTTGGTCATGGCCCCTTGATTCCTCAGGGCAGCCTCGCATGCTGCCCCTGAGCCTTTGTATGAGGGCAGATGGATCCTGGGGGAACAGGGTGGTACGAGGGCTGGGGCCCCCTCAGTTTGTGTAAACCTGAGTTCCGATCACACGCATGATTTCCTTCTGTATCTTGGGGTCCTGAGTATTAATGTTGGCATCGCCCACCTGACCATCCTCATATCTGCCAAAGACAGGGCAAGTGTGAGCACAAGAGGGAGAAGAATACCAGAATAATGTCAACAAGTGGAACTGTATTTGAGGTGTGGCCATTCCATCCCAGAAGCCAAAACCCTTTCTTGCTACTCTTTAGGGTGGAAGAGATTCAGCTTATTGGATTTCCTTGAAACAGATCTATACCCATCCCCATCCTCCACAGGGAAAGTTCCAGTGCCAGCTCCACTCAGGAAGCCAGGGATAAGTCTCAGATGACAGGAACAGACTTTCTCAGTAATCACAGCATCACACCCCCCACCCCTCATTCCTCAGAGTAATCCCCAAGGTACCCTCCTAGACTTACACAAAGAAGAACCGTGTGCAGACATGGTCAGACACAGGGCACACCCAGATGTTCCCATGCTTCTGGAGGTCCTTAGATGTAATCACTGGGAAGAAGGGGGCCAGAAATTATAATGCTTAAGTCACACAGTCCAGGCAGGGGAGGGAAGACGATGTGTCAACAACACCCTCGGCTGAATCATGTAGCAGAGCTGCACCAGAAATAAATGTTGGGGACACAGAAATACAGGGATTGGGTGAGCCACCTACCTTCACAAAGTGCTATACAGTTTAGATTCCGACTCTGCAGGAACCTTGACTGAATGGATCGGGTCTGGAAGAGAAGGACAGCAGAGCCAGGTGGACTGTTACAGCTTTCCCTAGGCAGGATGTTTAGCTGTTGATGGCTAGGGGTGTGAATAAGGGATATCTGGGGCTCCCAGGCACCACCCCCCCCAAATTTTCACCTATCAGTCTGACTGGGTCCATAGCTTCCATCTTTACATTTTCATGTCATTGCATTTAAACTCAGTCTCTTCTTTTACACTTATGACTGAGGCCACATAGGACTCTGGAAGTGTGTTCATCTTCAGACATGCCGGATTCCTTCAAATGATCTTCAAACTACCCACCTCCCCCACCATTTGTTTCCTATCCATCTCTGTATCCTAAACTTATCCCAGGGGAAGGATTCTGCCTGCCTCACTGGAACAGTGCCAACTAATAATACCTGGGGGATGGTATTCATCCTGTTATATCTCTGGACCAGCTCATCCTTGGAGGGCATCCTGTGCTGTCCTTTTCCCATTCCTGTCATAGAACAACAAATCCAGTTCACTTACCCACTCCTCAATCACACAGTTACTAAAATGGCTACTATGTGCCAGGCACTGAGCTAGACACACAGTAAATAAAATAACAAGGTATCTGCCCTGACAGAATTTAGTCTAGTGGAAACTACAGGCAAGGAACAAGTACTTACAACACAGTATGGCAAGAAGTGTGATGAGGAGAATCTAGAACAATGTGTGAGCTAGAGAAGGGGAACTAGCCTGCCCTAGGGTTTTGAAGAAGGCTTCCTTTTTTTTTTCTTCTATGTCTTTATTTTGAGAGACAGAGAGCAAGCGGGGGAGGGGCAGAGAGAGAGGGAGACACAGAATCCGAAGTACGCTCCAGGCTCTGAGCTGTCAGCACAGAGCCTGACGCAGCGCTCGAACCCATGGACTATGAGATCATGACCTGAGCCAAAGTCGGACACCTAACCGGCGCCACCCAGGCGCCCCTGAAGAAGGCTTCCCAGTGACAGCCAGGAAGAATTACCTAAATGAAGAGGAAGAAAGTGTTCTGGCAGAGGTAAAAGGACATGGAAGGTCTGGAGGAAAGAAATCATTGTGATTTAGCTTATATGGAGCATAGTCAATGGAAGGGGAGCAGCAACAGATGATGTGGAAATGGTGAGCCAGGATCAGATCAAGCAGGCCTTATAGGCCATGTTAAGACAACTGGAGTTTATCCTGAGAATATCAAAGAATCACTAGAAGTTTCAAAGATAGGGGAGGAACACATGAAATGAGCCAGGAATGAGGGGCTCACGAGAGCGGTGATATCAACACATCGGATCAATGCCAAACTGAGCAAAATGAGTGAAGAGGAAGCAAGCAGAGCAAGTTAGATCTGCTCTAGTCTCAAAGTTACATAGAAAACTATGACCAGAGTCACTGAAAAGAAAAAGCAGAAAGCACAGCAGGTAAGTGATGAATCATTTTCCACAAGTAATCACAATGGCAACAAGCTTGAAGAATCCTGCTTTCTTTAGAAAGTCCTCCCAGACTTGAGGAAGCGGTGCCAATTCCCTGCAGTGTCCCCCTGTCTAAATCCATAAATCCTCTGCCATCCTTATCCCCCAGTGAATAGCCCTTTTTATAACATTTAGACTCATTCCAGATTTTTCTTATTTAGATATGAAACAGTGCTTATGTGCCCCTACTCCCCACTGTTTTTGGCCCGTGACTAGGACTTTAGTCTCTGTACTCAGCTTTCTCACAGGCCTAGCCTTATCACAGTCACGTGTGTGTGTGTGTCTGTGTGTCTGTCCCTGTTTGTCTGAGAGGGAGATGGATGAAGATGGGAAATGATGCTACGCTTACAGGCCATAAGCAGGGCCCCTGTCCCACCACTCCACCTTGGAACATTGTATTACAAATCCCACTCTCCTTCAGTTCTTGGTTTTGTGATAGTCATGGTGCAGGAGTGGGGATGCCCGGACTGACCTTCCTCACTGCGCGGGCCGTCAACCCCTCATGCACTCACACTAAAGTCCCACGACAGATATATGGCCTGAACAAAATGAAGGGCAAGACTTAAACTCTTCACTTCTTCCTCCTGAGGGTGCAACACTTACCACCCCTCTATTTCCACTTTCCCCATTAGCCTTAAGTAGGTTTAGCTCTGAATCTAAACATCATGACCTTCTCATCCTGGGTATTTCAGTGCAAAATTCTGAATGAAATTCCCACTTAAGTTCTACCCCAGAGGATAAGAAAGAACAATATGATTTCAATGGCTGGTCTTACAAATGGCCCTCTGATGCAATCCAAATCTTGTCCCATCTGAATCCTGCTGCACACTGTCCTGTTCATATTGACCCAATGATCTTCTGACAGTTTACCAAGACCAGAACCTGAGAAAATGGTGGCCAGAGTAATCCCTGGGTGCTTTGTGTCCAGAGTATACCCATATCAGAAATCTCTAAACAGGACTAAACAAACAGATGGAGTTTACCAACTCCTTTCTCACTGGCCCTCATTTTAACCCACACACGATGGCCAAGTCATTGGAGTGGAGGCTCCATTAACCAAATGGAGGCTCTCTATTTACATCAGCTCCCAGACAGCACCCAGTACCACAAAACTAAGGATACCCTGAGGAAGAACAGAGAAAACCAGAGTAGAATAGGGTATATGGAAACATGTAAGATGGAATTGGTTAAACACTAGAGTAACTACAATAAACTGGACATCTGTATGCATCTCACATTATAGTGACTCTGACATATCTGTGGGCCCTCAGAGACTCAGTCATTCAAGCAAAGCCTACTCTGTCAGTCCAATATAGTGATAAGAACACTGGCCCAGAAGGTAGGAAGCCTAGATTCCAATCCTAGGTCTGCTACTCACAGCTGTGTGTAAATTCTCTGTGTATGAGCTTTCCTAACTGTAATGTAAGAAAAGACTAGATGAGATGATCTATAACTAAAAGTAAAATTCTATGCCATTTTCTAACCATAATCAGTGGGCCTTTGCAAGAAGGAAAAGGATGGTGTCCTATGATGTTTTTCTGTAATTAGTAAAGTGATGAAGAAAGGTAAGGAGTCAATAGAGATTCATGGCTCCATCTACCTAAGGTATTCAGGCACTCAGTAGTAAACAAAAGCCAGTGAGAGAGGGGAGTGGGAAAGAACAGGGAGAGAATAGACAGGAAACAAGAATTTTGTGGGCACCAAGAACCAGGAGAATCTCACTAGCTGGAAAACAACAAGAGCTTAATGAGGGAAGCTCAGGCTGGAACAAAGATAAAAGTTGAGGAACCTAGACAAAAAAGCCAAAAAGACTACACCAACCCCAACCCCACTTTGCACCCCAGGCACAGAATAAGATTCATTCACACATTCAATTGGTATTTATTGGGCACTTACCCTGGGTGGATGAATCATCAGGTTTGGTTCATGACACACTATCATATATTTATTTATCATCCACTATACCTATAGACCCAACCTATAGACTAAATCCAAGAACCAAAACTTTACTACTGATTTACATCAATGTGCTCCTACCCTATCCCAACTATCTGCCTCTCCTTGGGAGGTAACCACTATCCTGAAATTTCTTTAGTTTTATCATACATACACACACATGCACCAAAATTTTGTTTGCTTTTAAACAATATAAAAAAGACATTATACAGTAGTCTTCTGGGCTTGCCTTTTTTTTCTTTAGCTCAATTTATTACTAAGATTTTTCCATGCAGTTAAGTGCCACTATTTATCCATTTTCATTGCTAAACAATAATCCACTCTGAGATTATAGTAAAGTGTATTTATCCATCCTCCTGATAATCAGCATTTGGGTTGTTTCCAAGATTTGCTATCGCAAACAGTGCTGCTTTGAACATTCATGTACACCTCTGGGTGTATATATGCAGGAATGAAAATGCTGGGTCACTGGGGTAAATTTTCTCAGCTTTCTGAAATTAAACACCAAATGTTCTCCAAAGTAGTTGTACCAATTTATATTCCAATAAACAATAAAAGAGATCCTGCTGATCTACAACTTCTAGGACCATCAGAGAGGTATTACCAGACTTCTTAATTTTTGCCACTCCACAAAGGTGCTAAATAGTAGTCATGTGGTCTTCATTTTACTTCCTTGATTAATAGTTCAGCAACTTTTCATATTTTTTGGTCACTTTTTCAGTGAAATGCCTGTTTACATCATTTGCCTATTTTTCTACTGGGTTTTCTTTTTCTTACTGATCTTTAACATTTTAAAGGACATTTCTGGGGTATCAGGGTGGCTCAGTTAAGCATTCAACTCTTGGTTTCTGCTCAGGTCACGATATCACTGTTGCTGAGGTCAAGCCCCACAATGGGCTCTGCACTGGCAGTGTGGAGCCTGCTTGGGATTCTCTCACTCTCTTCCTGCCCCCTGTCTCGTTTGCTCTCTTTCTCTCTCTCAAAATAAATAAACATAAAAAAACGTTTTTATTACTAATCTTTTGGGGTAACTGTGTCTTCTGTTTTGTAGCTTTTCACTTTCTTAAAGTATCTTCTGATAAACAGAAGTTTTCAGTTTTAATAATATTAAATTGACTTATCTTTTATGATTCTACCTTTTTTCATTCTCTGGATAATTTTATATAAAACTGTAATAACTTGTTTGGTTTGGTTAAAGTTTGGTTTAAGATTCACTTATAAACCTAACTGGGCTTGGTGAGTTTTTTGATTTGGTTGCTGCTGCTATTGTTAGTGTAGTTTAAAATTTAGAGACATCTCTAGTTCTTTGATTCTGGATCTAAGTTTTCTTATCTTTATAACAGTTACAATTACTAGAGAGTACTAAATAATAAAATAAATTAAAAATATAGCACTGTAGGGGCACCTAGGTGGCTCAGTCGCTTGAGTGTCTGATTTCAGCTCAGGTCATGATCTCACCACTCATGAGTTCGAGCCCCTCATCAAGCTCTGTGCTGCCAGCTCAGAGCGTGGACCCTGCTTCAGATTCTGTGTGTCTCCCTCTCTCTCTACCCCTCCCCTACTCATACTCTGTCTCTCAAAAATGAGTAAACATTTAAAAAAAATTTTAAAGAATATAAGCACTGTCGGGGCGCCTGTGTGGCTCAGTCGGTTAAGCATCTGACTTCAGCTCAGGTCGTGATCTCACTGTTCGTGGGATCGAGCCCCGCGTCGGGCTCTGTGCTGACAGCTAGCTCAGAGCCTGGAGCCTGCTTCAGATTCTGTGTCTCCCTCTCTCTCTGACCCTTCCCTGCTCACGCTGTCTCTCTCTCTCTCTCAGAAACAAATAAAACATTAAAAAATTTAAAAAAAAAAAAAGAATAGAAGCACTGTCTCCTTCATATAGTAGATATGCAATACATAGTAGCTACGTTTTATATAGGGACTGTGTAGAACACAAACAAAAGAAGACCGAAAAGGAAGTAAGACATGAACCTGGAACACTGAGAGAGCTCCAAAGCAGATTCGTTTTCTGAATAGAACAAACCTGGACTCATCTCCTGACTAGAATATGAACCTCACTCATGCGTTATCTTTGGACTAAAATGCTTTCTCTTCCATTCTTATAATAGTATGTAATTATAGACAGTTTAAATTTTGAAAGGTAGTTGACAGGGAGAACAATGTCTCCAGAAATGTAAGCCAATGGAAGATACTCAAGCATTCAAGTGTATTCCCATATAAACTCTCATCCACATGTGTACATACACCACCTATAATAAGAAGCTATTGCCCACACCAAAAATGTGTTCTATGAAAAGCTTCATTTCAATCTCCCAATTATTTCCTAACTTATTCTCAGAGCCAAGCTTCTACAATGAATAAGACCATCCCCACAGAGAAGAGGACTTCCTAAGAGAAAGGGGGATAACTGGCCTCACTGTGTAAAGAATCTAAATTTCTAACCAGAGGATGTAAAGAGACAGATTATGTATCTATGACTGGGAGAGAGCTGACATAGACCAAGTATCCATGACGGAGGAGGAGGAGACAGCAAAGAGTATGTATTCACAAAATGGATGCGATGTAAATAGAGTCAAGGTAGCCAGACAGTATTTCTTACCTGAGTATCCAAAGGAAATACTGGAGATGGGGCTCAGGTAGATGCCTTTGCCATAGGCTGCTCCATGCAGCTTGCAGGGAAACACCAGGATGAGCAATATGAGCCTGGGCCCTCCCATGGCTGTATGTTAGGCAGCCACAAGGCCTATCCAGCCCTCTGTCCCTCCAATTACCTTCTCACTGGTTCAGATAACTCTAGGAACTTACTCTTGAAAAGCTGATTGGCTGAAAAGTGGATGCAGGTTAACCCCTTTGCCCTACTAGATACTGAGGTCTTGGAAAGTAAGGAGTGGCAAAGCCACTAGTCACTCCCTCAGAATCCATACTCTTGTCCCCAGGCTTTGGTACAAATTCCAAAAAAGGAACTGCAGAACAAGTATCCAAGAGGAGGAAAAATAACCATCCCCTGGAGTCTCATAGGAAGAAGAAATAAGTCTTTTATATCAATTTTCTGAATGAACAGTCACATAAATTAAAAAGCTTTGTCTAACCAGTTAATTCATCACAGTAGCTGTAGTCAGCATTTCACATTTCTACCTACTGCTATAATCCCATTCCCAAAACTACCAAAAAACACAGCCTGGGGTCAAATATATATCAGCCATATTCATTCTATACAAACAATCCCAACCTCTTTCCTAGGGAAGCCCCCCCGGCAGGCTAGCTTTGAGGATGCTGAGGCAAAAATCAGCTCAGTAGTCTGGAGCAGGCTTCTCCAAAACTGAGTGGGGCAGGGAGCGGAATGGAGAGAAAGGGAAAGGTGCACAGCCTCACCTGCAGTTTGGTGTAGGATGCATTGACCAGCCCATTGCGCAGGATCGAATGCCAGTTTTCAATGTGGGACCCACTGTAAGGCAGGGTAGAATACATGTCTCTTCATTGTATGAGATTCCCAGAAGCACATCCGAGACCACCACACCCACCCATTCTCACCCACACAGGACACGATGAACACAGATACACCTAGCAATGGATATGCACATGGAAACAGTCACAGGGATGCAACATATGTGTGTGTGGCTAACTCTCCATCTTAATTTCCAGTACCATCCTTTTTCCTGTGCTTCAGCTAGTCCCATCCTAAATCAACTGCTGGTTCAGTATTTTCACCTGCCTATTGTCCTGATATTTCAAGTTAAGCAAATTCATTTCAAAATCAACCAACTGAGCAATGATCCCAATATGGCTGCCAGTCCTAACTTCACATCTATTTTAAGAAAAAGGTACCACCACTCCCTTCTTAATATTTCTCTCACTTTCTCTCTCTCTTTTTCCACAGTTAGGCATAAATTGCTGACTTCCTTCAAAACAGCTTTCAAATCTATCTCCTCCAGTCTGTTCCCTCAACCACATCTTTTTATATGTAAATGTCATTTCTTCTCAACTACAACATAAGTAGCTTGAGAGTAAAGACTGTATCATATGTATCTTTCTACCCTCTACAGCACCTACCACAACAGCATTAAGAAATATCTGACTGATTGGTTGGANTTTCTTGTCTTCCTCCCTACTCCCCACCCCCAGTCCCCACCCTCCTCACTGGAAGGCAAAGGTGCTGCCGTAGAGCTTCTTGGCGGTCCGGAACCGAGCCTCCTTGGCAGGAGGGCTGCTCAGCAGGAGGAACTGGTGTGAGGTGTGCATGAACTTCAGCTGCTGCCCAGGGTGGGGGTCGGGTCAGGAAAACAGAGAAGAAATGGAGATCAGGGAGGGAAGGGTTGGGGATGAAGAGCAAATCAGGCTTGCACTGACCCCAAATGAGGAGCATATGCTTAGGCCCAGAGACTACTGTGGATGGACAGAGCTAATGAGGCAAGTCTAGGATCAACGTGGTTAGCTGGTTTGGAGCCCTTCCCTGTCCCTCACCAGAAATTTAAAGAATTTAGGAGGAGAATGGTCACTTACCCTGCTGAGAGGTAGTTTGACAATGTGTGACCTGTTGCTAGAGATGATCCTAGCATGAAACAGAGAAGAAAGGAAAGGACAGAATGAGCGTGTCGTTAGACCATCCAGAACAAAGCAGTACTCTTGCCATACCCCTGGGAAAACAAGTAAGGATTCCAGAGCTGTTGGACTTGTGTGAAATGTCCAGGTCACTATCCAGATATTCCGGTTTGTGGTAACACTTATGTATAAAAATGTAAAAGGGAAACTACTGACCAGAGATCAGCTACCCAGTTACTGGGTAAACAATGAATCAAAGAAAAGACATGGGTGAAAGGGAGACTGCTACATCTAGAAAGAGAAAAGAATAAAACAAAAGTGGGCGCCTGGGTGGCTCAGTCAGTTGAGCGTCCGACTTTAGCTCAGGTCATGATCTCATGGTTTGTGGATTTGAGCCCCACAGTGGGCCCACTACTGTCAACGCAGAGCCCACTTTGGATCTTCTGTCCCCCCTTCTCTTTCTGCCCCTCCCCCGCTTGCGCGCACAAGAGCGCACATGCTCTTTCTCAAAAATAAACAAACATTAAGATAAAAGAAGAGCACATAAGATCAGCCACAAAAAACAATAAATTAGAAAGCAGGGATCTGTATTAGCATGGTGACAACTTATACTTGGGATTTAGAAACATACAACTGGGGCTCAGAGGAATCCTTCAGGGCTCTTGAGCTTGGGAAGGAATGGAGACAAAGTTACTGTTTGGGCTGGAGAAAGACAAAGAAGAAACTATAACAACTCTCCCTACGATTCAAGGACAGACTGGTCTGTGTTTTGGCTCAACTCAGAGGGCAGGAGAGAACAAAGGCATAAAACATTGAAGACTCCGCATGGGAGTGTTATCTCATATAGTGGATACAGTTTGTCTTTTTTTGTGCTTCACCCATTTTCTTGTGATGCCATCCTGGATAGTCTATGCCTGGTCATTCCTGATGCTCAGAGGGAGCATGTTGCATTGAGAAAGTACTGATGTCAAAGGCTGACTAGGAAAAGAGGGAAAAGCTATACAATAGCAATCAAGATTAGGGAAGGAGGGCAGGGGGTGGAGGGCAGGAGAGAATTTTCAAAATCTTTGTTCGAAGGGAATAATAATAGTGCCTCAAAGGCTCTGGACAGTCTACATCAACAGGGAAGGCCTTGAGACAGGGAAAGGGAATAGAAGGAAGAGACAGACCTCTCTGGATGCACAGAAAACTTAGCTGAAACAGTATTAACTCCTATACCCAAAGAGTACTATTGGGAAATAAGAAACACCTAAAGAGAATCTGAGACATCGTGTCAGAATTTGTGAGCTCCCGGTAAGCTCTGAGTTCTAATCAAGACCAAGTATATCAATAAAACGCCAAGAAAAGGCAGCCAGAAAATCTATAGCCTCAGGAAGGATGCCGGAACTGTCTCTAAAAGGTGTAGGTTCCATGACTAATACCATATCCCCTGCCACCTCTGCCCTCCCCTGCAATCCCTGAAGGACAAACCATTCTATCCATATCACTTACCACTGCAAGAGAGGATGGGCCAAGGGATCCAGCTTGTCCATCTGCTTCTTGATTTCTAGATATGAGCCCTGTTAAGACAAAGGTGATAAAGTTACCTCCCAGGAGAGGTGGGAGCCCTCCCACTTGTGACAGACTAATCAGGGCCCAGGGCAAGGCAGGCACTGAAGGCCACACAAAGGCAAGAGGAGATAGGGTTCCCACCCTCAAGGAGCCCAGTCAGATTGGGAAGACTCATAAATAAATATGAAAATGACTGAAAATGCTTACAAAACAACATGCAGGTGGGTCTCCCTCATTTTACGCAATTCCTACAGCTCTAAAAAGTTGACTTTAAATAAAAAATAAATAAAATCAATGTCCCAGAAAGATTAGGCTAAGGAATCCTGTGGTAAAACTTTACATAAAGCAAAGAGTCCTTCTGACAAGTAAATCATCCCTCCTAGGTATATCTTATGTGTTAATCTGAACTGTGATATATAGGATTTGCTGAGAAGAGGCCCACCTGTAAATGTGAGTACAAATGAATGTCTATTCATGCAGAGATTGCAGACGAGGGGTGGGGAAGTCTGGTGAGGGGCAGCCTTGAGTCAAAGGATGGTCACTGCTCCATGTTGCTGCCCCACCCCTAGAAGGACAGAAGATGTAGGCCCCTGGGGCTAGTTCCTTACATCCAAGCCCCCTCCTCGCCCTCCCAACCCTGGGCAGAAGTCTTTCCCTCACTTCTCTAATTCCCTAAGAATTATGGGGAAAACATTAAATATGAACAACTTGTGAAGGAACTGGCAGCAAAGGTAAAAGTTGAGAGAAACATCAGGAGTGAAAAAGAGAGTAACAGAGAATAAGGATTGGGAAGGCTGAAGAGGGAAGACTAAAAAAAAATTCAGTGAGGAATCTGAGTAGCACTTCTAAATCTCCACTCCAGTCCCATGGATTCCAAGCACAACAGTGCACTTAAGCAGGACAGGCAGAGGGCAGAATACCTGGGTCATCTCCCGGATGGACATCACACTATCCAGAGCTTTTTGAAGTCGCTCATAATTCTTCTTCTGTGGGGAATCAATGGGAAGAGAAGACCCAGATGAAGAAAAGTGGAGGAGAGTAAGATGTGATGAAAAGGAGGGCCAGATGTACAAAAGAGGTCTAGGCCCCAGGGAAACAGTATGACATGTCATGGAAAGAACACAGATTTAATGTCAGACAGTTCTGGAATCACATACTAGTTCTCTTTTAACAGCTAGAAGGAATAAGGTAAGTTACTTAACCTCTTACAACCTCAGGACCCTGTGTGTAAATGAAGATTAAAATTACACTCACAGAGATCATTCCGAGGAATAAATAACATACGTAAAGAACTAGTATAGTGCCTGATACATAGCAGTAAGAGTAATAATGAGGCATTCTGCTGGGTACTTGTGATGGTTAATTTCATCAACGGTTAATTGAGTTGATCTCACTGGGTCATGGAGTGTCTGAACATTTTGTCAAACGTTACTCTTGGTGTGTGTCTGTGAGGGTGTTTCTAGATGAGATTGACCTTTCAATCAGCAGAATGAGTAAAGCAGATTGCACTCCCTTCATTTGGGTGGGCCTCACCCAATCAGTTGAAGATCTGAAGAGAACAAAAAGGCCCAGTAAGAGGTAGGTAGTCAGCTCTGCCTGACTGCTAGAGCTAGGACACTGGTCTTTTCCAACCAGTGGACTGGAACTGAAAAATCTGCTTTTTGAGGATCTCAAGACTGCCAGCTTCTGGACTGGAATTTACACCATTGGCTCCCCTGGGCCTCCAGCTTGCAACTGCAGATCCTGGGGCTTCTCAGTCTTCATAACTATATGAACCACTTCTTTATAATAAATCTCTTTCCCTATATATCTCCTACTGGTTCTGTTTCTCCAGAGAACCCTAGTACAGTACTTTACATATGTGATTTTTCATTTTTACAACAATCTGCAAAGTAGATATTATCCCCTTTTTACAGACAAGGAAACCGAGGTACCAAAAGGTTAAGCAACTTTTTTACACCATTCTGCTAGGGAACAGTAGAACCTCAAAAGGAATCCAGGTCTGTCAGGCTCCAAAGTCTATACTCTTCCCTGGTATAGCAAATAATTCTTCTCTCCTCCTTCTAACAAACTCAGTTATTCATTGAAACAGCTAAAGCTTAGGGTTTAAAGAGTCCCCAAGAACCAAGTGTTGCATTCCTTCTGTCCCTCATTCCAAGCTGTTATATACACTAGAATGACAGCCTATAGTCTCCCATCTCTTTCATTGTTTCTATTCCTTAGCCCTGACTTTTTCCCCATGCAACAATACCTTGGGGTTAAAGGCCAGAGTCTTGGGATCAGTGGGGTCCACCACAGAGGGATAAGGCTCAAAGATGATGCTCTTTCTAGGGGACTCCAAAGCTGCCCTACACATGGCCACCAGCAGATCCACCACCTTAGGCAAAAGAAGAGAAAGGGGGCAGAAGCTAAAGAGTTTCCAGTGCTGGGAGTCACATAGTATCCGGCATAGGTCTATCCACCTTTGGAAGCTCTCAGCACTTCTCTCTGCTGTTCTTTCTAAAAGCAAACATGTTTATGGTTTTTTCCCTTGAAAACACAGGCTCTTCATAAAAATTCAAGTAAGAACGATGTAAAAAATGACTAAAAAAAGATAAAAATCAGCCCTTGCCCCCAAACAAATCTCATTCCTCACAGGCACTACTGCTAAGTCTGAGGTCTACCTTTGCAGATTATTTTTCCTATGGAAATAGTTATTTTATTAAATAGACAATTTTAAAAAAAGAACTATACTGCACATACTGTTGTCTTTTCTTTTTTATATGTGTTATAATTTTCTACCCATAAATACCAGCTGTATGGTATTTCTATTGTAAGGACATACCATGATTTCTTTAACCAAATCCCCACAGGTGGAATCGTATCCATTCTTTTCTCACTATTACAAACAACAGTACCACAAACACCCTTACATATGAAAGCATTTCTGGAGATTAAATTGCAAAGAGGTGACACTGCTAGGTCCCCTCGCCCTTCTTGATACCAGCTCCCCAGCAGCTTTTCCCTCTCCCGTACCTCTGCTCCAGTAGCAACCTCCTCTGCAGCTCCGGACATGACTCCCAGTGTGTAGAAGGAGAAAACACACAGCTCACGAGTACAGACGGCTGGCTGAACGGACATATTAAACAGAGAGTAGTGGCACAATGTGTGAAATAAGGTGATGTTATAGGGAGACAAGGGTAAATCTGACCTTAGACAATTCTAGAATGAGGTAGGACTTTGGGGCCCTCTACGTCATGAAAAAACTATAAATTAGTCTTAATTAAAATGCCTTACTTGTAAGATTGAGAGTTAATGCAATCTCCTCTATGAAGTCTTCCATGACTTCCCTAGGTAGTTAGATGCTCTCTCTTGTGAGTTTCCACAACACTATTCATATCTCTTCTACACACTGACAGTGCATTGTCTGTCCACCCACCTAAATTTGGGAGTCCTTGAGGACAGCCTCATACGCAATCATCTTGATCAGTATCTTAATATCTGATCCCTATTTTTAAATGTTAGGTAGGGATTATATCTTCAAAAATATTCATATATCCTTGGGGTGCCTGAGTGGCTCAGTTGGTTGAGCATCCTACTCATCACTTTAGCTCATGTCACGATCTTGCGGTTCATGGGACTGAATCCCACATCGGAGTCTGTGCTGATAGCACAGAGCCTTCTTGGGATTCTCCTTCCCTCTCTCTCTCTGTACTTCCCCTGCTCTCTCTTTCTCTCAAAATGAACATTTTTTAAGAAGGACCACTAGAGAAGTGATAATACATATTAAAAAAATTCATACATTCTCATCTTTCAAAACAGGACTGCTGAGATTTGTTTTCTGAGGAAAAATAATTACACCTAGAGTCTTAAGAATTATGGATAAAATTCTACCTTTACCATAGACCCAGGAAGAAAGGAAGAAAGGAGAGATGAGGAGAGAGCCTTGGCTAAGGGTGCAAGGAAGAGAGTCACAGATTAGGGCACATACCTTGAGCATGGACCCATTCTGGAAGACATGCTGTTCATCACACACCACACAGTACTCATTCAACGTTGGAATCCTCTGCTCTGCATACTTCATGATCTGGGAAGAGAAGATCGTTACTAAGCCTTTTGGAAGTGCAGGCACAGATATAGGAAGTAATATGAGCTTCTTTTCCAACTACTCTTCCCTCTTCCAGGCCTGTGCCTAAGGCAGACTCTATTTTTGGGCCTTGCACTTAGTCTAAGGACCCAAATCTATAGCTACAGCAATATACTATAGTAAAAATAACACCAGCCATGGTTGAAGACCTAAGTTAAGATCCTCCCCCCTCCACCACCACTACTTGATACCATATATAACTTTAGCCAAATTGGTTAACCTGAGCCTTGGTTTCTTCATTTATAAAGTGATATTATTCACCTCATAGAGGAACTGAGATTACTGAGAAAATTTTCATGAAAGTGTTTTATAAATGTTAACATGTACTAACCAAGATTAACCTTAGTTGTAGTAATTAAGACTATCCATCTGAGACAGATGAATATTCAGATCATGGCAGGAGGCCTGAGAAGCCATTTCAACTACCAGAACAATCAGCCTACCCACTGGTCAAAGCCATAAATGCAACTCTGTGCTGGGAAGAAAGCAAAAATCTAGAGCACATATGGCAATATGCTAAAGAATTTTTTAAAACACTCTGTCTAGGGGCATCTGGCTCAGTGGAGCACACAACTCTTGATCTTGGGGTCATAAGTTCAAGCCCCCATGTTGGGTACAGAGGCTAGTTCAAAACAGCAACAACAACAACAACAAAACCATACTCTGCCTAAACATGACTTTTTCAACCAGGTACACTTTTGTATAAATCAAGTTGTTCCCATTTCACATACTTTTGGGCTGGTAAAGGGCTTTTATTCACTCAGATGTATTGAATGCCTACTATGTACCCAGTTTGCTGAATGGTCTCCTTGATTATGCAGTAACATAGAAAGATTGTCTTCTCAGACCCTAAAAGCCAACAAGGGAGATGTGACATGTATACAAATTAATTACAACTCAAGGCAGCATATGGTACACTACACATAGGTGCCATATAAAACAAAAAGCATCTCAAGGGTTCAGTGATGGGGCACCTGGGTGGCTCAGTCGGTTAAGCCNCTCTCTCTCTCTCTCTCTCTCTCTCTCTCTGCCCCCCCCCCACTTGCAGTCTCTCTCTCTCAAAAATGAATGTTAGAAAATTTTTTTAATAAAAATTAAAAATTAAAAAAAAAGTTCAGAGAGAGGAAATATCACTTCCAGCTAATAGGGCTGGAGTAATAGTGAAGAATTGTTTGGAAAGGTAGCATTGACCCTTGACTGCAACAGGCAGATAACAGGGAGGAAGGCCAGTGGGAGGAATGCTGTGAACAAAGACAATTAAGATGCAAAAATGAAAGAAAGCATGTCCAGGGAACAAAGGTTTTAGAAAGAAATCACCTAAAAGTAGCTGAGCAGTGGAAGAGGTCTACTAGGGAAAACTGAAGACCACTTGAACAAGGATGTCGGGGATCTGTAGGGAGATCAGTGTCACTCCCTCTCCTATCTTGACACCTATGCACTTAAAATCATTTGGCACTTGATCGTCGTGGTCTGGCAGTGTTGTCCTCCCAGTGATGCTGTAAGCTTCTTGAGGATGGGAACTGTGCCTTCTTTTCTCCTATCCACACACTACTTCATACAGTTCTGGGAGCAGAGCAATTCAGGAAATATTTGTTAACTGACTGAAAAGCTGGGAGATGTTAGAGGATCAGATTGGTCAGACAAGAAGGGAATGGCTTAGGAATGAAGCTTTCGATTCAATTACCTGGACAAGGAATCCATATTCCAGGGTGGGGATATTCTTGCAGTGACCACTGACCTGATGAGTAAAAAGACCTCATGAGCCTTCTATGAAGCGAGTACCTAGACAGAACTCACACTCATCACCTAGGATTCTCCTAAAGTAGCTACGCCCTAGGTCCCATTAGCCTAAATAATCCCATAACCGAAGAGAAGACCTTTAAAAATTTTTGCCAAAGGTTCTTGAAAAGGACTCACCTGTCCTTAACCTTTTTCAAGGTAGGTAGATAAGCTAATACAGCAGCTGATGGCCAAGTTCTAACCACAACCTAATAAAATCGTACATAACATTTTGAGATGCCCAAGCCCAGACTCCCTACTTCATTGCCTACTATCAAAGAAGCTTGCCAGATAGTTTGGATATGTTTCAGCTTTTAAAAAATGTTCTTCATTCTATCCATTCAGGATAGATGCCCAAGTTTGATTTAGGATGCCTGAAAAACCATACTCCCACCTCATTTTGAGAAGCTATACTTCCACATTTCCATTCCCACCCTCCTGACACCCAAGTCAAACCCTCCCCAGCCCATGTACCAAAGGAGAGGTCCGTGCTGGGGGAGGGAGGCCCACGTGCTGGGGGCACAGGAGACCTGCCTGGGGGCTGGGAGGGTAGCCAAACACCTCCACTTTGGGGTTCTTCATGGTGCAGGAGATAGAACGGTTCATGAGGCGCCCAACTCGAAGCTCGGGTACACCCAGTTTGCCTTTCAGCATGGAGTCCTGTATGATTGGGAAACTGGGAGACCTGGAGAGAGAGCAAAGGGAAGTTATATAACTGGGATTCAGTATGAGCCCTGGAAGAATACTAGAGATAAGTGGGTCCTAAGCCAGGATGGGTAAAGTGACCTACCCAGCCAAAGAACTCCTATTTGAGCAAAGTTACACCAGATCTTAAACACATTTTTTAAAATGTTTATTTATTTTTAAGATTTTAAGAAAGAGGCAAAGTGCAACCAGAGGAGGGGCAGAGAGAGGGAGACACAGAACCTGAAGCAGGCTCCAGACTCTGAGCTGTTAGCACAGAGTCTGACGCAAGGCTCGAACCCACGAACCATGAGATCATGACCTACAACAAAGTCGGACACTTAACTGACTGAGCTACTCAGGTGTCCTGGATCTTAAACACTTTTAAAACAAGTAGATCACAAACCTGAATTGATTTTTATGTCATTATTTGTGTGTTCGTCAGACTGCAACATGGAGGACAGGCAGAGGCAAAGTCTTGGTCAATCTCTACAGCACCTAGGCCAGGTAGGGACTGATCCCCTGGACAGGATGCCTGTTTCATTTACTCGGTGTGTGTATGTGCATGCTGTGTGTGTGTTTTTATACATTAAAAGTACTAAATGCCATACTAACCAACAAGTAGTTGCAACCCCAAAACCCTGATGTCTGTCTGTCAACAACAGTGCCTGGGAAACTACAAATATGGGTTTGTATTTCTTTGGGAAGATCAGAAGGCACCAGGAAGGACAATGTAGGCCTGGGGACAAAGAATGGGACAGTATTTACTTCCAAAACTTTGATAATAAATCCGTGTGCCCTTTCACGAGAGAAAGGAGTTGGTGCCTTTCTCAAACTCTGCCTTCTTAGAAGAGGGCAAAAGGATGAGGTTCAAAGAAAAAAAAGACAAAAATAGCATATATTTCTCCAAAAACATACCACAAGCAAGGTATTGTGTTTTAGATGAAGGACAAGGTATAAATATTGGTGTCAGAAGTACAAGGATAAAGATACCTAAGAGACAAGACTATGTGTGAGGTGTTAATAGTTAAAGGTGCAGAATTCAGAGAACCTTGGGAAAGAGCAAAACAGATTAGTTTAAGTAATCAAGAAGATGGAGTAGGAGCTCAGACAAGACTAAGGTCATTAGAGATGATCTGCTCCTAGAGGAACACTTACTTGGGGATGGGTGAGAAGATGCTGAGGCCAGCTCGGAACTTCTTGATGGTACCACTTGCCTTGAACCAACTGTGCCTCTTTTCTTGCTGAGTCTTCAAGAAATCGTTGCTGAGATGTTTCCATTGTTGGGATGTGAACATACCCAGGATCCTAAGGAATCAAAGACAACAGGCTTACAAAACTCAGGCAGAGGAGTAGGTCAAGAAATAGAACTATGAAAAGCAACTAATCTAAGAACTAATAAGATAAGTATTATCTTAAACTTATGGCTTCCAATTTTAGCTGGGCCCTCTACTAGTCTTACCAATCCTTTTTTCATGTGTCTTTGATCAGCTCTCTCTGGCATTACTCTAAGCTATTACTGCAAATCCTTACCGCTTTCATTAAGCACGTAACTTCACCTACGGCTGAGAATCTCTTCCTTCTTAACAGAGAAAACTGAAGCCATCAGTTACCAGCTCCCTTAATTTTCCAAACCTACTACAAAATCTATTTCTGTTTCTACTCTTACCTCAATCCCTCCATTCTCTGGAAACAAGGTGACCGAAGGGCTATTTGTGTTCTAGATCTCAGCCCTTTCTTGCCTCTTTAGGGATCCTGACCCATTAATTATCCCTCTCTCCTATCAGTTCCTTTCCTTAAGTCTACAGAAAGTTTTAAGTTTCTGCACTTCAGTCTAGCTACATCTCCTCCTTCCCCTCCAATCCTCACCTAAATATCTCAGTCCACACTGATTATATCTACTTCATTGCCAACCACTCACTTCTCAACTCCCTGTATTCTGATTTCTACTTTTACTTCTTCATTATGACTACTCTCGCCTCAATGCTAAATCCAACAAAAACTCTTAAGTTCTCTTACTTACACTCTCTGGCATCTGACCCTTCTTGCAGAAACTGTCCTCCTTGCCTCCTGTGATACCATTCTCTTCCTATTCTTCTCCAACTTTTTTCACCTACCTTCAATGTTTCTTCTTTCTCTGCCCACCCTGCTGGTTTCTTCGGTATTTTGTCTGGATGCTAAAGGCTGTTTTGCTTTTGATCTTATTTTCTTTTCTATGCTCTTCCTCAGCAATTTCATACTCTACACTGGTTGTAATTTCCACCCATACACTAAATATATTTTCAACTCTAACCTCTCCTGTTACATTATCTATATACTGAGTACTTCCACTTGAATATCCCAAGGTCACCTTTACCATGCTTAAAATGGAACTAATTATCTAACCTTATCCCATAAACCTGTTCCTCCCCTATTTAAATTGGCAGCGTTACAATTTACCGAGACATCTACGATGGAAACCTAAGAGTAATTTTCCACCATTCCTTGGCTCTTATGACTACACACGACATATCCACATCAATCTTCAAGTCTTACTGATTTTATATCCCACAAATCTCTCTAGTCCACCTTTCATCTCTATTCTCACCTATAATCACACTTTGGCATAGGCCCTCATCATCTCATGTTGGGACTTCTACAAAAGCCTCCTACTAAACTACCTTTGGTCTCTTGTCTCACCCTCACCTACCTATTTTACACAGTGTTACTGGAATCATTTCTCTAAAACTAAGTCTGACCATGGCCTTTCTTTGCCTAGAACCCTTCAACGCTCCCACTGCCTAGAAGATAAAAGCCCAAGATCCTCTCTGACTTGGACCCCTTCCTAGTTCTCTGGCTTCAATTCCTACACTCTCCCCTTGTATTTTCCTAGCAACATTTAACTACTTGAAGCTTCCTACACACATGCTGCTTCACCTGACTATGCCCTTGCAAATGTTATTCACGCTCAGAATCTGTCTGCATAGGCAACTCTTATCCATCCTTGAAAACATGAATCATCTCCCTTTCATTCATTCATTCATAGCCTTCCACCCGCCACCAGATTGAGTCACTCCTTACTCTACATTCTTTCTAAACCTTACATATTCACTTGTAATAGAACATGTGTCCACTGGACTCTATTTGGAACTTCACTGAAGGTAGAATATAGAATTCATTTATTTCTCTTTGTATACCAAGACACTCAACATATTTTATAAACTATCTAAGCTCCTAGAGCCCCACGCTGAGAAAACCACAAGAGAAAATATGAAGAGCATGACCCTAACTCCAGAGTTGTACTTTTCCTTAAATGGTAAGTACTGAGGAGCCCCCCTCTCACCTCCAGGAGGTCTCAAGGCCAGACACCCCAGAACCAGAGGCTCTTCCACCTAATCATAAATTTAGCTTTCCAAATTTATTTTAGTCTTTCTTAGGTACATCTCAGAAAGATATTTTGGGGAGGAAACATTGCATCCAAGGGTCTGCCTGTCCATCTGTATGTCCATCTCCTTCCCTCACGTGTCTATAACCAGAAAGATCAAAGTTCTTACTTTTTCAACTGAAGACCCAGCCCAAACCCCTCCTTATTCGATGGCTGGAAAACCTCAATTGATGGTTCTGCAAAGAGAAGAAAAAGCTCCTAGTATATACATATCTCTCTTTTCCTGGGAGTCCAAAGCCCCATTTCAGTGGATGAGTTTCCTCAGATTCTAAGGGTACTCTTATATAGTAGTGATGGAGAAGGAAAACATCTGAAGCAGAAGGTAGATTCTGGGAGCTGTCTGACCCATTTCAAATCACTTCAACTTCTATGAGGAACTTGAGGAGAAGGGATGGGACAAATAATATCTGGGGACCAGAGGAAACAATTTCATTAACCAAGAAGGCCTTTAGGGGATGGCTCTCATGTGACAGGGAATAAGGACACCAATGACAGGAAACTGAAAAGCCCTCATCAGGGGCCTGCAGTATATACCCAAGCTTTTCTCTGGCTCAGTTAACTTAGGACTTTGGATTAAACCATACTCAGAGTGTCTACACTTGTCCATACTTGCCCAAAGTCACTGCCTTTACCTGGTCCATCAAGGTACTGGGAAAGAGAAAATCGCAGCCTCAACACAATAGGTTCCGTTCGGAGGACTTTCCAGGCTGTAGAGACTTCCTCCTAAAAGAGTAAGGGAAAGTTTCCACTTTAGCAACAGAGAGGAATGGACTTGGAAGTTTTCCCTATATGACACACACATGCACATGACAGTACACACCACTGTCTGCTGATGGTCTAGGAAAGACAGGGATGAAGAATATGTGCTCCAAATGCAGCACTCAGGAACAAGACTCCTGGCCTACATGACAAAATCCACAAGTCCAGCTAGACATGTTGTTGCAGGTACTAGCACCACTTACATCGAGGAAGCTGATGTTGATGTGGAGGTCAATGTCCACGTCATCGATAGTTCCATATTCTCTACAGAGATACAGGTGAGACTCATTAAGGGAGAAAGAAGGGAACAGAGACTGGGGATGGAGGGAGAACTGAGCCTGGGGCCAGGGAAGAGTGGAAGGTAGCACTGTATCTAGACTTAGCTGCAGTCTCAAGCCACTTACACGATCAGGGTTTTCTCCAGGCCAGAAGCCTTTCTTACCTCAAAGGTGAAACTATCAGCCTAGAGGGATCTAGGATAGAGAAGACTTCTAAGAAAAGTGGCTATATGTCCCTACTCAATGCTGTCAGCTAAGCTTAAGTATTCTGAGCAACCCGCACTACCTATCACTAAGCTCATAATATATCCATGTCCACAGACCCCCTATTATACCCTAAAAATAAAAGACCTTTAGCCTCCTAACAGCTCAGAAAGAAGTGGCTTGCTTCTGAAGTGGGGTCCCACCTGATGGATACAGAGTTCTCACTGTAGATCTCCTTCACGGCTTCAATGTCTGCATCAAGCTGTGGGTGTCGATACAGGTCAGCCGCACAGCTCCCCTGAGTCAGCAGCAAAAACAGTGGGGAGGTTTGGGAGGAGGGAAAATAGAGGGGAAAAGAGGGATGGAAAATAAAGAGCATGAACAAACACCAGGAGCAGGAAAATTAAATGGCAGCAGTACATATAAGCAAAAAGCCTGCTCTTATGAAGGAGCTCTTGATGGTGGCCCAAACCACCAATCACTTGCATACAAGTCTCCCTCCATCTCCACTCTAGTTAGCTTCCGTGGACCACCTGCAGGCCTTGCTTAATGAGTACACAGCCTTAAGTTTCCAGCTTTTCCTCTCAGACTCTGACCAGGGATACTTAGGTATCCCTTCTATGAGAACTCAGAACAGGCTGAAGAGTACAGAATTTAACTCAGGTGGTTCCCTGTGAAGAATCCAACATTCCCGCTCAGGACTGTGCCCTGGGTAGTGATGGCATGAGGCAATCACCGGCAGGATATCTTTTTAAAAATTTGGACCTTGATGAATGGAATAACAGCCACTGGCTGGTGAAGAGTCAAAAAATCACTATTTCCAACCAAGAACATATGGGTAGCCTCCACGTACAGAGGATGTAGTTTACTCTGGGAAAGGTACGAGTCCCAAGTAAGAGCAAAAATATGAGATCAGCTCTCACAAGTCAATGTTCAGACCGCACCAACATTGTATCCTCATTTAATCTCTGCTCCAGAATAATCTTTCACTACTTGATAAATTCGGAGAAGCACACATTTAGACTATCCAACATGGGTCTTAGGGGCTGTAATCTCACCTGAACTCCATAGAGAAATTCCTCTGATTCATTATCTCCCTCCGAATCATCATCATTCCAGAACTGGCCTTTGATGTCCTAGTGATGAGAAACAAGGATACAACCCTTTGTTGGATCCCTATTACCCCATGAAACAGAGTAGGGTGACAGGTTACAAAACGGATTCCCACATACAATGGGAGGTCCTTTGGGATAGAATAATTGAGGCCCTATTCCCTTTACTCCTTTCACCTCACTCTTTGGGAACATCTCAGTCTCTTCCTGAATCTGGTCATATCCATGGCCTACCTTGGGAGGGATGGAGGAAAACAGGGAATTGGAATTTTGGCCCTCTTGACCCGAGGCTCTGGTAGCCAGGGGAGTGGGAATGCAGACTTCAACATCAATGTTGATTCCTGGGCATATCTAGGTCCTAGCACAAGCTGGCCTCTTCGGGATCATTACCCCAAAGCAGCTCCCATGCATACCTAAGCTCTTATCAATCCCTCTCTCTTAGCTCCCCTTCCTTCCCAAGAAAATCCACCTGTACACACACCAAGTAATACTGTCTCCTTGCTCTTTCTCCTCCTTTCAACTTCAGATAAGCACTCTACCTTTCAAAAGGGTAGGAGGGAGAATAACAGGAAAAGGTGTCCCATCTCTCCCTAGATGACCAGTTAGAGAGGTGGGCAGTTAGTTCTCACCATTGGGTCAGTGGGTCACACACAATCCCAGGTCAGTGCTAGGCAGCACCCCTCCATACCACCAGCTGAACCCAGGCCAACGGGATGGGCATTTAGGAGGCCACAGAGGGAGACAAGGGAGGGGGTGATGTCAGGGGCTGACTGTAGATCTGCTGGGGATGGCAGGCTCTGCTGTTGTGGTGATAACAAGTCACTGTCCTGTGGAAAGTAGACAACAGTTGGTTTCATCACCACTTAATAGCTAGATGGTATTTACACAGGCACACATGTTTATGGATATGCTTTTATTAGACAAATGTACAGACACTTGCACAGAGACATACTTGCATGCATGTACACACACTTATACACATAGTTTTTTAAAGATAATGAGCCACCAAAGCACTTTACAAACATGAGACACTACTGTTCCGTTTAAGCTTGAAGAGTTGGGATTGGAGCAAGCCCCTGCCTTAGACCATAATGCTGGATCAACCCCTGAAGCCAAAAGTGATGGTGACAGGACCAGATGTTATCTACTTTGTCTAGTCAGTTCATTCTGGAACATTCTTCATAGTGCCAACCCCCATTAGAATCAAGATTCTTTTGAGAATCTTTACACCTATTTATTCAAACTGAATCATTATTTCTTATTAAATATCAATATCCCTAGAAGCCTTCACCTGACAATCAAAGCTAACTTAAAAAGTCCTCAACAACACTGAATATCCCCTGGTAGACGTGGTCTGAGCGGTCTCATCTTGGAACCTACTCCCCAAATGAAAATGCAATGATGATCTAAATAAATAGTCAGAAAAACACTAACCCCTAGCCCTTTCACAAAATTTAAGAACCACTGTCTAGGCCTTCCTGGCGCTGCACATATCTGTCTCACCCACTCCAAGCAGAGGTGCTCTTGGTCTCTAATATGGTTCTACTGAACCTTAGGTTTGAAGACCACAGTGGGCTTATGGATCTGCAGCATCAGTATCACCTGGAAACTTGTTTAAAATGTAAATTCTCAGACCCTGACTAAGACCTACTGAATTAGGAACTCCAGAGATGGGGTCCAGTAATCTGTGTTTTAAGAAGCCCTACAAGTTATGCTGATGCATGATAAAATTTGAGAACCCCTGTTCTAAATCCTTGTCTACTCCAGGGGCCTGTAGTCTATTCCTCAAATACTAACTTAAGCCTGGCAACTAACTGATCCAGGATGAAGACATATGGCACAATGCCAGGACATACACCATAGCTGTCCTCTCAGTCATAGTGCTGCCTGACTCATCAAAAACAATATGCAAAAGGAAATTACAATTGAAGTTCTTAGAGATAAAATAGTCTGATACCTGAGATTTACTTTCAAATACTACTCCAGCCCCAAAAGGACGATATGGGTGTATGGGGAGGGGGATGAAATAAATATGGCAATATATTAATCATTGATGAATCTGTGGGATGGGTACATGAGTTTCTTATACTCTACTTTTGCATGTAGTTGGAAATTTTTATAACAAGTTAAAAAAAATCACAGGCTACTCTTGTACTTTTTCAGGGGCTCTCACTAAAAAGACAACTCTAAATGTGAACAGGAATATTATCCCTGAAACTCCACAACTGCCTCCTTGCTCTTCTTTAAACATAACAAGGATATTCCCACCACTTTGTCCCTGCTGTTGCCTCTTCTTGGAATGGTTTTCAGATATCCATATGGCTTGCTCCTTCACTCCTTTGGCTTTCTGCTCAAAGGTCATCTTAACCATCCTACAGAAAACAGTAAAACCTCAACACACACACACTAGCACTCTCTATCCATCTCCCTTATCTGCTTTATGTTTTTCCACAGCACCATGCCCTGACATACAAAATGTTTGTTTGTTGTATTTATCTCCCATCAAAATATAAGCTCTGTGGTGGCAGAGGCTTTGGCTCTTAACTTCTATGTGGTCAGTCCCTCAACTCATACTTATTGAATGAATAACCTGTCTGCTGGATATCTAAACCAAAGGGGAGATACATACACGAACCTAAACATGTCTACACATAGACAAACATGATTTTAAAAAACAAGACTCCATTCACCTTCAAGAGCAGCTGAGAACTAATATTATGAAGATCTGAGGGTTGAACTGGGTTTGTGAGATTTGAAAATAAACAGTCAGGCGCTGATCTGGATGATCACAGAGGAGTGAAGAGGGAGGCACTAATGTCCAGCGTGGGCGGTCTTGGGCTGGGTGGTAGGATGTTGGCAGCGTAGGCCAGAAGTACCAACTTTCTCAAGGTCTTTGTCACCGTAGAAGTCAAGAAAATGTCAGCCTCTCTCCAAGGGCTGTTGCTGCTTGGTTTCTGCTGTTATCACAAGGAGAAAAAGGTAGTTCAGAGGGAATTTTTCTTGTCCAGGGAAGAAACAAGTCAGAAACTACCATCGTTTCCAAACCAGGGTGTTTCAGTGGAAGGGACTCCCATCTTCTACTCTCAATGCCCATTCCTCTGGAGGTAAAGAATGGGTTTGAAAAGTAAAGAAAAAGGGAAAGGAGGGCGGGGGGGGGGGAGGGGGATGGGTGAGGAAATTCACAGAATCACAGACATCTGAAAGAGGAGTAAGCCTAAAAGATGATCTATTTCAAAGCTTTCACGTTATACATAGAATACTCAATTGTAGAAAGGCCAAGCAAGATGCTCAGCATCAGTAGAGTGGAACTTGGACTTAAGTACATTTGACAGGTCCTAATTCATCCAATTGTCCTATAATGTGGTTATGACTAATCAAGGGAGCTGTCTAATGAATTAAGCAAGAAGATCTATCTGTTTTATCTAAATGGGGTGAAGGAAGGAACCTTTCAAGAGAGGCTGGGCCAAGTATACACTGTGTGAAGAGTGCCCAATGAAGGGTGCTGTTCAGCTCAGTGTTTTAATTCGGACGATGGCAGCTAACACAAAGCGCTTGACGGTTTGCAAGGAAACCGACCAAACGTAAATAAGCCTCAAGTCTGTATCACAAAGGTCTTTCCCTAGGTCCACAGGCGCTTCTCGGCTTGACAACTTTTCACCTAGTCAAAAAGCCTCCAAACCCAATGCTTAAACTCTGGGTTTAACTCCCAGCTTTGTAGTCCTGGGAAAGCGGGCTACTCCTCTCTATATCGAGTGCTCCTTTCTCAGAAAGCCCAGGCCACTGAACAAAGAGTGCGGGGGAGAACCCACGGAGGGGCGATTCTCGAAGGCGAGCGCTATCTCCGGTACAGCCCGTGGAGGGCAAGGTCGAGGTTAGCCCCCAAACACCGGCTGCCATCCTCGCTTCCAAGGCAGGCCCCGAGGCCTCCCGGGGGTGGGGAGGGAGCAGCCACAGCTCTTCCCCGGTTTCCTACGGAGACCCCAAAGACACCCAACACCTGCCTCCCGGGGAAGAAGCTCTGTGCCCGATTTGTGTCGACAGCCGCCCGGCCTTGAGCGAAGCCTGTCNGGCGCGCAGAGCCACTCTGCGCACGCTCGCGCGGCGACACCGGCGTCACGTGATGCGCTCCTGGCCAATCGCCGTGCGGCCTGCCTCTGGGCGCGCCACAGCCCGGGACGCCAGGCTTCCGACGCTTGCGCGGTGCTCGCTGGTTGGGAGGGGCGAGAAGCTGAGGGGTGGCGCCTGTGTCTTGGGTTCGGGCGGGTGCGTGGAAAAACAAGAGGGGCTCTGAGGGTACGGGAGAACCTTCTGAAAGAGACAGTTGGCACTTGGCGCCCCGTGTGGTTAGGAGGAATGAGCAGGGAAGGCAGTCCCCGCTGCCTCTCCTTGTCAGAGGCGGGGAGGCTGATTGAGGTTGAGAAGGGCTTCCTGAGACCCCAGGGGCTCTAAGAATCTCAGGATCGCAAAGGGAAGTCAAACACCTCATGGTCTTTTCTTAAGGTTAACTCACTTGCTCCCCTGGTAACTGTGGTGTGCCAGAAAGCACTTTGGCCTTCTAGTCAATCAATCTGGGTTCAAAGCTTGGTTTCTGCACTTACTGTTGAAGCCTCAAACCACGACTTTCACTTTCTGGGTCTTAGTTTTCTCATCTGTGAAGTGGGGACGATAAGACTTTTTACTGGGGTGGTTGTGGTGGTGAGCATAAAATAACAGCTCGAACCTTATGAAATTGCTGTTTGGCAGGCTATAGTCAAATACCTGCAATTTTATACGGTTCAATATGATACATACAAGAACCCGCCACTAGGAAGCAGTCCAGAAACGGAAGCTGTATTTGTGGTTGTGGTTATTGACCTCAGGCATGGCCAGATCTCCCTTCATCTTTATCAGAATTGGTGTCTTAGGGTTCCCATATGCCCCTTTTTTCCATCAGCACTAATGAGGAAAGGCTTATCTTAGCTGTACTCTCCTTCCTCACTCCCTCTTTTTAGCTGGATACAGCACACACAAAGAAGGCTTTGCCCTGAGTAATATGAGCACATGTCATATCTATCCCTCTTGAGCTGGCCTCAGTCAGAAGATCCCTGGTGATGTTTTTCACATTTGGATATTCTCAGCATCTCTTTTCTGATTCCCTCTCCTTTTTGATGCCCAGCCCCCAGTCCTCTCCTCTTGCTCTCAGCCTGGGCCACAACACTGTCTTAGTATTGGTTACTTACATCCATTGCCCATAATAACTGAAAAAAAGTAAAGGATGTAAAATAACAGGCCTTCTAGCCTTAGTTTCAGAGTATGTGGGGAAGGAGTTGGCTCTGCTTCCGAAAACAACTCCCCAGTAAGGGCCCCATAATAGCTTTTTAAAAAATTTTTTAATGTTTTATTTATTTCTGAGAGAGAGAGAGACAGCGTGAGCAGGGGAGGGTCAGAGAGAGAGGGTCATACAGAATCCAAAGCGGGCTCCAGGCTCTGAGCTGGCTGTCAGCACAGAGCCCGAAGCGGGGCTCGAGGCCATGAACTGTGAGATCATGACCTGAGCTGAAGTTGGACGCTTAACTGACTGAGCCACCCAGGCGCCCCCCATAATAGCTTTTAAAAGCCATGAAGGCATGAGAGTATTTGAACATAAGCACTTTGGGTAAGCAGAGGGGGTCTGTCCCCATGAGTAAAATGTCAAAATCTAGTATTTCATAATTTTCCAGGATTTCTCCTCTCCTCCCCCTCCCATCTCATGCCACCAGCTCTTCTACTCAGTATGACTCACATGAATCTTGATTGCCTCAAAGCTTATCTGTATCTTCCTGGCTTCACTTGTTTTCCTATCCAGTCCAGGTCCTATGGTCAGTTACTTTTATCACATTTTTGTTAATTTCCTTGCCCTTAAAATCACAATCTTGGATAATTCCAGCCATTTTCCTCCTCTACTCGCCAATCCTAGACTAAGATAAAGGAAATCACCCAATCCTGCAGAGCTGAGCTTGTGAGTGGACACTGTTTTGAGTTAGTCCAGCCCATGAACTGCCCTATTTTGTGGGCAGCATATTTTCCACACTCGCCCTCCAGGTCTGTGGGCCCCAGGGCCATATTTGTTTTGTGTGACCCCTGGCACCGGGGCTGCAATTGATTGAACTGTTAGTGGATTCCTAATCCAAGCTGTGCTAAGCAAATGTTCTCTCCTGGGAATCTTGGCTTAGGGATGGGAGACTGTGATTCTACCTGGACTGGTTTCTTGAACAGAAGAGACCTCCCTCCCAGCTACCATGAGAAATGAAAAAAGACTATCTGCAGGGAGAGAGAGAGAGAGAGAGAGAGAGAGAGAGAGAGAATGAATGAACCATGTAGAGGCAGAGACCAGAAATGGGGAGACTTGTTTCTGCTTCCTAAAATCTTCCCAGGCTCCTCTGACCTTGTGGTGTCTGAGTCACATTTATCTAGATTAAATCGTTTAAGTTAGCATAACCTGTACCCAATGCAGAGCCTACTACAAATCCAGTCTCCTCAGTTAGCCCACAAAGTACCCAGCAATCTCTCTACAGGTCAGCTTCTGCCATCATCCCCCATTCTGCTTCAGAGGGAAAATAAAGGCAAGGGGGAGGAAACTGACCCTCAAAGCATCGGAATCTCTCTCACTCTTTCTTTCACAGAGGAGAGAGGTCTCCCTTCAAATCCTTCCACTGTGATGTGTATTTCATTCCCTTTTGTCTCTTCAGGAACTTTGCTCTTCACTTAAGCCTCCCCTTCACGGATATTCAACTTTTTCCTCTCCCCTACTCTTTGATCTCAGCATATAAAGTTGATCTACTGGCCCAACCATTTTTTAAAAAGTCCGATTTTAATCCCACACACTACTGACTGTTGTACATTTCGTTCTTGCCTTCAACAAGCTCCCAGGGAGTAGTGTGACTCTCCATCTCCACATCCTTACCTTCCATGTATTCCTGAAATCTAGTGCCTTAGACCTAGTGACCTCTTCCCAAAATCTCTACTGAAAATACTTTTGCTGAAGTTGCAAATGACCTCTGAGCTGAAAAAATTCCACTGGAAATGTTCAGGCTTAACTTATTTGAGTACTTGATGTCATTTGGCTTTGTTGATCACCCTGACCCTGCACCCTTTTACTCTGTTGGCTCCTGTGGGCTCTGCTCTTCCAGTTTTTTTCTGACACCCACATGGGCCCTTCATGGCATCCTTATTGCACTCCTTTCCTTGCACCCACTATTTAAATAAGAAAACAGGGCACCTGGCTGGCTGAAGTGTGGAGCACGTGACTCTTGATCTCAGGGTTATAAGCTTGAGCCCCACATTGGATGTACAGATTACTTAAAGGCAAAAATCTTTAAAAATAAATAAATAAGAAAACAGTGTAGTCTACACCAATTTCCCATGTCCTCACTCTTCCCAGTAACCTCAATAGCACCCACCCAAAGCAGACCTTGGTAATTTGGGGTTTCTCAGAATCTGATTCCCCTTCCTTCTTACAAGATAAGCAGAGCCATGACAGACATTGAAAAGGTTGGGTCTTTTTTTTTCCCCCCACAGCTCTTAGGCAACTAAGACAGAGCCATGTGACATAGACCTGGCCAAGTAGCCCCCAGAAATGTAGATTCTGAAGTAAATGATTCAGAGAAATAGAACCATGGAGAATTCATCCTGGCAGTGGGCACAGCAGGGTCAACTCTATCCCATGCTTGGGGGCTATGGGATGAGTACTGGTGGTGGTGACATCAGGCATCCACTGATGGTGAAAGTAGCAGTATTCTCACTGTCTGGTTTTGACGTCTCACTTCGGCTCTCGTTCTGATGGACCGGCATCTCATTGTTCCCACTTATTTTCCAAGGTTGCATGTCCTGCTTGGCAATACTATGACCCACCCAGTGCCCTTTCAACTAATGGCTTTTCTGTTTAAATCATGCTGTGTGACACGGTGACTGCAGGTGACTAGGACTCCCAAATTTGCATCTCCATCCTTTCCTTGTTGAACTTCAAGTTGTCGTTTGGATAAGTTGCCTTTTAGACAACTCCACTGGTATGTCTCACAGACAAACTCATCTTCTTGTCAGTCTGCATCTCTTCCGTGTTCCTGGCTTTGTGAATAGTATCTGTGACTTGTTCAGCCTGAACCCTGAGAGAAAAGCATCTTTGACTTCTCCCACCCTCTTTTAAATGAAACCATTTTTACCTCGTAAACATCTTACATTTTACCTCTTAATGCATCTTAAATCAATCCCTCCTTTGTATTCTTGGTCCTCCTCACCAGAACCATGGCACTCTCCTCCTATCTAGACTACCTCTATCCCAGTATCTACTCCTCTGATCTATTCTCCACCTAGCTATCCTTCGGAATCTTTTTAAGACCCAATCTGATCATGTCACTCCCTTCAATGGCTCCCTCCCGCCCCCATGATAAAACTGACACCCTTTCTATGGGTCTGGCTTCCACTTGACTCTCACTGTTCCTTCACTTGCATCCTATACTCCAGCCAGGTCAAACCACACATTGTTACTGACCCTGTGGGACAATTCTTTACACTCCATAAATGCTTGATGGGGCTGATAGTCACAATGCCACCTCTGCCCTCCCTCCTCCTGAAATGGATACATGACCCATTGTGCCAGGCAGGAGACTCCATCACTCTGACCAATGTGATTAGTCCAGTTATGGGTTTGCAACTTAAGTGGAGCCAATCAATTTTCCCTTCAAAGCTCTCTGGTTTTTGAGGCCATGGTGCTAGGAGCATATGAGGTTGAAGCTAGGTTGAAGCTCCTGTCACCCAGCTCTCCCCACCACATGGAGAAAGTGTGTCTGTGGCAGGGAAGAGAAGGGGACTAAGGCACACAGAGAAGCAGAACCCTGAGGGATGGAGTGAGAGATAGCTCATGACATGTGTTTGAGACCTTGAACTCAGCCCTGCCTAAAGTTAGTAAAACCACTACAGCTCTCAGTTCCTTCTTGTTTAAGCTGGTTTGTGTTGGTTTCTATCACCTGTCATTCAACCAGTTCTAATACAAAAATGGGATGGGGTGTGCAGACTCTAAGATGTGGGGTTGATGGAACTGACATGAAATGGAGGCAGTAGGGATCTGATACTCCCTGGCGGGGAAGTTGGAAATCTCTGAGATTTGGGTCACATATCCATCCCAGATGGAGACCTCAGGGACACACTGGAAAAAATGTCTGGACGTTGAAGTGTGCTGGCCTCTTAAGGTTTTCATCAAGGTCCTATAGCTCTGCCTTCTTCCATGCTAGCAGGACTAGACCCATGTCCACCTTTGTTTAGAGTTGCCTTTTCTGCCTGTGGGCAGCAAGCTAGATGGCCAAGGGTCAATCATGCATCTTTTTTTAAATTTTTAATGATTTGTTTAATTTTGAGAGAGAGAAAGAGACAGCGTGAGCAGGGGAGGGTCAGAGAGAGAGGGTCACACAGAATCTAAAGCAGGCTCCAAGCTCTGAGCTAGCTGTCAGCACAGAGCCCGACGCGGGGCTGGAACCCACGAATCATGATATCATGACCTGAGCTGAAGTCAGATACTTAACTGACTGAGCCACCCAGGCACCACCAATCCTGCGTCTTATAGATTGTAAAACCCAGATCCTCTTCCTCAAGCTAAAGTGAATGGAAACAAAGGCATAGATGTGGGACATCCAACAGGAGATACTGGAGCTTAAGGCCTGAGAAGTTACAGAGAAAAAGTGTGATCCTCCATGCCACACCGGAATGTGGCTTTTATTCTCCCAAAAAAAATTTTTTTGAGAGATAAAGAGAGAAGGAGAGAGAGGAAGAGAGAGAGGGAGAGAAAGAATCCTGAGCAGGCTCTACGCTACCAGCGCAGAGTCTGATGCGGGGCTCGGTCCCAAAGACCATGAGATCGTGATCTGAGCCAAAATTAAGAGTCCAATGCCCAAATGACTGAGCCACCCAGGTGTCCCTATTCTCCCAAATTAAAAAAATACACATATACATGGGCACCTGGGTGACTCAGTTGGTTAAGTGTCTGACAACTTCTTGTGGTTCATGAGTTTGAGCCTCACGTTGGGGCCTGTGCTGACAGCGCAGAGCCTAGAGCCTGTTTTGGATTCTGTGTCTCCCTATTTCTCTTCCTCTCCCCCACTCACACTGGGTCTCTCTCTATCTTAAAACTAAGTAAAAAAACATTAATGTGTGTGTGTGTGTGTGTGTGTGTGTGTGTGAATTCAGGGGTGACTGGGTGGCTCAGTTGGTTAAGCATCCAACTTCAGCTCAGGTCATAATCTCATGGTTCGTGAGTTTGAGCCCTGCATCGGGCTCTATGCTGACAGCTCAGAGCCTGGAGCCTGCTTCAGATTCTGTGTCTCCTTCTCTCTCTGCCCCTCCATGGCTCACACTCTGTCTCTCTCAATAAATAACATTAAAAAAAAGAAATTTTAGAATTCAGACAGTGCTGGGGATTCTGGTACCTGGGGACACTGGCTGTGAATCCTTTGGGAAAATGTAGGTTATATCGGTCACAAACCTCATGAGCCTTCTTGAACTTAAATGCCCACCCGTGCTAAACAGCCCCTCCTCTTCCACATCCGTGGTAGAGATGCCACATGGCAGGCCATGGGATCTGACTTCCCAAGCACCCACTTAGGGGTCAAATGATGCAACTCAGAAGTACAGTGGAAGTACCTCTCTGTGGGATGCACATTGGCCAGCAGGAGACAGGAAATGAGAGGGGCACAAATGGATAAACTTTCTCTCAATTCCTCTCTTGGTAAGCTGCTCCAAGGTGCAGTTTCTCCTTGCACACACCATGTGCTTAGCAAACAACACTGTCAAGTGACCTGTTCTCTCCTCACGGCTCATGCGAAGATGTGACCAAATAATGTGTTGTCTTGCATTGCTTCGCACCTTTCCCAACTCATGTCTCTCCTCCCCTCTCATCATCCTGGGCTTTTGTCTCCCCAAACAGTGTGAGCACCACAACCTTTACCTCAGAGTCTGTGATTTCTAGAGTACTTGGATTAAGACATGGAGCCACAATCAAAGCCCCGGTCCCAACATTAAGTCCCAACAGTGAGATAGCAAGAAGGTCCTATGGACACAGCAGATTTACTGCTCAAATGCAGAGAATCTAGCCCAGACTGCTAGCTTCCTGTCAGGGGCCCAAGGATAAGGTTGAGGGCACGGGAGAGGAGTGGGGAAGGACCAGGCCATTTCTAGCCTACTCCATAGGAGAAGCGGAGGCTCATTTCACAGGCTTTCTTTGTGCCTCCTTGCATTTTCTCCTGGGGACCCAACACTTCTCTTGGGAAAAGTCAGACTGTTCTGACTTCTGTGTCTCTGCTCTTAGGCAACTAGAAGGCAGGAGGCCAGAGTCCGGAAGTTCAAAATCTCATCTACAGATGGCTGGCCAGTCAAAAGTTCTGATCAGCCCAGGCTGCTGGAGGGTGGGGAACACTGTGACATCGCTGTGTAAAGGCGGGGCTGGGGAGAAAAAGAGTAGCTCTCTGCCCTTTCTGGGTTTGCACTTGGCACAGATTTGGTCACCTCTTTGTGGACCCCACATGACTCGGCCTAGAAGGGCAGCTACTTAGACTGCATTGGCTCTGAACTCCCTGAGCCTATGAGGTCTCTTCCTTCATTGGTTATCCCAGAAGCATAAGGCTGTATGACATACTTGTATACATGCACTGGCCATGAGGGGAAGCCAGAGGCCATAAACAGCCTCTGAGTCCCTGCTAGATTTGGCTTTGCCATGATGCCGATAGGCACCATCCGAACAGTGGATGCCCAAAGATTACAACTGAAGCTGGAAATAATCAAGAGAGATCCTGTGATCTCCATGTCCTTAGCACCTTCTTTGGGAGGGTGCATGTTATGCTCCACTGAGGCAAAGGTGAGACTCCAGATCTGGTCAGAGGACACGGCAGATCCAGAGCTGCTTCCAATGTCAGAGGTCATTCACCCCATCTCAGACTAAAGGTCTTTTCTTCCTAAATCTAAGACACCCAGGTTTCATCCAAGGAGAGAGAAATTCCAGGGGCCCCACCGAAGGTTGAAGACGCTTCCCACAGCCCCCAAGTGATACAAGTTCTCAGAGGGCCCACAAATTCAATGTCCTAAGGGAACATTAGATGTCCTAAGAGGGAGACTCCTCTTAGGACTGCTTTGGTGATGTGGCCTCAATGTAATAATGAACCACAGACAGAGGGCAAGGAATAGAGCAAGCTGCAGCGTGGCCAAAATGAGTGCTTCTGTGGTTGCCTCACTCGTATCCTAAGCCTCTCCTTGGGGCTGAGGCATAGAGTCAAGTGCCACTCAGGGATTTTGACTATCTGGTCAGGGCTACCTGGATCATGAGCCAGCCAAGTGTTAAACAGATAATGTTTCTCTGGCGGCACTGAGCAAATTAAGATTGACTTACGACCATAGACAGACCATTGTGGAAGCCATGAAGCTGAGAGGGAGGGGAACAGGCAAAGTGTGCCCTATTGCCTAGAAATAGAAACCACAAAGGCCTGATCCAGGTTCAAGGACAAGGACTCAGGAAGATTCTTGATGATGCTTTCTAGTTCACAGAGGCCCAGGAATCAAATCAGTTGGTTTGAAAGGATTGTATTGCCATAGAATCCTTGCTTCTGGGATACAGGGCTCTGGGAATGCATAATCTCTAAGGCAATCCTTACACCCAAAACCATGTCTTAAAGGGAGACAGTTCCAGAAGGAGCTTCAGTTCCAGGAGCATCCTCTGAGGGATTTCCATAAAAGACAATGGATGCTAGGAGATGTTTCCCAGTGGAAACGACTAAGAGCAATCAGTTTTATTAACCAAGAAACTTGTTCCACTGTCTAGAAAGATGTAGTATGTGTTATAGGTTAGTGCCCATTGTTTTTTTTCCTCCCCTATTCCAGATGGAAGGTTTTCTTTCTTGCTTTAAAAAAAATATTATCCTACTTCCCTCTCCCATTTATTTTTTTAAATAAATATTTATTTATTTTTGAGAGAGAGCATGGGGGAAGGGCAGAGAGAGGGGGACAGAGTTTCTGAAGCAGGCTCTGCACTGACAGCAGAGAGCCCAATGCAGGGCTCGAACTCATTAACCAAGAAATCATGACCTGAGCTGAAGTCATGACTCAATTCATACTGCTTAACCAACCAAGCCACCCAGGTGCCCCCTCCCTCTCCCATTTCATATTGGTTATGCACTAGAAGCTAAATTGGTCTTTTAGCCATAGTTTGAAAAGTCATTAGTGATATCCAGACCTGATCAAGAATTGCACATCACAAAGGGACACCGTGCTGAAGGTTCAGTAAAGCAATCAGACATAATTCTGTTTTGTCTCCCATTTTTGTTGGGCCCAGGATTGTTTCATTGTGGGGCAGGCACGTTTTTGAAATTATGTTTGTCAAGAAAAATATAGGTGGATTCTGAGCAATAAAGGGGTGGAATGTAGTGGATGTGTATTGCTTATCTGCCCATCATACCTTCCTTTGGGGACCCATTTCTCCCTGCCACATAAGCCTGGTGAGGCTCTCAATTATGGTGGCCTATTCTTCCACCCTAGAGGCAGGCACATGTCCCTTCTGGCCAAAGTCCTCCCTAGAAAGTTAGAGTTAGAACTAGTGAGCTGACATACAGAGGTAAGCAGAGCCAAGAGATGGAGACATCATCAATTGAACCCTTAGACCTAGTCATGCATGAAGGCAGAGGCATCCTTTGGTTTATCATTTGTTTAAGCCAATTAATTTCCTATTGGCTTAAACAGGTTTGAGTTGGGGTTTTGATACTTGCAACTGAAAGAGTCCAGACTAATACATGCACACACAACAGAGACACAAACACCACGTCGTTCAAACTCATTGGGTATTGTAGAAGTCTTCTGTGATCTAATAGGAGTCAGCAAACTTTTTTCTAAAGGAGCAGATAAATATTTTAGGCTTTGTGGGGCACATAGGGCCTCTGTCTCATATCCAGTTTTTCTTTGTTCTATTTTACAACCCTTTAAAAAGTGTAAAACTGTTCATAGTGTGTAAGCCATACAAAAGCAGGTTGCAGGCCAAATTTGCTCACAGGCCAGTTTGCCAACCCCTGCCGACCTCTGCAGCATTGGCACATGGTCTGCCAGTTCTTTTTTTTATTTTTTATTTTTTTAATGTTTTATTTATTTCTGAGAGAGAGACAGCATGAGCAGGGGAGGGTCAGAGAGAGAGGGAGACACAGAATCTGAAACAGGCTCCAGGATCTGAGCTAGCTGTCAGCACAGAGCCTGATGCGGGGCTCGAGGCCACGAACTGTGAGATCATGACCTGAGCCGAAGTCAGATGCTCAACCAACTGAGCCACCCAGGCGCCCCATGCCAGTTCTTAACCATGAAGCAAAGTACTTTAAGTGCCATTTTGGTCCAAGTGTGTTGATATGACTCGGTAGTGAGTTAAGGTTCAGGATAGAGATAGGAATGAGAAAAGGCTCTTGGCTGCCACATAATCGGCACTGAATACATGGTAATCATTATTATTTCTTGGTAATAAAAATAATTTATCAAAAAGATGCAGCTGTCCTAACAGCTTTGTTCAAATGTCCATGCATCCTTGAAGACCCTTCTCTCCTCCATGTCCTTTAGGAAATCTTTCTCTGACCTCTCTTCCCAATCAAGCCTGAATTAGATACTCTACTGCTTGTGATTACACACCCTGTGTGGCCTGTCTTTCCCACTAACTCTAGGCACTTATAATACACCTGAGACCCAGCTCCTAGCACAGTGCTTAGCGCCTAGCACTGAAGGGCCTCTGTGCCACCATTTGAATATCTGTTTGAAGGTGCAGGTGCTCCATATGTCCACCTCTGTCCAGGGTGATCAGTCTGTGTGTCAGCGCTGTGCTCGTGTAGCGATGCCCTCAACACTGGTGCCCCTCCCGACGGGAAATTATGGGCTGATATACACTGCACCTTACCTGGTAATGCTATTACCATCTCTATTTTTCATCCCATTCCCTCCAAAAATGAGTCAAAGACAGAGGAACAGGTGGCAACAAGTTTTCTTAGATTCTGTTATGAAGGAGGAACCCTCCAACCCCACCCCCCACCCCCTTTACTGTCTGATGTAATATCAGATCAGAGGACTCCAGCCTCAGCCACATCTGGGGATCAGAGTGCCCACCACACAGCTGGGACCCCAGATCACTTTGCTCCACGTCTATGAGGTGGAGGGGAAATGATCCTCCTGGGAAAAATATGTGCAAGGCCCTGCAGGCCCAGGACTGGCTGACCAAGGCAAGGTGAGTCATGGTGTTCTAGGCTGAATCTTTTGCCCATCTCACAGAAGCAGGCAGGAAGCACCACCATTGATCAGCTTTATATGGCACCCACTGAATACAACAGATAGACAAAGACGGACAGACAGAGCACACACCACTTCTAAGCTGAACACTGCTCACCATCTAGAAGCACCTTGGATAAGCACATGTGAGACACTCTTGCATAGGAAAGATGTACTTTTTAAAGGAATGAAGAAGTATTTTGGCAAAACATCTACTTCCCTCCCAGGTCCTGGGTAAAGAGGGACCTCTAAATTCTGAAGCTTCTACATATTGAAAAGTACCCCCTTCTCAATGGCAGTATATACAATAGCAAACCTCCCAAATCTGTTGTCACGGCCCTCTACATATATCCTGAATCTACAGGTGGGCAAACATAGACTTGGAGACAGAAGGTGGCCTGGAACAAGGGGACATTGGGGCTGACTTAAGGTGAGGGGAAACAGGAGGTGTCTCGGCTCAGCCAAAGGCAGGGCCTCTGTCTATCAGGATGGGGAAGGGAAAGGCTGGGGTGGTTAAAACTCCCTCTCTTCCTGTCTGGGGAAGCAGTGGTTCCACGGGAAAGGCTGTCAAGAAGGACTCTCCAGCTGGCTAGGGGGCCTCTCAGGGTAGCAAAGGCCAGGGCAGGCCAGAGCTCCTCCTGGAACTCTTCAGAGATGCTCTCTGAGTCTGAGGATTGTGGGTTCCCTGCTTCCGTAACTCTTTGTTGCCTGCACGGGAGCCTAGACCTTAAGTCTTTAATTGTTTTAAAAAGGCAAGGTGGGGGGGGACAATTTAAGAGGGAATGAGACACAGAACAATCTTCCCACAGCCTCCCTCTGCCTGGGCTGAGGCTTTCAAGGGTCTCCTTCACCCTGTCTCCTAGGGATATTTAAAGGCAGCTTGTATGAGACTCTATACTGTCTTTCTGTTTCTTTTGTGTTTTTTTTCTTTTCTTTTTTTTTTTTTTTGTTTCTTTGTTTTAATTTATATAGATATAGATTCTTAAAAAAGCAATAGTCCTTTGGTCCCTAAACTCTAAGGAATGATATGATTTTGAAAGAAGTAAATCTGGGCTTCCCCTGCGGAGAAGCCCTTGGCACCCCCAAGGCCCTCTGCTGGTTCCCCTAGACAGTCAATCCTCAACCAGCCCCAACTGCCTTGCCAGCCTGCGCCCTACGCCACAGGCACAGGACAACCCCCTTGGTGAAAACAATCCTTAACGTGGCCTGAGCCCCAGGCGCCAGCCTTGGGTCTGATCCACCTCCATCCGTGGCTGCTCCTTCAGGAAGGGCTGCTCAAGCGTTTCTGTGCTTTTCCTTTCCTTTCTTCTCACTCTTCAGTTTCTGTTGTTGGGTATTAGTTGATAAGGAGAGGGGGCAAAAGAAAATAGAAAAAAGCAAAAGTCACCCTGGAGGGCAAGACAAGAAGGAGCAGCCTGTCCCAGCAGTGACATCTCAGGTGAGTGACTGGACCTCTCTCCCCAGGGGCAGAGCTGCCGCAGGGCCAAGGCAGCAGCCTGATCCACTGACGTGACCTTGGGTCCTCCTGGGAAGATGACTCCAGCCCCACGCCCTCTCCAAAGGGCTCCCTGGGATAGCACAAGTGAGGCAGGGCCATGTGGACCTTCCTAGACAGCAGGTCTCTAGAAGGTGCAGGCAGCTGGACCTGCCAGAAACCTAAGGAGTTTGTCGTCTCTCTCAATCACCCACCAGGCCCTGCTTCTTTGGCATATTTGCTTCTTTCCTCATCTCCATGCTCTCTGCCTTTATCCCAGGCCCCCCGCATCTTATCCCTTCTTTGCTTAAACTCCCCAGTGTCCAAACTCATGACCCTTCCCGACTTTTCTAGTCTCATTCTCCACCTGTCCTGCCCCCCCACCCCCCACAACTTCTCTACTCCCATGGCCCTCTGTGGCTATCCCTGCAGTAGATCTAATGGTTAGATCTTGCCATAGCTGTCTCTCCCAGACTGTGGGGAAAGGAAGTTGTCTAATTCATCTCCATCCTTGGAGAAATATCAGTCTCCAGCTGAGGATTCCTCCTTCGCTTCTGGCTCTTCTCTCCCAGACTTTTTCAGAGGTGGGTGCTCCTGACATCTCAAAAGGAACATCAAAGCGGACAGGGCCTCCATCACTCAGGCCCCATCTGCCTGGGGTCCACCAAGGACTCACCTTTCTGTGGCTGGTCAGTGAGAGAAGATCAGTAAGGCCGATTGGCATCCTTGGGCCTCTTTAGCTGGACCTTGAGCCTCTTCATGCCAATTTGAAAGCCATTCATGGCCTGAATAGCTGTCTGGGCACTGGTTGGATTGTCAAAGCTAACAAACCCTGGGGAGCAGGGGCATGGGCAGAGAGGTCAGCTGGGAACTCTGCCTGGCATGATCCCTTCTCTCTGACAAGCCCCCTCTGTCCCTGTCCCCTGTTGCCAGTCCCATCAAATATATACCCCCCACCCTCCATTGTTTGCATGTGCTTATGCACACACGGATACACACTCATACTTACATAGGCAAGTGGCCTAAGTTTCCTAAAGGTTTAATTCTTAGAAGGACAGGAAGCTATTCTGAGTGTGTTGGCAGTGGGGAATGTGCGGCTTGGGGGATTTTCCTATCTTTCCCTGACATGGGTTAATTCCCTCCCTCTACAGCTCTCACTCTGGTCCTCTAAACTGTAGCTAGGGCTAGAGGAGATCTCTGGCCCCAGACCTATATTCTTTCTGCCCTGCTAGACTCTAACTAAAGCCTGACCTGGTCAAACATCTTCCAGACACCTGACTCTCCCTGGTGAACCTGAAATAGACTTGTTCCTGGTCTGGGTTTGCTGCTGTGAGGCATACTGGTATGTGAGCCTGCTTTTGTGCCATACGATTCTCTGGGAATCATTGACTTATGGAGGGATAAGCTTAGGGTCTGCACTGAATCTCGAAGTTAGGAGTGGGAGAGGCCCATGGGTGGGGCTCAGCTCACCGAAACATTTGCTCTGGTTGGTGGCTCGGTCCACAAAGACTTTGGCAGAGACAACAGCTCCAAAGGGCAGGAATGTCTGTATGAGTTCTGCATCACCAAACTCCTGAGGCAGGTGATAGATGAAGAGGTTACAGCCTTCGGGGCCTGCAGGAACAGCGGCACGCTGGTTCAGGGGAGGGACTCCGTGCCCAGCCCCACCAGGCCCTGCTCTCCAGCCCCCTGTTCCTCACCTTCTCTTTGCTGCTGGGGCAGGGCTGAAGACTGCTGGGGAAAAGCTGTGCTCACTGGGGCATAGGCCGATGGATAGGCTGCTGGAGACAGAAGTGGGAGTGGGCAGTGACCCCCAGAAACCATCCCCCAAGCATGACCCCATCTGCCTGGCCATCTTTGACCAATTCAACCCAGTACAGGTAACCCTCGCCCCTAGAGAGGTCATTCTGGGCCCAGGGGTGGGGGTGGGGGGGATGGGAGTGTCCACTCCTCAGGAGAGAGCCTAACCCCCTCCCCAAATTTCCCTATTCCTTTCTGGAGCCCTTCAACCCCCCCAGGCCGCGTAGCGCCGAGTGAAACCTGCGTAGTGGTGCATCCCAGCGTAGGCCTGCTGCAGGGGGTCAGCCACACCGGGGCCTTGGGCTGGGGAGAGAGGGGCGGGAGGCCCACGGTGAAGGTGGGCGGGCGGGGAGGTGGGNACCTCCGGCCTGGCCCAGCCGCCCACCCGCCCTTCCGTGTCCTCTGGGGCCGGGCACGTACCGCGGTGGTGTAGGCTCCGCACGCCCCCAGAGGCAGCGGTGCGGGGTGGAAGGCACCCAGCTGGCCCGCCATCTGCTGCATCCGCCGCAGCGCGCGCTCCCTGTCCGTGTCCGCCAGCTTGACCACGAGGCTGGACGAGGCTCCCTGGGTAGGGCAGGGGAGGCCGCCGTGACCAGTCCAGACCCCAGCCCTGGCCCTAGGCCAAGCGCTTTGCCCATTAGGCCTTTTGCTGGGGCACCGATCGCGTGTGGGGAGGAGCCCGTCCCCACCCCACCGGCCTCGGCCTCACCCGGGGCCCCGGGTGCCCGCCCTCACCGCCATGGTCCGGCTGCCATGCAGACTCTGGATAGCTGCCTGAGCTTCCCCCTGACTCCCGAACTTCACAAAGGCACAGCCTGGGACAGAATAGAAGGATCGGTGGCTCAGGCCACAGGGGCCAAAGGGCCATGCGGTCCAGAATGAGGCAGGAAATCCCAGGGTCAGCTCAAGTCACCTTTACTGGTGCCATCAGGGCTCCGCAAGACGGTGCACTCCTCGATATGGCCAAAGGGCTGGAACAGGCGCCTGACGTCCTCCTCACCCTGCTGCTTCCCCAGCATTCCCACAAACAGCTTTCGGTCCTCTGGGGACAAATCCAGGAGTGACCTGGAGACCCTAAGTCCTCTTGAACTCCCAGAGTAGCCAGAGGAACTTAAGAAGGTAGGTAGCTCACCACAGTCCAGCTCTGGGAAGAGGTATAGGGAGTGAGAATGCCCTGGGGCTGCAAGGTTGGGTTTCTTTGAGGGGAAGGATGATCTACAGACAGATCTAGAGGAAAAGAACTTAACCCAGATACACCATGAAAACCTGGGTCCTGGGGGAAAAAAAAAACAAGAAAGACTGATTGCTTCTCTTGTGGAAAATGATTTGGTTGATATCCTTGGTTGGGTAGAGCCCTATATACATCTTTTATATGTTTGACCTTTCTGTTCTTAGAGTTCAAGAAAGGCTATTTTGGACCACTTCAGCCTTATTCAGGGAGGGGTCCTCAGAGAAGACCTTTGTATTCAGATTGGATTAGGAGAAAACAAATTCACCTTTGCTAGTCAGCCTGATGGCAGTGCCATCAATGCCCCTTCCTGCGTAAATCAAGGAAGGTTCTGGGCCAAAAAACAGCACAGAAAGCCATTGTCTCGTCATACTGCCTCATCCCCAGATATTGAACACTGGAATGATGAATCTCCAAGCCTAGCACCAAACTCAACTTGGGTGCCCCTCCCAAAGGCAGGAACCTTGGGGTCCTGAGGCTCCAACATTAGCATTATCCCCCTAAGCTTGGCAAGCCCTTGACCCCTTTCCTTAACTCCCACCTCAAACACCTCATTCCCTCGTTGAGCTTCCAAGGCCCTCACCAAGCCCGACTGCCTCCTTTCTGCCTTCCCTGGTTCTCTTGCCCTGATCCTTCCCCAGGTGTTCACACTAAGAAGAACAAGTTTTGCCTGTAGATTTGGATGGCCACCTGAGAGCAAGTCAGGTCCCTCCCTGCCTTCCCTCTTCCTCTGGGAGTAAAGATGCCAGGAAAGGGACTGCAAGCATCATATGTTCCTTGGAGAAAGCTGGAGAGCCGGGGCTGGAAACCAGGGCTCATCTAGCAAGTCAGGTCTCAGCAGCACCGTCCAGGAGCCCAGCGTAGAGGGGCCCAGCCCACAGGGCCTACTGTCAAAGCCCTGCTCCTTTCTGCACCAACAGAAATCTCTGCAATAGGATGTGGCTTCATGTAGGCAACATAAGTTGAGAGAGAAGGAATGGATGAGATTTTGGCTTCAGGCTTCATCTTCAGATCCTAGAGCCCAAGAAAACCCATCCCAAACTCCTTTACTCTTTGACAAGCTTGGCTAGGCCACCGGGGATCCCTAGGTCCTGAGTGCAAGGGAGAAAAGGCTGGTGAGGGTCATAGACTGAAGCCTGGGTGGCAATGAAAAGGAAGAATAGACTCCCTGAAGTTAGCAGTAGAGTGAATCTCCAGCAGGGTTATGTGTGTGTCCATATTTTACCTGGGTGGTGTGGTGTTCGGCCTAAGCTGCCGTGGGGTCCTAAGGTATCTATCAATGCTGTGTCTGTGTGGAGAGTGGAGCCTATGGTTTATATGGGACAGGCAGAGTCTGTTTCAGCAGAATCCTGTCCCCTCTCCAGAGGATTACCGTCCAGTGATCCTGAGGGGGAAGGGATGTATAATGTATTGTGGCTGGAATCCTAGAGGAAGTGCCGACCTTCTGTGGTGAGAGTACAACCCAGTGAGTGTGCTTCACTTCTGGGAGTGTTAGCCGCAGAAGAGTGCTTTTGGAACAGATCACTGGTTTCTTTCTTTCCTTTTTTCTTAAAAAAAAAAAAAAAGCTGTGGAATATGCTGTTCTAACAAAAACATTANTTAAAGTTCCTCTTGCTTCATCTTCTAGTGCCCCCTAAACGGAGCTCCAAGGAAAATCCTTTAAAAACCACTGACCTAACAGATAACAAATAGAGTTCCATATGGTGTAGGAAGAGGGATCTGAGATCATCCTTTTCAGGAAACCAAGAAGACAAGGAAAGGTCTTTCTTGAATTGCTTGATCAGTCTGCTAGTGGCTTTGCCTTGACATTGGAAGACAGGCCCTGTTTGGTCAGAGAATCACACCCAGAAGATGTGTCACTGTTCTGAGCTATGACACTAAAGTATGCCCATGTGTCTGTCAGAAGCATAGGGTGGAGGTGGGGGGTTGGCTAGAGAAGATCTTATGGCCTCGAGTTCCAAGGCTTAAAGAGGGCTTCATGATGCCCTAATTTGCAGCTATGTCATTGGGTAGGGTGACGGCACCTAGGTAAGATGTTATACCACATGGACCAGCATCCGGGTAGTCCTAGGTAGGAAGAGAAATGTCAAGGCTGAGATGGAGCCCCCAAAACAGGAAATAGGATTGTGTAGACAGTGGTCTGATCTTTTATCTGCTCTTCCTCTTGTTGCTCTTTTCTCCTGATGATGGTCAGTTCAAGCTCATGCCACAGACCATGAAATTCTCTGATCCTTCTTTTCTAGTGCCAAAGCCAGAATTTCAGTTTCCATGAGAGGACACTGACTCTGTGGTCCTGGACTACTTGGCTATACAGAATTTGAAACTGAAATGTGGCTGGGGTATAGGCTGGGCTCTATACTGCCTGTTTCACAAGTATCACCTTGAATCCTGGTATTCTCTTTGCCACTTTACGGGAGGTTGATGATGTTTGACAGGAGGATGATCTAGGTCACAATGACCATGTGTTTCAGGTGATCCTGAAATGGTGGGATAAGGTTCCCAGGAGACCTGTTAAAAAGAAGTACAGGCTAGACCTCCTAAGAGTACACAGCCCTGATGGTTCTGAGGGCTGATTAATGCCCCCAGAGAGAGATGATGGTGGGATTTAACCCAGGTAATTCAACTTCCTCTAGTTCAAATTCTATCTATCAGTTTGGTAAAGAGAGGATTCTATAATAAGTGGGTCAGAAATGTCTGAAGAAACTCATACCATTGGTGGTGGGTAGGGCCCTAGAAAGATGGAATATCAAACAAGAGGCTCAACCTTCCCAGAGTGGAAGGAATTGAAAGATAGCATTAGTGTGGAGTTGAGACAGAATTAGATAGACACACAGTGGAATGGCATAACCACATTCTCTTGTTGTCAACTAAGGTGTACTCCTTGCTCTTATATCAAATACTTTTTTGAACACAAATCAAGTTGCTTGGGCCCAGAGGCCCTTCTCCTTAAAGCTGCCTTGTGCAACTGGTCATTCAGGTCAGGGATTTTAATGCAGCAAATGATGGGCTTGAGAGCCTAGAGTCAGAGTCAGTTCACCCCCTCTTCCTCAAGAAAGGCACCAAGATGCTGTTCAAGAAAGGAGGCTCTGGGGTGCCTGGGTGGCTCAGTTGGTTAAGCCTCCGACTTTGGCTCAGGTCGTGATCTTGTGGTTTGTGAGTCTGAGCCCCACTTAGGGCTCTATGCTGACAGCTTAGAGCCTGGAGCCTGCTTCAGATTCTGTGTCTCCCTCTCTCTGCCTCTCCCCACTGGCTCTCTCTCTCTTTCTCTCTCTCTCTCTCACACACAAACAATAAATTAAAAACGATTTAAATTTTTTTTAAAAAAAGAAAGAAGGCTCTGCCTCAAATTGGCCCAAAGGAATTCCTGAAAGGCCCAAGTTTCTGGCTTCTAGGCCTCTCACACGCACTCACTTTCCTGTTGGTGGGATGTCATGATTGTAAGGACTGTGTAGGAACAAGGTTACAGCATTGGGGTACCAACCACCAAATACATCTTAAAAATACTGGTTCACCTTTCAGTCCAAATTCCAACCCAGGGCACCTTGCTGGTGGTAGCATTTGGAGTATAGCATCTCTCCCCTGATGTTATTAGTGACGCCTCCAGCACAAAGAGCCAAGAAAGCCCGGGGAAGTCAGTGAAGGAAATAGTCAGGGTAAACTAGAGTCTTCTGCCCCAACCTTATAGGCATCAAGAAGAGCTTTAATTCCACACACACACGCACACACACACACACACACACACACACATCTGTTAGAACTAACAAACAAATTAAGCAAAGTTGCAGAATACAAAATCAACACACAGAATCAGTTGTGTTTCTATATGCTAGCAATGAACAATCCAGAAAGGAAATTAAGAAAACAATTCCACTTATAGTAGCATCAAAAAGAATAAAATACTCAGGAATAAACATAAACAAGGAGGAAAAAGACTGGTATCCTGAAAACTACAAAATATTGCTGAAAGAAGTGAAAGAAGACACAAATAAAGGGAAGACATCTTGTGTTCATGGATTGAAAGACTTAATACTGCTAGCTATCACTACTACCCAAAGAGGTCTACAGATTTAATATAATTTCTACTAAATTCCCAATGGTATTTTTTTTGCAGAAATAGAGAAATCCATCCTAAAATTCATATGGAATCTGAAGAAACCTTGAATAGTCAAGACACTCTTGAAAAAGAAGAAAGTTTGAGATCTCACACTTTCAGATTTCAAATTATTGCAAAGCTGCAGTAGTCAAGCAGCATGACACTGGCATAAAGACATGCAGACCAATGGAATATAACAGAAAGGCTAGAAATAAGCCCTCGCATATATGGTCAAATGATTTTTGACAAGAGGGCCAGTCTTTTCAACAAATAGTGCTGAGAAAAGTGGGTATGTCCATGCAAAAGAACGACACTGGGCCCTTACTTTCACCATATACAAAAGTTAACTGAAAATAAATCAAAAGCCTAAGCATGAGTGCTAAAAGTATAACTCTTAGAAGAAACCAGGGGAAAACTTTATGACCTTGCATTTGGCATGGTTTCTTAGATATGACACCACACACACAGGCAACAAAAGTAAAAATAGATAAGCCGAACGACATCAACATTTAAAACTTATGTACATCAAAGAACACACTCAGAGCTACAGAATGGGAGGAAATATTTGCAAATCATATATCTGATAAAGGATTAATATCCAGAATAAAGAGCTCCTACAACTCAACAACAACAAAAAACAAATAATCCTATTAAAAAGTGAGCCAAGGGCTTAAATAAACTTTTCTCCAAAGAAGATATACAAAATGCCAGTAAGCATATGCAAAAATGCTCAACATTACTGTAAATCCTTAAGTAAGTGAAAATTAAAACCATAAACCATATTACCTTAAAACTATTAGGACGACTAGTTTGGGGGGGGAAGGGTTGTTTAAGTTTTTTTTAATTAATTTATTTTGAGAGAGAGAGCACACATAAGTGGAAGAGGGGCAAAGAGAGAGAGGGAGAGAGAAAGAATCCTAAGCAGGCTCAGCTCAGCAGGGAGCCCCATGCAGGGCTCAATCCCACAACCCAGAGACAATGACCTGAACCCATATCAAGAGTCAGCTGCTTAACTGCGTGAGGCTCCCAGGTGTTCCAGGATGACTGTTGAAGGAGAAGGAGATGGAGAAGAAGGAGAAGGAGGTGGAAGAGGAGGAGGAGAAGCAGGAGGAGGAAAGGAAGGAGAAGGAGGAAAAAATAGCAAGTGTTGGAAAGAATGTGGAGAAATTGAAACTGGGGAGTTGGCGCATTGCTGGTAGGAACGTAAAGTGGTGTAGCCACTATGGAAAACAGTATGGCAGTTCTGCTCAAAATTAAAAATAGGATTACCGGGGGGCGCCTGGGTGGCTTAGTCGGTTAAGCGTCCGACTTTCACTTAGGTCATGATCTCGCGGTTCGTGGGTTCGAGCCCCGCGTCGGGCTCTGGGCTGACTGCCAGCTCAGAGCCTGGAGCCTGTTTCAGTCTATGACTCTCTCTCTCTCTGACCCTCCCCTGCTCACGCTGTCTCTGTCTCTCTGTCTCTTCTAGAAATAAATTAAAAAAAAAATAGGATTACCATATGATCCAGCAATACCAGTTTTGGGTGTTATATCAAAAAGAATCGAAAGCAGAGTCTCAAAGAGATATTTGTACACTCATGTTCATAGTAGCATTAGCCACAAGAGTTAAACATGGAAGCAACCCAGGTGTCTATCAACCAATGGATGGATAAAGAAATGGAATGTTATTCAGCCTTTAGAAGGAAGGGAAATCTGATATATGCTACAACATGGGTGAACCCTGAAGACATGATGCTAAGTAAAATAGGCCAGTCACAAAGAGACAAATACTGTGTGATTTCAGTTATGTGAGATATCCAGAGGAGTCAAATTCACAGACATGGAAAGTAGAATGATGGTTACAGCAGCTGGAGGGAGTTATTTAATGGGTACAGATTTGGGGTTTTAGAAGATGAAGAAATTTTGGAGATGGGTTGCACAACAACAATGTGAAATAGAGTTAATACGAGTGAACTTAAAAATGTAAAGGTGAATAAAAAAGTGGTAAAGGTGATAAAGTTTATGTTATGCCTATTTTACTGTAATTTTTAAAAATGAAGAAGAGCTGGAAAAATAAGATAAAACCAGAAAGGGAGGCAAACCATAAGAGACGCTTAGCTATAGAGAACAAACTGAGGGTTGATGGAGGGAAGTGGGTAAGGGGATGGGCTAGATGTGTGATGGGCGATGGGCATTAAGTAGGGTACTTGTTGTGATGAGCACTGGGTGTTACATGTAACTGACGAATCACTAAATTCTACTCCTGAAACCAATATACACTACATGTTAACTAACTTGAATTTAAATAAAATCTTGGAAGAAAAAAAAAATGAAGAAGGGCTTTAAGGAGTGCTGAAAAATAGGCACATAGACCAGGAAAGAACAGAGACTCTGTTGTCCCTTAAGCCTGGTCCAGGAGAACCACGAAGTGAGGAAGAAAGGTAGACCAAGCCTGAGAATCCAGGTTCCTCTGAGAGAAAAGAATCTCAGCTTCCAGACCACATTTTCCTTCTGCAGGCTGTATCTGAAGGGCTCGTCAGCACTGTTCAGCCATTGCCATAGCTTAAAAGTGTTAACAATCAGCTTCGGGTGATCTGCTCTGAGTCAAGCTGAAGGAAAGCATCTCCCTTTACCTTCAGAGGTGGAATTAATTTTGGGAAGTGAAACTTTAACTTGAGTCGTCTTAAGCACTAGTGTGAATTTTATCCAGTCAGCTCGTCACTGGACGAATACCTTTTAGAGTTAAGTAAGTATAAGGATCAAAGACAGATATGAGCATCAGGTGACAGGCTGAACAATTGTAGCTAAGGTGTGTATCTGACCAAGGTCAGAGAATATGTCCCAGTATTATGCAATTCTGAAAAATCTAGCTCAAAACTTCACTTTAACTCAAAGTTTAGTTGTTAAGCACCGAATGAAGTAGAATCATGGATAAAATTTGAAAAATACGGCCCACCTAGCTAGATAATTATATATACAGTATTTATTATTCAAAATCCAGGCAGATATTTAAACAAGCCCGTGCAAATACGGGTAGAAATTACTTAATTATAGGATGGTGACAGGAGGGTTGATGTGATAACAGATCATTAGCCTTTTCAGTTACACCAAACTTTAAGATTAAAAAAAGAGATGCCTTACTTCAGAGAACATTTAAAATTTTAAAGTTTCAAAAAACTAAAGTGGAAAGAGTGCATGGATTGATTACTTAATCTATATTGTGCCTCAGGCATCCTGGATACATGAATATTTGCGAGGTAAAAAATAATAATAATATAGCCTAATTTGGAGAATGGGACAAGCAGAGCAAGCACTACTGTGATTTATGAATTTATTGATTTTATGTTATAAAATCTGAAAAGAGAGGAAAAAATAAACAGGAGTTCAATGATTTTGAAGATTTTGCCTTAGGACTAAAAAATGCTTTTCTTATAAGATTGGTACTTACAACTTAACTTATTTTTTTGTACTTCCATAGCAGAGATAATGTAAGTTAGGAAAAATCAAATACAGTCTCTATGCTGAGCAGCAAATAAAATAGAGTTAAGAACTGTTAACTAACCTTGTGGTAACCATTTTGCAATATATACCTGTATCAAATAATCGCATTGCATATCTTAAATTTACATATGTTGTATCTCAATAAAGCTTGAAAAATAGGGGGAAAAAGACTTATTTAGTAACCATTCTATGAAGGGTTTGGGGATCCCGAGGTCTGACCTCATGTAATTTGAAGTTAACATTTTTGAAATACATGAACCTTGAATTTTTATCCAGGCACATTTTAATGTTCACATTCAAATAAATCCAAATGCTGAGGAGAAAAGCTTCTGGCACTATGTTTGTTTTATGTAGAAATGGGTGCCTTTAGTATAATTAGGGTATTATTCCGTTTTGGAAATTAAGTGCATTTTCTTTCAAGAGTACCACTCAGTGCCACAGGATGTAAAATATAGGCATGGAGTATGGAGTGCATAAACTGCATGGAACTTAGCTGCAGAATTTATGGGAAAAGGCTGAGGTACATTCAAAGGCTGCTATAACATAGTCCACGAAGACCTGGATGCACATCTGACACTCTGAGTACCATCAAGGCTGCAAAGGATGATAGTGGAAGAAGAGGGCCTCCAGCACCTTCTGTCAGGCAGATCCTGTTGTGATGCTATTACTGCATTGTAAGCATTGACCGTACAAGTGTTACCAATAACTTCTAAAAGTACTACAACATACAGTGTGTTTAAAACACAGGTTACTTCAATCACAAATCTTATGCCTATTGATTAAAAAGAAGAGAAATACCACTCAGTTTCACTGGCATCAAAATTCAAGAGAGAATATAAAGTAACTATTTTCATGAAAAAGCTCATGTGTACACAATAGATTACTCCTATACACAGATGGGAAGAAATGGAAGTCTTTGGGCGAAAGAGGCAAAACTAATAGGTTTGGTTAGGTTCTCACAGTGCTGGTCAACTTTTAAAAATTGAATTAGTTGAGGGGTGCCTGGGTGGCTCAGTTGGTTGAGCTTCCGACTTCAGCTCAGGTCATGATCTCACAGTCTGTGAGTTCGAGCCCCGTGTCTGGCTCTGTGCTGACAGCTCAGAGCCTGGAGCCTGCTTCAGATTCTATGTCTGTCTCTCTCTGCCCGTCCCCCACTCGCACTCTGTCTCTCTCAAAAATAAATAAACATTAAAAAATTTTTTAAAAAATGAATTAGTTTGGACCCCTGGGTGGCTCGGTCGGTTAAGCGTTAGACTCTTGGTTTTGGCTCAGCTCATGATCTCACAGTTTGTGAGATTGAGCCCCCCAGTCAGGCTCAGCACTGATAGCAGGGAGCCTGCTTGAGATTCTCTCTCCTCCCTGCCCCGGCCCCCCTCCTCATGTTCACTCTCTCTCTCTCAAAATAAATAAATAAACTTTAAAAATCGAATTAGTTGCCAACATTTAATATAATTAAAATATAAATTGTAATTAAATCATGACAGTCTCACCCATTTAAAGTTACCTTTCTGGTTCCTGTAGCATTTGAGTTGGTGATCCCTATTTTATGAGGGAAAAATCTAATACTCCTTTCCAGAAGAAAATGGTGGAATTTTGGAAGATTATACTACTTGCTTTGGATAGCCTTTAGACTAGGCCTGCATTGATATCAGTATTCTTAAAAGATATAGAAATCACTTTTAATTAGGGGCGCCTGGGTGGCTTAGTCGGTTAAGCGTCCGACTTTCGCTTAGGTCATGATCTCACGGTTCGTGGGTTCGAGCCCCGCGTCGGCCTCTGTGCTGACTGCCAGCTCAGAGCCTGGAGCCTGTTCCAGAGTCTGTGTCTCCCTCTCTCTCTGACCCTCCCCTGTTCACGCTGTCTCTCTCTATCCTAGAAATAAAATAAAAAAATATTAAAAAAAAAGAACAGCTTCTAAATATGTTTAAAAAAAAAAAGAAATCACTATTAATTAACTGTAAACTAAAGGATTTAATTTCAGGAATAATAAAAACACAAGCTTATAGGCTTAAATATATCAGGACAGGGGTGACCATTAACTCTGAAGTTTTTTAAAATAATTTTTAAAATTTAAATTCAAGTTTGTTAACATACAGTGCAGTCTTGGTTTCAGGAGTAGAACCCAACTATTCATTTCTTACATATGATACCCGTGCTCATCAAAAAAAGTGCCCCCTTTAATGACCATCACCCACTTAACTCATCCCCCCAAACTCTGAAGTTTTATAGAATGTTTAAGATCACAGAAATAAGACTTGAATAGGGCAAGCTGTCCCACACTGGTGTCAAATGTTACATTTCAAAAAAGCAAAATCTGATACCGTTTTAAAAGTTGAGTTTCTAAAGCTCTAATTTGTGTTAAAATTCAGCAGAGAGCTGAACTTACTTTAGAAGCAATATATAACATTGACGGAAAGGAACACTTTTTGATTAGTATCAAGATTATCTAACACAGATCAGTTGGTAGTTAAATACTAATAAATTGTAAGGGCCTAATGGTTCTGCAAGACAGTACATGTGCCTCCTCTCTCCTGAAAATGTAGCAGGGAGCATTTGGTGACTCTGAGTGGGAGCAGAAAGGGACTGAGAGATCTGGTCATCTAAACCTGCAAGGATTACTCATGAATGCATTTGGAGTATATGTGTGTTAAGAGCCATTACTTGTCAAGACATACCTGTGTAACACATAACTACTAAAATTATGAATTCCACTGCCAGGCAGACCTCTTTTCAACTAGATTTGCTTATCCTGCTCTCTTGAGCTGCTCTGAATCTAAACAGGTGTATAGGTGGGCTGCCACAGGTCACAGAATTTGTCAATGATGTGACACCTGAAAAACCTGTACAAAAAAGGGGAGGAAAATGATAAAATTCAGGCTGATACCACTGAGTGTGGCCCAGATGATGAGGGCAGATGGACCAGGACAAGCAGAAGCATCATCGGAAGCCTCCTTTGTACAGTTGCCCTCATCCCAACAAGTTGTATTGGATTCCAAACAGCAAGAGTGCCCCTTAAATTGTGAGCTGAGTTCCTGAACCAGACTCCAAGTCACATCATGTTCTGAACTCTGTGCACGCTATTCCCTCTGCCTAAACACTTGCTCCCTCTCATCTCCTTTCTCTATTTGACTACTTCTTGTCCATCCTTGAGATCTCAGCTTGAATATTAATATCTCTAGGAGCCCATCTTGACCTCCCAGACTAAGAGACGTGCCTCTTCTTATTGTGCCCACAATCCCTCCAGGACTTGAAAGACACTGGTCACACTGAATTGTAACCCCTTGTTTATTATCCCCTCATAGCTTCAGACTCAATGCGAGGACTGCCTTGCCCACATTTCTATGCTTAATGTGGAGTAAGTTACTCAGAACATGTTGGTTGGATGGTTGAATAAACTCAACCTGTCTGCTTCCTAGCTCATTCAGGTACTCTCAACTGGCCTCTGCGTGATGGGACTTGCTAGTGTTTGTGGACAAGACTTAGAAGATGGCCAACAATAGCCAACAATGGCCTCAATGCCTAACAGGGCTTCCCAAAAGGTAGAAATCCTTGGGAAAAGTGAACCAGGGGTTCTGTATGGAGGCTGGAACTTCTCAAAAACCTGTCTGGAAAGAATGTGGTAGAAAAGGAGGATATTTGTGTAAAGGGGAGGAAGAAACTTGGAAATATCTCTTCAAGGCAAAGTAGAGGTGATAACATCTTGACCTGAAATTGAGAAGCACAGACCAAAGGTCAGATCTTCTAAAAAGATGAAAGAATTCTTTCATGGAGGAAAAAACTCCACAACGGAACTATGAAGCTACCAGAGCCCTCTTTCAGGTGTAGACAGTGAGCAGGAAGTCTGGGACGGTGTCAGAATTAGTAGGAGTCAATAAATGCCTGTCAATTAAATTCCATTCTCTCCCTGATCAGGGGCAGCTTCTTCCACCTAGCAACACCATGGCTGATCTTGGGTAAGACAGGGAGAGACTTTTATCCATGGGAGAGAAATCAGCAGACACCAGGGCTATTGGCAGATGAACTGGAATGATAGAAGACCAAAAGTTGAGGAAAACACCAAAGAACTGACACCAGAAGCTAGCATCACTTTTCCAATATGGAAGCTGCCTGGAATGTAGCTGACTGTCAAAAAAGCACAGGCTGTCTACCCCTCCTGTTGTTAAGGAGCATTGGTCTTTATGCAACAGGAAACAGTACTTCTAAAAAAAACAAAAAACCTCTGAAGCCTTTCCATGGTCCTCAATAGAGTTAAATTCCTTACTATGGCCTGCAAAGTCTGTCTTACTAGACTCATCTTTTGCCATAAGTAACCAGATAGTTGCCGTGAAGAAATGAGTGGCCTCAATCCATAGTGGACTGGGTTGTCTCTGATCAGAAAAATATACAAAAGGAGAATAATTCCAGCCTGGTTCTTCAAACAAATCTGGAAATTCCAACTGAAAAAACAGGAGTGAACTCTTTCAAGGGCAAGGTGTCAAGAGCTCCCTTCCTCTATCTCCAGCATCTTCCTGCCTCTTTTGTGTCTGGGGCCCCATCTCTCCTCAGTCTGAGCTGGGAAGGCTAAGCTGTTTCTGGTGCTGAGCAACTCTGGGCCCCGCTTTCCCTCCAACCCAAGGAAGCTCTAGTAATAAACCATAGGTAGAACTGACGCGAGGAGTTGACCCACCATCCCCTACAAGGGTGATACCCTGGGGGTTTGTCAGATAGGGAAGTTACCTCCTCGACCCTCACTGGCAGCCGGCTTCACTTGGATCGGACGATTCATCTGAAAGACATTGGACCAACACACCTAGTCAGCACAACTGCCTGGTCCTGGCACCCAGCTTCTCCTCCCCTGGATGTCTCAGGGTCTAAGCCCTGGCCCCTTTGAACTCTGCACTCCACCAGCTTCATGGTGGGCTATAGATTTTCTCCAAGATTCCTTCCTTAAACTGGGGAATTTAAAAGCTGCTGAAATCTGAAGGGTTGGGTCATAGAAAACTGGTGGCAAGCCAGGATGGACCATGGTGGTTAAAGAGATTTTGCTTTGGGCTCTGGGCTAGGACAATGTGCACCTGTCCCTCTGGCTCCTGGACCTCCTTAAAGGTTATGAGTGAGAGGAGTTGGGTGGGAGGGTGGAATTGATATCGAAGACTTGTGTTTTGTTCTAAAACTGAGAATAAAATTCTATATGTCATTTAGATTAAACAAGCTGGGAACTGGACTTAGTGCTGTCTACCCCAGCTCTGCCATTTAATGGTTGTATGACTTCGAGTAAGCCACCCTCTCTCAGATTCAGTTTGTTAAATGGGGGGAAGTTTTCCTAAGATTCTGTATTACCACAGTGTCTACACTCACCCCCTCAGCTTCCTCCCTGGATCCCCCTTCCCTTGAGGAGGCTGGCATTCTCCAGGGCACCGTCCTCAGCCTTGCTCATCCCTCTGTTCCCGTTCTTCCTCAAGAGTCTCATCCACACCCACAGCCTCAGTTACCATCCTCACAGGGCTGACTCAGATCTCTGCCTCCCCAACCCACACCTCCCTCCTGAGCTTCAGACCCATGTACCCAGCTGTTTGCTGGACAGTCTGACTAAAAAGTCCCACTGGCATCTTCCACTCAACACATCCACACCAGAGCTTATCTTTTTGCCCCGACCTGATCCTTCCAGTCATCCAAGCTACAAACCTGGAAAGCAGCTTGACTCTTCCCTTTATCCCCTCCCCCCCCAACGAATTTCACCTTCTAATTCGGGGGTTCCCTGATCAAGGATAGATAAGAATCACCTGGGAATCATACCAGACTCTCAAGGTGGGGGACTGTATAATTTGTAAAATCTCCTAGGTGATTTCGACATACACCCCCACACATTCCCATCCCCCAACCACCCTGAGAGAATTCATGATTGAATCCCCATCTCACCTTCCTCTCATGGGTGTTGTGGGGATCACATGAGATAATGGGGATGCAAAAGGTCTTTGTAAACTGCCAAAAGCTGGGTGCGTAGGAAGTGAGGAATTATTGTTGGGGGCAGAGAGCTGAGTGCCGGGAGGAAAGAACAGCGGCCTTCCCGTTATGGAGGAAGGGGTACTGATGCCCATCTGGCCTGAGAAGGTGATGATCTGACCCCCTCCCTTCAGGAAATGCACTGCTTCTGCACCAATCAGGGCCACTCCATCCTCTACCAATGTGCTCGTTGCCGAGACAACAGGCAGCTTCCTGTTACCATAGCCACAAGTGCTACCCAGTAACCATGGTAACGCCCTGGCAGTCACAGTTGAGCAATTTCCTTTGGATCAAATTTGGGGGTGGGGGAGTGGGGAGCGATTATTAAAAAAAAAAAAAGGAGAAGAAGAAGAAGAAGAAGGCAAGGAAAACAGGCCAAGCCTGAACCAGTGCAATCCCCCTCCCACCCAGGGCTCAGGTTCTTATACGCTCTGACACACCCACCCGCTGGTGGTGGAGCCCCTGCAGTGTACCGGGTTGTGGGTGGGGGCCGAGACACCGACAGGACTCAGGCTGCAGTCTAGAGGGGATGACAGATCAATCCAAGCAGATCAGGGCGAGCTGGGCAGGTCTGGATTGGCCGGGACCAGGGACCAGGAGGAACGGGAACCGTCCCTGGGCATGGCCACCTGTGATTGTGGAGGAGAGACCAAGAGACAGAGCCATGGAGAGCAGAGAAACAAGGAGAGATGAAGAGACACAGGAAGACAGAAACAATGAGAGAGAGAGACAGACAGACCTAGAAAGGGGCAAGGAAAGAGAAATACTGGTGGATATGGGAAGGAAACGAATGGATAAGCGGTTAGGAAGGGGATGCAGGAAAGTCAGGGAGGAGTGTGGCAGGGAAGAATGAAAGACGGGAAGAAGCCTGGGGTGGGGGGCAGTGAGGGTGAGCAAGACCATCATTATTTTATTAGTTCTTAAATAGATCCTGAGAATTTCTCTCTGGAACCTAGAGTGACGAGCACATGTGACAGCAGTGGTTTCCATGGCAGCTGTCTCCCTGGCTGGGTTTCTGGAGAGATGGAGCTCATCAGTGCTAT
>NW_027527920.1:2585649-2595902 GCF_008692635.1 Crocuta crocuta | reverse complement strand
TTCCCCCTCCCCCCTCTCCCACTTTTTAATGGAGAATGGGCATTAAGTGGAATATACATGTCCCACAGACCTGGCAGGGTCCGAGCCTCAGAGTCTTGGAAAGCACCTGGGCTTTCCACCATGCGGGCATTTTCTGAAATCTGTGAAGAGCCCCAGGCAAGGCCCTTCACAGGAGACAGCAACAACCTTTGGGAATCTGTCCTCAATGGCTTATAGAGGGAAAGACAGTGCCACAATTTCCTAAAAGCCCACTATACACCAGGCCCTTTCTGGGACACTTTACATGCATTCTCTCTAAATTCCTTCCAACTGCTCTGCAAGGTAATATCATTATCCCTATAGTACAGATGGGAAAGTTGAGGCTTAGGGAGGTTAAGTCACTTGTTCAAGATCTCGTGATGAGTAAGCGGTGGAGCTGGGATTTGCCCCCAGGTCTGTCTGATGCTGAAGCCCATGTTTTTGTGTTGTGCTGCTTAACTCCATTCTTAAGACATGAACACAAGTAATGAGGCTCAGGGTGACCAGGGCCTTAGGAGGAGTGCAAAGTACAGTGTTGTGAGAGAGGCTGATCTTCAACTGGAGAGGTTGAAACAGGGAAAGCTTCACAGAGGAGGCAAAGTTTGACCCGGGCCTTGCAGGACTGGAGTCATTGGGCCACATGGAGATAATGGGAGAGAGAGAGCTGGAAGCTGAGCGCTCCAGATGGCAGGGGGCGGGGGGTGGAAAGGGAACTGCAGGTCTAAGGGAGCAAGGATTCTGGTAGGCACCTGGCATGGAGGTGGCCAGGGTAGAGCAAATTGCAGTAATCTGAGTCATATAGATGTGGATTTAAATTGTGACTCCATTACTGGCAACTTCTTTAAGGTCTTTGAGTCTCAGTATTAGTAAAAGGGAGAATCATGATCCTACCTTGCAGTGTTGTGTTTGTTTGTTTTTAATGGAAGGGTGTAAAACTAAAAGGTAGCCAATGGCCAGGTTGGGGCAGGTTGTGAAAATCACAGGGAATTTAAACTTTGTTGTATTTCAAAGGCAGTAGGGATCCAGGGAAGGATATTAAGTAGGGAAAGTTCCCATGAGCTATCACTGTGCAGAGAAAAGATTGGAAAGGGAAAGATTAGAAATAGGAAGATCAGTAATCAAGGTAAGGGGAGAGGTGACCTGGACCAGGGCAGAAGGAAATGGATAAATTCAAGAGATGTTTAGGATGATTAAGTGGACTAAGGTTCTATTGGATATGGGAACTGAGGGAGAGAAGGAAATATTGGCTGACTTTTAGATTTACGGCTTAAATGTTGAGGATGTTGGCAGTTTGGGAGTTTGGAGATGCAGGAAGTCCCCGGGGAGAAGGAGCCCAAGAGGCTGAGGACAGGGTGGGGGAGAGCTGGTTCTCCTTTGGTCCCCACTGGGAAATGGTTACAGAGGATACCTAGGATTTAGGTATGCTCCATGTGGCTGAAGGAGAAAGAGAGCTAGCCACATGAACTGCCTAAGCAACCCTATCCTGCCTTGTTCCTGCCACAGCCATCACAGCCAGGGGAGAGATGTGGGAGCAGGGTAAGGTAATCCCAGTTCCCCCTTTAGGAAAAGAGGGTTTTGCCTCCTTGGCCAAGAATTTGTCATGGGACCTCAGGTGAGCTCTTGACCTTGGCTGAGCACCTATTCCCTTGAGAGTTTCCCAGGTAGAGTCCAGACCCCTGTCTGCTTCAGGGCCAACTCTGGAGGGAAAATCAAAATAGAGAATGTCAGAAAGAGGAGAAAACAACTTATTCCAGGCAGTGGAGTGGGGAAGGTTGGAGGCATATGAGGCCCCGGTACTTCAGCCACCATGAGCAGGAGGAAAGGCAAGTCTTCTCCCTGCTTGACTTGTATAAAAGTTCTACTTTGGGCTCAGCGTTGCCCTCTTCAGACATTTCTGTTTTGATGCCAACTATTCCTAACACTGAACACCTGTGCCCTCAGCCACTTCCACCATGGGAAGAATACTTTTCAGGATTACTGGTGGGTCTAAGAGAGGTGTCAGGGATGCAGGGAAGAGTGAAGAAGAGAAAAAGTAAGCTACACCATTTTCAGCTCTTTGTTCTACCTCACGCCTTCTTCTAATTCAATCCGATGCCAGTTGCCACTGCTCTAAAGTCTATATGGACATCCTAAATAGCTCTCAAGTCTATTGTTTTCTCCCCATTCCTGCCCTATCTCTAGCTCCAGACCAGCATCATCATTCAGCTGCACTCAAGCAACAGTGTCCTAAAGGATCATCTGTCTCCAATGTTGTTTCCTCTCTCCGTCCAACCATCACACTGAAGCTGGAGTGAGCATTTAAAACCAATCCCTCACTCTTTCCTGACGAAAATCCATCCACGGTGCCCCATTGCAAGCCTCCCAATAAAATCAAAGATCCTAAGACTGACAGTCCAAATTTGTAGGTCCTGCCTCCCTTGCTGCCCAAATACACAATATTTTCCATTCATATGGAGCCTTAGACACCTTCCTTGGACTTCTTCACTGCCAGTTTTCACACTGTACCTAGAATTCCAGAAGTTGCCTTGTCTTTTAGCTTTCTAGACCCTCAAATGTGATGAAATATGGTCATGATTGGGCTCAGATAGCATCTCCGTTGTGAAGCATCTCCTCTCTCTCCATTCTGATGCCTCTTTTATGTGCCTAGGTAAACCCCACTGAGATGCAAGGAGTTATTTCTGGGCTGAAAAAGCTCCTTGAGGTCAAAGCTTCCAATTCATTCACTGGGAAGCTGCTAGCACATACAGTGTCTTTGTATGAGTTACAAAAAGTCACTCCCCCCACTATGGGATGAATTAGGAAAAGAATGTGCCTCCCCCTCTGGGCTGACACAGCCCTGTGATAATGTGCATGGCTTGGTCAATAGAGCATGGCTGGATTTTAGCCCCCACTTGCCCTTTCCACTCAAGCTGTTTTGCGCCAGGCACAACTTGCAAAAGCAAATTCACTCAGTTCTGTCTGTCTCCTTCACAGTGTTTGAAGGGATGAATGCCCAAGGGAAAGGTGGTCATGAGCAAGGATAGAGACAAGTAGGAGGGCACCTTCTGGGATAAGGTTGGCCTAACCTTCTTTAGGTGGATTCTGAAGCTTAAAATGAGGTTGCAAGAAGTAGCTTCAGCTTTATAGAGAAGAAGGTGGGACAGACCACTGAGGTTTAAAGGAAGTCCTCCTGAGCAGGGAGCCCAGTTTTGATAGGTGACAGAAATTAGCAGGAGCATGTGGAGGGGAGTTATGGTGAGGTCCCAGTCCAGTAGATACTATGACATTTTCCCTAGGGGTTCAGGCTTTTTCTCTGGGGAGACAACCTTTCTTGCTCCCACAGTAACTATCCTTCCTGTCTCTAGTAGGAGCCCAAATGGAAGTCTTTCCATGCTTTTCCAGTAGATGGCAGCTGTGCCCAGGACCCAGTACCTAGAGAGAGCTGGACACCCTCTTCCCTTCATGCTGGTGGGCCTGAGGCCAGGTGACTAAAGCTGCTGCTGCCCCTGGCAGGCCCAGAGGAAAGATTGATGGCACGGACATTGCTTGGGCTGGCCAACAGAGCCATCGATTTTCATTTAGGAGAATAATTAAATATTAATTTTCACTTTGTTAAGCTGAGGAGGGTGAGTAAAGCCAATCCTGGCAGTCCGGGACAAAGCCAGGCCATGTTGGAAGCCTGCAGATGAAAGGGTGGGAGAGGGCAGATGCATCCAGTCACCATCCCCTTCAGAAACTTAGACAGACCCCCTGTCTGCCACCAGCTTGGCACAGGTCATAGGGTCGTGGTTAAGTGAATGAGTTCAGGAGTCAGACTACCTAGATCTTCCTAGATCTTTCTACCTAACCTTGGGGAAGTCACTTGTTTCCTTTGACTCTGGTTTCCTCATGTATAAAATGGGAATTCCAATAGCAATACCTTCTTCATAGAGGATTAAGTGACTTTGAGAATGCAAAATGCTAGGAACACTGTCTAGTATCAACAAATGCTAGTTGTTATTATTTCTCTTTTTCCTCCTTCAGAAATTATCCCACTAATCTAGAGCCTCACAGCCCTTATCTCAGGTGCCCTCAGCCTCATAAAGTTCTCCATTTGTGGAACCCTATGGTGTGGTTTTCTTTCCTCGCAAAGTTCATCTTAATTTTTTCAGTGCTCCCATTTGCTTTCAGGATAAAGTCCAAATCTCTCATCCCGGCATCCAAAGTTCCTCTTCAGCCACTGCCCTCTGGTGGATCTTCTCTTTGGCCTGGCCCATGCTCACCCAGGCCTTTCTCCAAACTCCCAACCCCATTTCACACCCATCTTGTTCCTTCTGTCTCTGCACCTTTACCATGCTGTTTCCCACATGGAATGTTACAGTTTGTGTCAGCGACTTTCAATTTTAGCAGCAGAAGTCATTTATTCCCATGGTTGGATGAATAATAACTTCCACTACTACTCCTACTAACACTGCTGTTACTATTACTACTGCTGCTACCACAAGCTAACCTGTACCTAGAGCTTATTGTCTACCAAGAACTATGTTAAGCACTTTACATGAGTTAGTCAATTTAACTATTATAAGAATTCTATAAATTCAGTTTTACATATGAAGATGATTAGACTGAGAAGTAAAGGCTTGCCCAAGGTCACAGAGTTAGTGTGTGGTAGGGCCTGGATCCACACCCATGTCTGTTTGACTCCAGAGCCTGTACATGCAAGCTTGGCAGCAGTAATACATTAGTGTTACTTGCTGCTGTGTCTTCAAGAGTGAGGCTTGAGTTGCTTCAATTACTGGGATTGGTCCTAGGACCTGACAGCCCACTAACAGCTTGATCAACTCTAGGTGAAGCTGGTGCCACTGCTGGACAGCTCCAATCAGAGAAATGATTTCTTTATATTGAGCTGAAATTAGTGTGTCTGTTTTTTATACCCGCTGATCCTGATCAAGCCCTCTAGAGCCACCCATAGAAAACCAAATCCCTCTTCAGAATCTGAAGGTGGTTACCTTCACCCTAGCAGTAAAATTTATTGAGATCTTCCTCTGTGCTAGGCACTTGCTGACTTCAGTTAATCCTCACAATAGCCCAGTGAGCTAAGTGTTAGTATAACTCACTTCTTATAGATGAGGAAATTGAAACTCAAGAGTCTAAGTAATGTATCTGGAGACACAGAGCTGGTAAATGACAGACCTGAGATTCAAATCTAGGTCTGTTGAGACTCAAAAAGTCGTATTTTTAATCATTATGTTGTGATGCCTCCCTCTGAAAGCCCCCACACCCTATTGCCTCCAGCCAAATGTCTCCAATTTCTTTAAACCATCATCCATGATATATTTTATTTCCCCATTCCATCCTGGTCTCTTTCTGATAAGCTAATGACCCTCTTAAATCTGAGGCTTAAAATTGGATATAGTCCCAGGTTTGGCATTTGAATAGTCTTCTTTTTGTAGACATATCACTCTTTTGACAAGAGAAAATGAGGCTCTGTTTTGTGATTTGCTCTTGGTGAACCCACACTAGTTCCTAACAATCACCACTCTCTTCCTGCCACGTGGTCCGCAGGTCCTACTTTGCCTTTTGTCCAGTGATTAGCCATTAGCTAAGGCCATACCAGGTGCCATTGATATATAATGGCCTAAGCGCTCATATAATCAGGTCCTCTTAGCTTTTACCAAGTGTTTGGGGAAGAGGAGGGCAAGTAATCTTGGCGAGTCAAGGCACCTCTAAAAAACATTACAGGAAGAGAACAGAGGGGAATGGTATTAAGGACTCTAGAACTGGAAAAAGTAGGATATCAGCCCAATAGGGTCTCTACACCATGTATCTGCATATAGTCTCACACCAGTGACAAATGACACCTTAAGCCATGATTTTAGCTAATGCAGACAAATTCTAGCATAACACACAATACTGATGCCTCTCTCAAAAGATGGGGTGGAACACTTTGTCCAAGTGTTAAGCCCATTTCTCTGAGCCAGAAGACTAAATATAACAAGAACTGATAGCTGCTCAGGGGATAGGTAAGCCTTGAAAAGTGACTCTGCTTCTAGTTCCTGGCCCCAACCCCGCCCCTACATGCTGCTTTGGCATGCACATAGGGCATGTCCCCAGCCTGAAGTGATCCCCACCCCCCAAACCTGGTGGACTTACCCCTGGCAGGGTCTTCTGCTCGTGCAGTGCACTCTGGGCCTTGAGAGCAGAGTCCCGGGCGCAGTAGGTGAGGAAGGCACAGCCTGGGGAGGAAGAGGCTGGCTCAGGGGGTTTCCTGAAACCCCCAAATACTCTTCCTGAAAAGATCCCATTAGTTGACAAACTCAAGGCCACTCTTCTTTAAACAAGGGCACTGCTCTGAGAAGCCTCTGTCTCCCACCTTCCCTGAAGGGAGGGGCTTCATGTGTTTCAGTCCCAGACTCTGGTTCTCTCTCATTTGCTCTTGGATTCTTGCCTAGGGAACATGTGTACCCACATCCAGCCACATGCTCATACAGTCCCACATTTCCCCTCCCCAGTCCAGCTGTAAGTCTGGTTGGGGTTAAACCTCCCTAAGCGGCTTTGCCTTCAGCTTTAACCCCAGCCTCCCCCTTCCTTTTCAGATTCATACTCACAGAGTCTCCCAGAATCAGCCTCAATTCTTTCCCAACTCAGTTTCAGATGAGAGGAGGCCAAAAGGAGGAAAATGGTTGGGAGCCAAGCCAAGGACCCCACAACTTCTTCTTAACACCTCCTTCCTCCGAGTTTGAAGCTGAGGAATAGGTTAATTTGAGGCTTGCAAGATGGGGCTGGCTTAGGAACTTTCTGTAGAGAAGAGCTTTCACAGACCTCCAATCCTATCCAAGGAGTTTGATCTGTCAGCTCCTCCAGTGTTTTAAGATAGAGGCTGTTAAAGGGTTATTGTGCCCCAAATCTTACTTCTCTAAAAGAGCCAGAAGTTATAGGACAGAGGAGTCTGGATTGAGCCACAGGGTAAGTCCTACCGCTCTTTGTTCAGAGTCAGAAAGTGTAGCCTGCTAGGAAGCACTGAGGCAGGGACCTCTTCCTTTCCAACAGTCATTGAGCACTCACTCATTCAGAAAATATTTGTTAAATACTTATTTGCTTATTATGGTGGACATTATAATGGGCTTGGGGATGAAGTGGTAACAAGACAGACACATTCTCTGCTCTCATGAGGATGATGTAAAGGATCATGAGGGGCATGTAATTTGAGTCCAAAGGATTGAGGAATGCTTCAAAGAACACATTGAGTCCCCAATAACAAATAGGATTTAACCAGATGACAAGAAGGGTGGTGATTTTTTAAGGCTGAAGGAACAGCACGTATGAGCAGCTTCATACAGTATGTATGAAGACCAAGGCAAGAATTTGGTGTGTTGGGGAAATGGATAGAAGACTAGTATGGTTGGAGATTGGTGAAAGGAGGCAGAGTGGACAGTGAGGTGTGCTGGGATCAGGTTACTTATAACCTTGTATGCCTCAGTCTGGATTTTGAACTTTTCCTTAAGAGCAATGAAGAGCCACTAAAGTATTTTAAGCAGGATTCTGACATGATAAGATCTGTGTTTTCAAAAAGAGCCTTCTGAGTGTGGGAATGAGGAAGACTGAAAGAAGGGAAAGTGGATGTGAGAAGCCATTTGGAGCATGATGAAGTTTTCCACTTAGACCTCAGCAGACTACAAGGCAAATGGAATCATTTTCTATGATGTCTTCCAAGTGGCTGCCCCCTGAAGGTGGGTGGCTATCTGCTATTCATTGAGTTAAAGGGATCTTAGAGAACACCTGGGACAAGATCTTATTGTATAATAGGGAAACAGAGAGTGTGTCAGTGGAAGAATATGGTTTAGAATCTCCTAAGTCCTAGACTGAGGTTGTTTTCAAGGCACTGTGGCTGCCTCCTTCAGTACCCAGCCATAGGAAGGAAAATTATTCACTCTGGCTTTTGGATGTCACTGTTGCTGGGGAGAAAACGGGGAACATGTTGACACACAGACCCTCTCCCAATCATCTTGCAAGGCAACCCTGCCTTGGAGAGCTGCAGGTTGGTTTGGGGACAAATCACCAAACACATGAATTTGCTTACATTTCTTGATCTTCTGCCACTAAGCCATATCAACTGACGTCAGAAATGGGCAGGGCTGGGGCCCAGTCTGAAAGGCTCAGCGGCCCAATTGCTGCCCAAAAGAGTCCCATGTGGACTACCTGGGATAGGGGGTGGAAGAAGGTGGGATGGAAAGACAGAGAAGCATGACTTGAGGGAGAGACAAATGAAAATTTTAAAACAGGAAGAAGTAGAACTAAATGGAGAGAGAGAAAGTGTAAGGGAACAGTTCAGAGACTGATGGTGTTTGAATGAGAAGAGTGAGAATTAAAGGTATCTTATACACTTCCCTTATTTTACAAATGGCCCAGAAAGATTAGCTTGTGCTTACATACTGAAAAAAAAAATGTCTAGAAAATAAGAAAGTAAGTTGCTACGGATGGATACACAGCCAGGCAGCTGGACTGCATTAGAAGGAATCAGGATGGTATAGTCTTATTTTTTTATGCCCCTTTGAAAGTAACCCCACCTCAAAGTGTGGAAGATGCACTGCTACCTAGCTGGTCCCAGATCTTTTGTGGGCATTTTTGTGAAGCTCCTGTATAAGTGTGTCTCCCAGATGAAAAGAGGTGGCAGTCTGATTCCAGCTCTCAGCCCTTAGGAAAGTACCTTTAGCTGTTACCCAGGACTGACCATTTTTCTCCTAGAAAAATCATGGAGAATAGTTGGTGACCCTTACCCCTCAAATCCTAAAACTGAAGCATGGTGAAAGTTGGGAGAGATAGAGGCCCTTGCCCCTCACATCCTGAAACTGAAGCATGGTGAAGGTGGGAAGAGATAGAGGTGTTTCTCCTCAAATAATTTCCATCCCCTGTCCATGTATGACATGTGACTCTGGCTCTCTTACTCCAGCTCAGCCTGGACAGACTTTTCTGCATGTAAACAAGCCTCCTCCCTCTCTCTACAGGAAGAAAGGGGTGTGGCTGGACAGAACTGTGGTGCCTGTCTCTCTAACAAGGACAGGGAGAAAAACCCTTCTGCCTCTTCAAATTGACCCACCCCAAGTTTCTGATCCACAGGCTCTACTCCAGGACCTGCCTGTGAAGGAGGGAAAGTAGGAGTCCATAAAGAGGATTCGGGAAGGGTATAGATGAAGCACCAGAGTGGAGAGATTAGAGGATGAAAGAAGTGTGGGTTCAGCTGAGAGGAAACCTGAAATGAGGGGGCACAGGTGGTAGATCTTTCCAGTTGAGGTCAGGGTTCTGGACTCAAGTCAGAAGAGGCAGAGTGTTGGGATTCTGGCAGAGGGAGGAGAGATTGGGTTATTGTCAAACATGAGGGTGGAATTTGAAGCCGAGAGCCTCCTCGAGGGGAATTGGATTTTGTGAGTTAACCAGGCCCAGGTTCTGAAGAAAGAAGGAATTTAGGTTTTGGGGGGGGGGGTTAAGTTAGCAGTCTTGCGTCAAAAGAAGGCTCTGGGGGTTGACCGGGCTTGGAGGCCAGAAGGAGGGGTACAAGTCCAAGATGTGTGTGTGGATGGTTAGGCCTGAATGGGGTGGCACCAGATTGGGGGAGGAGGTCAGAAATGATTGGTCCAGGTGTGGGAGATTGGGGGTATTAGAGACCCAAAGGTCCAATAAGTTTTCAAATTTCAGGATTTGGAATGTCTGATGAGAGGGATGGAGGGAGGTCTGACTGAAAGGTTGGGACTGTTGGGATGTGAGAGGTGAAGGGTAGGGAGTTAGAGGTTAGAGTGGAGAACACGTCAGGGGATCAGAGTGATGATCAGAAGGAGGATGTCAGAGAGAAAATTCTGGGTCGGGGGTTCTGTGACCTGGGGAGGAGACTGGGCTGAAGTGGGGCTGGTATTGGACTGGTGTTGGACTGACTCTAGGTAGGGCTAAGGTTGGGGCTGCGGTTGAGGCTGGGGTTTGGGCTGGGCCCACTCTAAGCGGATTGGGGCAGGGCTGGGCTGGGCTGGGCTGGGCTGACCCCGCGCACCTTTGTGGAGGCCGGTGAGCCGGTCCTTCAGCACCGTCAGCTCGTAGATGCGGCCGAATTCCTCGAACAGCGGCTTGAGATCCTGCTCGTCCAAGCCCCGCGGGATCTGCCCCACGAAGAGCTTGATGGCGTCGTGGTCCTTCATGGGCACGGCAGGACCGGGGTTTAGCCCGCTCATGCCGACGCCGCTGTCCGCGGTGCTGAAACCCAGGCGCGGGCCGGGGCCGGCGGGCGGCGC
>NW_027527920.1:2462864-2585514 GCF_008692635.1 Crocuta crocuta | reverse complement strand
GTCCCCCGCCCGGGCTCTCCCGGAGCCGAGCCCCGAGCCCCAGCCCCCGTGCTTGGTGACGTCAGGCAGCTGGCCGCCGAGTCTACGCAAATGATTTGCATAATGAGGAAGCAGCGACCAATCAGAGCTGCAGTTGACCGGGCTCGGCCGGGGGCGGGAGGGGCGGCTGGGCTCACGCGCTCCTGTTCGCCATGGCAACCGGACCTTCGGACGCCCTGTGTGTGTCGAGTGTGTGCGGGCGTGGCTGTGGATCGCGCGTGTGCGCCTTGGACCGCGTGAGGGGAAGTAGCTTCGTCATGCGTGGTGATGTCTGCGGGAGTCGGAGCTACCCCCTCCCCACACACAGGCACACACGCAGCCACACACACCTCCAATCACTGGAGCGTTTCCTGCGGGGGTGGATGGGGATTCCTCTTCTTCATTCCCGCTACCAAAGCCAGGTCCTCCGAGGCGATCCTACCCCGCTCCATCACACATCTCTCCTCCGTGTCTTCATCCACTTTCTTACCCAACGAGCCTCAAACATGTTCATCTACCCTGCACCCCTCCAAAAAAGTAAAAATAAAATTTTAAAGAGAAAGAAAAAAAGAATAAAAGAAAACAAAACTCCAAAACACTACTTGAATACAGATTCCTCCTCAGGAAAGTAATGGAACTTATATTAGCCATGTTTGCTCAGTTGCCTCGTTCATCCCAATTCAACGAGCTCTCAAGTGTTAACCCTTTTCCGGAAAAGGGAGCTGTGTGTCTGAGAGTTAAGGAGGTTAGGACAGGCCCTCCCCTAACATCTGCTGGGCCCAGGGTAAGAGAAGAAAGGGAAATAGACATACCATGTGTCTAAATATATAAAAGATACAAATCAAATTACAATTTGTTAAATATGTTCGCCTCTAATTTTCAGAAATACACGTCCATAATAAAAATGAAAAGTATGTGTAAAGCTGTTTTTCATATGGCTGAAAATTGGCAAAATATCAGAGCTGGAATCTTATTACTCTTGTTTATGTCTGAGTATTCTCTTGATAGGCTAGTGATGTTTGAACAGAAGAATCCACTGTGGATAAATAACTTATAAATTCTATAATTATTTCACATAACGTTTTCTTGATTTCTTTCAATAAAATTGCTAACCTCTGCCCGTTGACTATTCCAGGAAACTTCAAGAGTAGCAGTAGCAATTGGAATCAACAAAATATTCTTACAGAAACGTTCAAATTCAGAAATAAATTGTGATTTTAATTTTTTTTACTTTTAATAAGTTACATTTAGTTACCTAATTATGAAACTTCCTCTTTGATCCATGGATTATTTATAACTGTATTTTTTAGTTTCAAAGTGCTTAGAAACTTTCCTCTTATTGATTTCTAAGTTTGAGTCCATTTTGGACTTAAATCTGTATAATCTGTATAATTTCAATTATTTTACATTTGTTGAGGTTTTGTGACCCTCAGAATATACTCAATCTTGCTAAATGATTTGGTGGTGCTTGAAAAGACTGTATATTCTGCTGTACTATAAATGCTCATTGGAGCCTTTTGCTTGATGATGTTATTGAGTTTTTCTATATCCTTGCTGACTTTATGTGTAGTTATTTTATCAACTGTTAAGAAAGGGGTGTTGAAGTCTCCAACTGTAATTGTGAATTTAACTATTTCTCCTTTCAGTTCTATTAGTTTTTGCTTCACATATCTTGCAGTTCTGTTGATTGCTTCATACAATTTTAGAATTGCTATGTGTTCTTGGTGGATTGACTCTTTGAGCATTATGTAATGTCATTCTCTGCTCTTAATAAATTTCTTGCTCTGGGATCTATTTTATCTGATATTAATATAGCAACTCCTGATTTATTCTGGATACTGGTTGCATAGTGTATCGTTCTCTATCCTTTTATTTTCAACCTACCTGCACTGTTATATTTGAAGATAATTTCTTATAGACAGTACATAATTGGGTCATTTTTAAAATCAAAGCTGTCAATCTTCACAGGAATTTTAATTCCTGTATTTAGACCATTTACATTTAATGTAATTATCCATATGTTAGGGCTTAAATCTGCCACTTAGCTTTTTGTTGCTGTTGTTGTTTTCTTTTCTTTTCTCTTTTGCCTTCCCTAGGATTACCTGTTTCTTATTCCAGGTATATCATACATAAATGTCACAGTTTACTGGTGTTGAAATTTTACCAGTTCAAGTAAAGTACAGAAAACTTATCTACTTTTAAGTCCCTTTATATTCCCTCATTTATAATATAATTATCTTAAATATATTCTCTTCATGCTTTGAGAACCACATCAAATGATGTTATTCAAAAACAATTTGGAAAACTGGAGATGCCATAAAGCTTCTTGTATATACCCATACATTTGTTCCTTCCATTGATCCTTTCTCCTTCCAGATAATCCAACAATTCCAAGATTGGAATAATAATCCAAGATTCCTTCTTTTATCATTCCATTTATATTTTTAAAACTTCTTTAGGTAGTTCTACTGTTGACAAATTCTCTAAGTTTTCCTTAATCTTAAAACATCTTGATTTATTCTTTCCTGAAGGAAAATTTTGCAGATATAAAGTTCTGGTTTGACAGTTCTTTCTTTCAGCACTTAAAAAAATGTTTGCCACTTTTAAAAATGGCATCCATAGTTTCCGATGAGAATCTTTTTTTTTTTTTTATGTTTTATTTATTTCTAGGAGAGACAGAGAGACAGCGTGAGCAGGGGAGGGTCAGAGAGAGAGGGAGTCACAGACTGAAACAGGCTCCAGGCTCCGAGCTGGCAGTCAGCACAGAGCCCGACGCGGGGCTCGAACCCACGAACCGCGAGATCATGACATAAGCGAAAGTCGGACGCTTAACCGACTAAGCCACCCAGGCGCCCCAAGAGAATCTTTTGTCATTCAATTTGTTCCCCACTCCCCACCACCATAGGTAAAATGTCCTCTTTTTCTCTGCTTTTTCTAGCTTTAGTTTTCAGAAGTTTGACTCTGATGTGTCTTGATGTGGATTTCTTCGGCTTTATTCTGTTTTGGCTTTACTCTGCTTCTTTAATCTACACAGTTTGGCCTTTTGCTAAGTTTTGATCATTTTCAACCATTATCTCTTCAAGTACTTTTACAGCCCTTTTCTCTTCCCCCTTTTCTCCAGAATTATGATGGTAGGAATGTTAGATCTTTTGTTATAATCCCATAGGTCCTTGAGGCTCTGTAAAATTTTTAAGTCTTTTCTCTCTGTTGTTCAGACTGGGTAAGTTCTATTCTGTCTTCAAGTTCACTGATTCTTTCCTCTTGTCATCTACATTTTGATGTTTGAGCCAATCTGGTGAGTTTTTATTTTGGTTTTGGTATTTTTTTTAGTTCTAAATTTTCCATGTGGTTCTTACTAATATCTTCTATTTCTTTGCTGAGACTTTCTATTTTTTTTAATTTGTTTCAGGTGTGTTTGTAATTGTTTGTTGAAGCATTTTATGATGGCTGCTTTAAAATCTTTAGCAGTTAATTCCAATATCTGTTTCATCTCAGTGTTGGTACCTATTATAAAATTCTGAGTATTTTCTTATGAAACTTTGAATATTTAAAATTTCTGTTTTAGCAGGTCTCCTTTGGCCCTATACTAGTTGAGAAACAGGGACACGGCCTTATTACTGACAGATGTGCTCTGAAGTTCAGGTTTCCTGCTAGGTCTCTGCTAAAACCACCCTGAAAGGGAGGGAAAGGGGTCTTATTACTACTGGATGGAGGTAGAAACTTCCACCTAGGCCTCTTTGACACAACAAAGAGGGAGATGAGTCCCATGTAATCTTCAGTGAACCCACAGAAGAGGAGCTTGTTGATGTTGGGTGGCGATGAAATTCCTACTTCCCCATTTGACCTTCTCTGACACCACCTTGGTGGTGGGAGGAAAAGCAGTGCCTTCTTACAGCCTATGGCTGAATCAGAATTGCTGGGGTGGTACATAGGCATAGTGTTTCAAAGCTGCCCTGTTGATTTCAATGTGCTTGCAAACAAGTTTAAAAACTACTGCTATAGAACTTAGGAGTCTGTTGGTAGTAAACTTTGCTATGCTTATCTGGAAATTCAGTATTTTGGCCCACTTCCTAAATCATAGCTTAGGCAGTGAACAGTTATTTTCTCTCAACATTTTGAAGATATTCTTTCATCATCCTTTGGTTTACATTTTTGCTTATGAGCAGTCAACTAACTTGTCATTTCTCTGCAGGTAATTGGGTTTTCCTTACTGCTGCTTTTAAGATATTTTATTATTTTATTTTATTTTTTTAATGCTTATTTATTTTGAGAGAGAGAGAGAACGTGCGCATTCATGGGGGAGGGGCAGAGAGAGAGAGAGAGAGAATCCCAAGTAGGCCTCACACTGGCAATGCAGAACCCGATGTGGGGCTCAATCTCATGAAGCTATCTAAGAGGCAGCTTCCCAGAGAACCAAACCTGCAATATCCCATTCTTTTTAGTCACTCCTTCAGAAAATCTGATTAAGATATGTCAGATTGTCTTACTTTGTCTCCCTAACTCTTTCTCTTTCACAACTTCCATCACCTTGAAGTCCTTTGATGCATTTTGGGCAATTTCCCAAGAGCTTTTTCTTTAGATTAACTCACTAATTTTATTTTCAGCTTTTTAAAAATGAGTTATTATCTTAAGATATTTCTTTACAGAGGCATCTGGGTATCTCAGTCAGTTGAGTGTCTGACTTCAGCTCAGGTCAGGATCTTGCAGTTCAAGTCCCACATCAGCTTGCTGCTGTCAGCCTGTCAGTGCACAGCCTGCTTCAGATCCTTTGTCTTCCTCTTTCTGTCCCTCCCCTATGTGTTCTCTCCCCAAAATAAAGAAATATTTTTTAAAAAGATATTTCTTTACAAAATTTTCTAGCATATTGACTTGGAAATTTTTAGTAAAATGTGTTTTAGATAAAGAGCATACAACTTTTAAAAAAGGCTTAGTGTCTTGGTTTGGTGCATCTCCTCCACTCAAATATCTAGTAACACACAAATATCCTCATACTCCCTCATGAATCAATTTTGGTAATTAATATATTCCTTTAATTTTTTGTATTGCAGTGTTAAATGTATTCGCACAATGTTTAACCTAATTTTTCTTAAATTTTCATCTCTTCTATTCTTGCAGCTATATCTTGTTTTCCATTCTTTTTTTTAAATGCTTATTTTATTTATTTTTGAAAGAGAGAGAGAGAGAGAGAGCATGAGCAGGGGAGGGGCAGAGAGAAAGGGAGAGACAAAATCCCAAGCAGGTTCTGTGCTATAGTGAGGAGCTCATGTGGGGTTCAATCTCACCAACAGTGAGACCATGACTTGAGCAGGAATCAAAGAGTTGGATGGTTAACCAACTGAGCCACCCAGGTGCCCCTCTTGTTTTTCGTTCTTAAAGTTTTTTCTTACTCTCTTTTTTTCTTTTGACTAATGCTTGCATTTTTCCAAACAATGATATTTTTGTACTATTGACTAACTCTTTGTATTTTTTCATTTTATTAATTTCTACATTTATCTTTATTGAATATTTTACCACTTACTGCTTGGCACAGGATAGGGACTGATTCTCTAATGCAAATAGTTGCATCTACTCTGATTTTACTGGTATATCTGGTATTATCCTGATACCTCAGAGATATTGTAAATTCAGCTCCAAACCACTGAAATGAAGTGAATATCACAATAAAGGGAGACAAATTTTTTTTGTTTTCCAGTGCCCATAAAAGTTATATTTAGACTATATCATACTCTCCTGTGTGCAATAGCATTATGTCTTAAAATGCATACTTTAAAAATACTTCATTGCTAAAAAAAATGCTAACCACTATCTGAGCTTTCAGAAGTCATAATCACTGATCACAGATCACCATAACAAATATAATAATAATGAAAAAGTTTTAAGTATTGTAAGTGTTACCAAAATGTGACACAGACATGAAGTAAGCAAATGTTGTTGGAAAAATGATACCAGTAGACTTCCTCAAAGCAGGGTTGCCACAAACCTTCAATTTGTAAAAAATGCAGTATCTGCAAAGCATATAAAATGAAACATAGTAAAGTGAAGTGTGCCTGTGCATCTACTCCTTAAGATATCCTGGAGCCAGTCTCATTTATTGTAGTAACCTCTTTTGGGTTGGGACTTCATCTTTAATCCTAACTCATTTCATTTCTACCTTAGAGAAATTACTCATAATTTTTATTACAATACTTGTATCCACTCTGATTATGGAATATGTGTAATAATATTTACATGATTTTGGACAGTAGAGGGAAGTTGAAACTTGTGTTGTTTGCCAACCTGATAAAACATTGATACTCTGTTTCTGGGATGTAAAGTTCTGCAGATACATATTAATTCAGTTATAATTTGCACATCCTCTATATCCTACATCCTTCACATGGAGTGTCATTGGGGGAGAGGTGGGTCACATTCTCCCAATTAACTCCCCTCACAGCTTTATGTCTCCATTTTGCCATATATGCACACATATGTTTTTCTAACAGTTCTTGTATTATATGGTTTGAGGCTAAGTTATGCTGAGCTTTAAGATTTATGGAGGTTATATCTGCATTGAAGGTTTACCCTTACAACATAAAATTATCCTCACAATCGGGTGTTAAGCTATTTGCATTTAATTCTAATCTGTTTTACCATCCATACTCTCTTTCACTTTGCACTTGGTCGACATACTGTTGCCCAACATTTTGTTACTGTTGCAGACTTAGAAAGGAGTGACTAAGACTGACTAGATGGTAGTAAGAGCTCACTGTTCATAAGTCAGTGTGACTGTCCTATGGGCACTGAACAGTAATAGAATCAATCCCTAAACAGGAAAGGGATATGACAAGGAACAACAACCCACGCTGAGCCAGTAGGTTTGTGCCTCATTTCCCCATCTGTTTCTGTTACTGTGGTAATAACCATGTGCCAAAATATATAGTAATCGACAATGACCATTGAGTAAGGTCCTACGGTGAAGATGACAGCTTGTTTCCAAGGAGGGAGCCTGAGAATCAGGTGGGGGACCCAATTGGTGATGTCTTCAATCAAACCCCAGGAGACCCTGTAGGCTTTCTGTGGGACCTAGTTCACATAATAATCAGGGGTGTCTGCCTACAGTGAGTTTGAAAGATTTCAAGGTTGATCAGTGTAAAAGATATGACCATAGGGTGGCAGAAGCACATGATGAGTTTTATTTGCACAATGCTTTGACAAGGTTGCAAGAGGGTAAGTGGGAGGACAATTACCTCAAGTGCTGGAGACCTTCCAAGGGCAAGTGTACTGGGGCCACAGAACTCCTGGGGGGAAGGAGACCAAAGAGAGGGTTTACATGTCTAGGTGATGTTGTGCAACAGTGGCGTGGGGTCTTTATAGACCTGGGGTTTATCTTATTTATGGCTTATTTATGTCAGCTTCAGTTTCACAGGCATCGTGAAAATTAATGAAATGAAATCTCATTTAGAAAGGAGTCAGGAGACCAGCAGGGGGAGTTCTCATGCTATTAGTCAATTGCAGATCCACCAGGAAGAGACACACCTTGCAAGTCAATACTACTTTAGGTACTACTTTGCTACCCTAGAAGGAGGAACAAAGGTTTTTCCCCTCTTGGGGGAATAGTGCAGACACTAAAAGACTATTACAAACTCAGCCAATGAAGTGCCACTTTACTTCAAACTCCTAGTTTATTCCACAGGGGTTTTTGTTTATGACAGCTCTCCCCTTTATTTTCCAAACTTGCCTATGGTTTTATGTTATAGACTCTAATTCTAAAGTTCTTTCTTGTCCAGCAAGAAAGCAGACACAGGATTAAAATATGAGAGATGGCTAATGTCTGGGAAAAGACAAATAAAGGTCCTTGCTCCGTCTATTTATTAAGACCAGAAGGCTTACAACGTGATGGGTGTACATAAAGAGACAATGAATCTGTGAACATTAACTCATGGGCATGAGGGAAAGGAGTTTTGAAGATATGCAGTGTTAGGGGTTTGGATCAATATAAACCAAAATCCTGGAGCCAGGCATATGGGCAGAAGGTTGTTAACCGCATTCAAGAGGCCTGTTTATTTTAGGTAGCTTAGGGGATAAGACAGAGCAAGTAACCTCAGGGTTAACAAGGCACCTTTCTTTTGCTAAACAGCTCTGCTCCAAGCAGCTTCACCTGTCTATACCTGTTTACCTGTTTGGCTAATTTGGTCCTTCCTTCCTGTGAAAGCAGCTTTCTGCTATATACTAAAATAGGGAGCGTTTTCACCCTGAATACCAAATCTTGTTTACTTCAAATACCTTTGTATTGGGGCCTTTGCCCCCCCCCCCATCTATTATGGGGGCTTTTGCCCGCCCTCTCTATGCTTATTTACCTAATCTAGTTTACCCAAACTTGGATGTGAGCATCCTATGGCTTTCTAATTCTTTATGCCTTGTTAACCCATCGATGCAAGCCCAGGAAATTCTTAAACTTATTCCCCACAGTTTCAGTGTAGTTTGCTTGTCCTGAATTGCAATTCTCTGCTATTCCTGTATAAACTCAATTTTGCTGGTAAAATAATAGGCAGTTTTATTTTGAAAGTTAATATTACACAAAGCAGGTTGTAAATTGTTAAAAATCTGCTTATTTGAGGGATCTTTAAAGCAATTCAATGTGTAAAAATGTTGCCAGTGGGCTTTGGGGCTAATAGGTCCTAGTCTGTCTGAAGAAGTAAACATAGGGGTCGTTTATAGACACCAACTTTGCTTGGTTAAGGGCCCCAACACTGACACTGCAGATGTGTCACCATTTCTTCAGTGTTGGCCAATCTGGGTTTGTTCTTCAGGTACATGTATGTCTCTTAACCTGTAGCTTGAAGGCTTTTTATTTCAGAAAAACATTACTAAAGTATAGTTTTAGTAGATATTCTGTTCCATTGATTTGGTTTTCCTTTTTAGTAAATCCTATCATACATATGTTAGGTCTTCTTTGACTATCTTCTTTTTCTATCACTTTCTCTCAAATCCATTTTTATTTCTTCCACCTTTTATTTACTTAAAAAAATGTTTATTTATTTTGAGGGGGGAGGGGCAGAGAGAGGTAGTCCCAAACAGGCTCTGTGCTGATAGTATATACATACAATGAAATAGTATCAATCTCATGTACCATGAGATCCTGACCCTAGCCAACATCAAGCGTTAGAGCCTTAACTGACTGAGCTATCCAGGCTCCCCTCTTCTTTTTAAAAAAAGGCCTTCATTTAATCTTATTCGTCTGAAAATATTATGCATTGTTATTTTCTCTTATGTTCCTTCTTGCTTAATTTTCATTTCTTAAATAACTTAGTTTATTCTCTTTCCTGAGTTTTGTAAACTTCTTTCAAAAATCTTATTTTTTTCCTATTCTCACGTTCCTTAATTTTTCTATTTCTTACTCTTACTGATTTTTAATAGTTTTTTTTTTCCATTTTCTTAATGGTTTTCTTCTTTATTTTTCTTTCTGGTTAAATCTTTCTGTCATGCTTTCATTGTCAGTGGGGACATTACTATATTCTCTTCTTTAAGTCTTATAGTAACTATGTATCTGATTCAGTTAATACCAGTTTCAATTGCTCATGTGTAAGTGCAGTGAATTTTTCTGGTTACAAGGAGCAATGGGAAGAATAACTATTTTACCTTCAAAGCTGCAGAGTTTTCTTTATTTCTCTTTAAAGAAATGATGAAAAGATGGCCTCTGACTTCTGAGATCTGCATCTTCCACTGCCCCACCCACTTTTTTCAGGGCCTTCTTTCTTTTGCCCTTATTGTCTCTGCCCAGCTCTATTTGGATTCTACTCCCATCAGTTTCTCCTCAGTTTGGGCTTTGTTCTGGAAAGAAGTTTTGATTTGTTAGTATCAAGATATTATAAGGGTTCAGACCACCTCAACATCTCCAGAAATTACTGCAGACCCTTGGCATTTGCCTGCAGATTGAGTCTGCATGACTTCCTCCCAGTTTTGGTGCTATTCTCAGATTGTACTTAATCATTTACTTCCTATCAGTCACTTGTGGGTTCTCCTATTCTCAAGAATATTATACCCCTCATTGCCTTCCCTTTGTATTTTCCTGTACAGATGCTGAATTCATGTTGGTTGTATAGGCATTGATTTATCCCCAAATGCTAGTATTTTGGAGATTGTAGGGTGATACCTTATTTTAAAACAGCTCTATTGAGGTATAATTGAATACATTAAAATGCATATATTTAGAACATATAACTTTTTAAAAAAGATTTTAAGTAATCTCTACACACATCATGGGGCTTGAACTTACAACCCCAAGACCAAGAGTTGCATGCTCTACCAACTGAGCCAGCTAGGCACTCTAGAATATATAATTTGATAAATGTTGACATATGGGCCTATAAAATCACCACACTCAAGATAGTGAATAGATCCATTACATTCAAAGGTTTAGTTATGTTTCTCTTCTGCACCTTCCCACCCATCCTATCCCCAAGCAATCACTGATACATTTATTTTTGCTAGTATAGATTACTTTGTACTTTCTATAGTTTTATATAAATTGAATCATACAGTACATACTCTTTTTTTCTGGCTTCTTATTTACCAAATTATTTTTAGAATCATCCATATTGGTGTGCATCAATAGTTCACTCCTTTTTATTGCTGATTACTATTTCATTGTATGTATATATCACTATTTGTTTATCCGTTCATGTTTTGATGGTCATTTATTTCCAATTTTTAGTCCTTACAAGCTAAGCTGCTATGAATATTCATGTATAAGTCTCCTTATAGGCATATATTTCTTTTTCTCTTGGGTCAAAACCAAGGATGGTATAGAATGACTGGATCATGTCATAGGTGTATGGTTAGCTTTCTAAGAAAATTTCAACCTATTTTCCAAAGTGGTTGTTACATTTTACATTCTCACTAACAGTGTATGAGAATTCAAATTCTACCACATTCTTGTCAACAGCTGTTATAGTCAGTCTTTTAAATTTTAGCCATTCTAATAGGTATATAGTGATATTTCATTGTAGTTTTAATTCCCACTTCCCTAATGATTAATGATGTTGAGAATATTTTCATGGGTTTATTTATTTATTATTTTTTATTATAGTTTATTGTCAAGTTGGCTTCCATATAACACCTGGTGCTCATCCCAACAAGTGCCCTCCTCCATGCCCATCACCCCCCTTCCCCTCCTCCCCACCCCCATCAGTCCTCAGTTTGTTCTCAGTATTTAAGAGTCTCTTATGGTTTGCCTCCTTCCCTCCTTAACTATTTTTTCCCCTTCCCCTCCCCTATGGTCCTCTGTTAAGTTTCTCCTGTTCCATGTATGAGTGAAAACATGGTATCTGTCTTTCTTTGCCTGACTTATTTCACTTAGCATAACACCCTCGAGTTCCATCCATGTTGCTACAAATGGCCAGATTTCATTCTTTCTCATTGCCATGTAGTACTCCATTGTGTGTGTGTGTGTGTGTGTGTGTACCACATCTTCTTGATCCATTCGTCAGTTGATGGACATTTAGGCTCTTTCCATGATTTGGCTATCATTGAGAGTGCTGCTATGAACATTGGGGTACATATGCCTCTGTGCGTCAGCACTCCTGTATCCCTTGGGTAAATTCCTAGCAGTGCTATTCCTGGGTCATAGAGGAGCTCTATTGTTATTTTTTTAAGGAACCTCCACACTGTTTTCCACTGCTGCAGCAGTTTACATTCCCACCAATAATGTAAGAGGGTGCCCGTTTCTCCACCAGCATTCTCGCCAGCATCTATAGTCTCCTGATTTGCTCATTTTAGCCACTCTGACCGGCGAGAGGTGGTATCTCGGTGTGGTTTTGATTTTATTTCTCGTGGCCTTATTTAAAATGTACCACAATCTCTTCTCCAATGAAAAAAAAATTGGGTTTTCTTATTGGTATGTTTTGGGAGTTTAGATATTCTTTAGATAGTGTCAATCCTTTGTCAAATTTATGCTTTCCAAAGATTTTTCTGGCAGGCTGTGGCTTATATTTTCATTCTCTTAACAGTAACTTTTAAAGAACAGTTTTTAGTTTTAATTTTTATGATGAACAATTTATCAATTTGTACTTTAATGGATAATGCTTTTGGTAGCATATCTAAGAAATCTTTGCTTAAGCCAAGGACACAAAGATTTTCCATGTTTTCTTCTATAAGTTTCCTAGTATTCAGTTTTGCATTTAGTTCTTTGCATAGTTTTTAGTCAATTTTGGGGTATAGTGTGATATATGGATTGAACTAATTAAAAAAACATATATATTGCTAGCACCATTTGTTAAGAAAGGCTATCCTTTCTTCACTGAGTTGCCTTTGTCAAAAATCAACTGTATGTATGTGTGTGTTTATTCTGGACTATTTGGCTCCACTGATCTATTTTTATCTCTTTATGTCAATACCACACTGCTTTGACTACTGTAGCTTTACTGTAATTCTTGATAATTCCAACTTTGAGAACTCCAACTTTGCTCTTTTTCAGAGTTGTTTTGGCTATTCTAGGACCTTTGCACTTCCATATAGATTGTAGAATTAGCTTACCTATTTCTGCAAAAAAGTCTGCTGAGATTTTCCCTGGGATTGCATTGAATCTACAGATCAATCTGGGGAAAAACCAATGCCTTAACAAAACTGAGACTTTTGCTACTTGAAGAAAGTATGTCTTTCCATTTGTTTAGACTTTTCTCTCAAAAATAGTTAGTAGTATTCAGTGTATTGATCTTTCATATATTTTGTCAAATTTCAAATTTTTAATTGCAAATAGTATCTTTCAAAAAATTGCAATTTCTACTATTTGGATAAAAATGTAATTGATTTCTGTATATTGCTCTGTATCCTGCAATGTTGCTAAATTTGGATATTAGTTCTAGCGGCTTTTTTATAGATTCAATTGGATTTTCTCCATAAACAACCATGTCATTGGCAAATAAAGACAGCTTTACTGCTTCCTGTTTAATCTGTATGCCTTCAATTTCTTTTTCTTGCCTGACTGTACTGACTAGAACTTCCAGTACAATCTTTGTTCAAAAGATGCTTTAATATTTCTTTTCATTTGTGTTTAAAAATAAATCATCAAGCAAATAATCACAGAATTATAGGGCCTGACAAAGTTTAGCTTTATCTAGTCCAGTTTCCTCTTTTTATCTATATGGAATCCAGATCTCTGGCCAGAGTTCTTTCCCCTACATAGTGGCAATACTCAAAACGATCATATATGATATATAAACTCTACCTTGGGCACCTTTGGTTTTAGTATATGCTATATTATTAATATGACACATAAACTGTAGCTTAGGCACATTTGTTTTCAGTATATACTATATTATTACTACATTAATGTCTATAGCATACATCTGCAAGTAAGCATCACCAAAACTGAATTCAGAAAACTGGAACATTTTATTGTCCTCCACTGTAATCTTGAATACAAGTTGTGAGAATGGAAATCCTTGCTTTGTTCCTAATATTAGGGAAAACATTTAGTATTTCATCATTAAGTTTGATGTCAACTGTAGATTTTTTTTGTAGATTCTCTTTATCAGGTTGTGGAAATCCCTTCCTATTACTATATTTGTTGAGAGCTTTTATCATAGATTTGTTTCCTATTTTGTCCAATGCTTTTTTTCTGTGACTAATAAGAATGTGGGTTTTGTCTTTTATTCTATTAATATGTTGTATTATATTAATTTTGGATGTTCCTTTTTTCCTTGTATGTGGGTGTCCAGTTGTTCAAGGACTTTGTTGAATAGACTAGTGTTCTCCATTGAGTTGCCTTCACTCCTTTGTTTTAAAGTTCAGTTGACTATATTTCATTAGTCTATTTCTGGGTTCTCTATTCCATTCCATTGATCTGTCTGTTCTTTCACCAAATACCAAACTGTCTTTATCATGGTGACTATAGTAATTCTTGAACTTCGACATTGTCAGACCTCCAACTTTGTTCTTCTCTTTCAATATTGTGTTGGTTATTCTGGGTCTTTTGCCTTTCCATATAAACATAGAATTTGTTTGTTAATGTCCACATAATAACTTGCTGAGAATCTGATTGTGATTTATAGGTCATATTGTGAAGAACTGATAATATTGAATTTTTCCTATCTAAGAGCATGGAATATCTCTTAAGTATTCTTTGATTTCTCCTTCACAGTTTTGTAGTTTTCCTCATATAGATCTTGCACATATTTATTGCTAAATACTTAATTTTTTGGTGCTAATATAAATTGTGTTGTTTTAATGTCAAATTCCTATTATACATTGCTGGTATATAGCAGAGCAATTGACATGTGTTTATTAATCTTCCATCCTGAAGCCTTACTATAGTTGCTTATTAGCTCTAGTTTTTTTTGATTGTTTGGAATTTTCTTCATAGACAATCATGCCATTTGCAGTCTTATTCCTTCCTTCCCCTTATATCCTTTTCTTGTTCTTATTGCATTAGCAAGGGCTTCTAGTACAGTGTTGAATAGGAGTGGTGAAAGGGGACATCCTTGCCTTGTTCCTCTTATGGGGAAAGCATCTAGCCTTTCACATACATCACATGAAGTATGATGGTAGCTGTGGTCTTGTAGATGTCCTTCATCATCCCTCCTCTTCCTAGTTTACTGAGACTTTTTATCATGAATGGGTCTTGGATCTTGTCAAATGCTTTTTCTCTATCTGTTGATACGATCATATAATTTTTCTTCTTTAGCATGTTGATGCAATGGATTGCATTTTTTTTCAAATGTTGAACTAGTTTTGCATCCTGGAGTAAATCTTATTTGGTTATGGTGTATAATTCTTTGTATACATTGTTGGATTTGATTTGCTAATATTTTGTTGAGTATTTTGCATCTATGTTCAGAAGAGATATTGGTCTGTAGTCATCCTTTCTTGTAATGTAATTACCTGTTTTTGGTGTTAGGATAATGCTGCCCTCCACTTTCAAGAAGAAATTGTGGAGAATTGGTGTCAACTTCAAATATATGGTAAAACTTACCAGTGATACCATCTGGGCCTGGTGCTATTTTGGAAAAATATTAATGACTGAATCAATATCTCTAGTACATACAGGCCCATTCAGATGATCTAGTTCTCCTTCTGAGAATTCTGGTAGATTGTGTCTTTCAAGGAACTGGTTCATTTCATCTAGGTTATCAAGTTTGTGGGCACAGAGTTATCTATAATGCTCCTTTATTATCCTTTTAATGTCCATGGAGTCAATAGTGATGGCCCCTCTTGCATTTCTGCTAAGACTAATTTGTGTCTTCTCTTTCTTTCTTGGTTAGATTGGCTGGAGGTTTGCTGATTTTTTTTTCATGTTTATTTATTTATTTTTGAGAAAGAGAGAGAGTGGGGGAAGGGCAGAGAGAGAGGGAGACAGAGAATCCCAAGAAAGCTTCACACTATCAATGCAGAGCCTTATGCAGGGCTCAATCTCATGACCGTGAGATCATGACCTGAGCTGAAATCAATAGTTGGACACTTAACCAGCTGAGTAACCTAGGAGTCCCAAAAGCTTATTTAGATCTTTCTTCTTTTCTAATATATATATATTCAGTACTCTAAGTTTTTAAGTACTGCTTTTCCTGCATCTCAAAAACTTTGACATGTGTTCTCATATTCATTTGGTTTAAAATATGCATTTTCTTAAATTTGAGAGACAGAGAGAGCATATGCAAGCAGGGGAGAGGGGCAGAGGGAGTGAGGGGGAGAGAGAGAGAGAGAGAGAGAGAGAGAATCACAGGTAGGCTCCACACTGTCAGCACAGAGCCTGATGTGGGGCTCAATACCATGACTCTGGATCATGACGTGAGCCAAAATCAAGAGTTGGACATTTAACCGACTGAGTCACCCAGGCACCCCAGTTTAAAATGTTTTTAAAAATTTCTCTTGACCCATGGGGTATTTAGAACTATGTTGTTTAATTTTCAAATATTTGGGGATTTTTGACCTTTATTATTGAATTCTAGTTTAACTCCATTGTGGGCTGAGAGCATACATTGCATGATTTCAATTTTTAAAAATTTGTTTAGCTGTGTTTTCTCTCTCAGACTGTGGTCTAACTTGGTGAATGTTCCATGTGAACTCAAGGGGAATTCATAAATCTAGTTGACTGATGCTAAATTACGTTAAATGATGTGTTAAATTCTATCAGTATTAATTTTCTACCTGCTGAATTTGTCACTGAGTTTTCAATCAATAAAGCTGAAGACTCCAACTGTAATAGTGCATCTGTCTGCTTCTCCTCGCAGTTTTGTTTCTTTCTTTTTTTTTATGCCTTATTGTTAGGGCATACACATTAAGGATTATGTCTTCTTGGGAACTTGACTCCTTTATCATTATGTAATGCCCTCTTTTTTCCCTAATTTCCCTTGCTTTCAAGCTGGCTCTGCTGAAATCATATTGCTTTTTCGGTTTTTCTTTCAATCAGTGTTAGCCTGGTATATCTTTTTCCATTCCTTTACTTGTAATCCACCTGTGTCTTTATATTTAAAGTGAGTTTCTTATTGACAAATGTAGTTGGGTCTTAGTTTTTTAACCCTGACAACTTCTTTTAATTGGTGTATTTAGACCATTCATATTTAAAGTGATTGTTGATAAAAGTAGATTACTACCTAACATATTTGTTAGTGTTTTCCATTTGTTGCCTTTCTTCATTTTTTCTATTTTTGGTATTTTACTTTTTTCTGTCTTTTATGGTTTTAATTGGGCATTTCATATTATCTCTCCTTTATTAGCCTATCGGTTATACTTTCTTTTTTAACCTTTTTAGCGGTTGCCCTAGGTTTTGTAAAATACATTTACAACTAATTCAAGTGCTCTTTTGAATAACACCATACTTCTTCACAAGGAGTCTAAGAGCCTTATAACAGACTATTTCCAATTCTTCCCTCTCATCTTTGGTAACATTGCTGTCATTTCATTTACTTACAAGGCATATTAACCAAATACACTGTTGGTGTTGTTATTTTGAATAAACTGTTACCTGTCAGGTAAACTAAAAATAAAATGTAACGTCTGGATTTTAACTGGACTCACATTGAATCTACAGATTATATTTAAATCCTTACAATTTTGGGTCTTCTCACTTATGAATTGGTTACCTATCTACATCTGGGTCTTCTTGTGTCTTTCAGAAATTTAATAATCTTTTCTATAAAGTCACATCTTTTAGATTTATTTCTAGGATCATAAAACTGTTGACTCTTGTTACATGAAGCATGCAATTATAGGAGGCAATGTTATATTTTTTTCACTTACGCCAGTTTGAAATGTTTCCTTGCAACTACGGGAGTCCAGATTAATACCGGTAGAGTGTCAGGGAATGATGGAGAACTCAAGAGACACAGCACTTTGAAAGGGAAAACTGGCATACCCTAAGTGAATTGGACAATGGGGCAGTCTTGAAAAAATTAAAAGCAGAAAATTGATATATCATACCTATATGTGTACAGAAAGAAAGGAGCCATCTGTAAGGAAAAGGTTTGTAGAGGAAATGGACTTGAACCCAGATGTAGCTGAGTACCCAGCTTTATTTGTGTCTAAGTGTAGTGTCCAAGAGAGGAAGAGTGCAGTGTGGGGCAGTAGCCAATGACCTGGTGCAGTGTAGTGTAGAATTAACTAGGTGAGCTTTGATCCATATTGCCTAATACAAATCTTGACTCAGCCTAGCTCTGTAACTATTTAACCTTTCTGTGTCTGTTTCCTTATCTAATAAAAGTGAGAATAATATTGATACCTAAGTCACTGGTTAGGATGAGGATTAAATAATATCCAATTAAGTACTTATAACAATGCTTGACAGAGAAAGCACATAAAAATGAAGGGGCACTGTTCCCCTACATGGATCGCCACAGGTATCTTCAAATTTCTGACTTTTGTGAGTCTAGATAAACATTCACACAGTTTTCTCAGAATTCCTACGGTCAAGTATCTTCTCTTTTATAATAGATTATCCAGATACTTCCATCATGTTTTCTTACATTCAGCAGCACACATAGCACAGTTAGAAACGCCCGTTCCCAGGCCATGTCTGCCTGTCAGCTGGTCTAGACATCCCTTCTAAATTTGCAATAAACTATAAAAATTTATTAACAATGAAGAAAAATTAGAGGTATCAGATACTCCAAAGGAAATGAGATTTAAAATAAATTCTAGAAAGTGGTTATTTTGGGAAGGGACTGGGACTAGGAAAGGGGACATATATAGTATCTCATCTCTAAAAAAAATCTGAAGCAACTGTAACTACTGAGATGTGATAAAGCTGGGTGGTGATTATATTGTTTATTATTTTGTTCTCTACACTTCTGGTTGAACCACTTGAAATCATTAAGAAATGTTAAGTAGTTACTGTGGTAGAAAAGACATAACATGAATGTGGTTGGAGTACAGTAATTACTGTGAAAATAAGCAAGACTCATGAACTTCATTTTAAATCTCATTGAAAAGTGCAGGAACACACAAACACACACACAAGGACTGCTTCAAAAAGGATTTTTAAAACAACCGTGAGGACTGTGAATTTCACTGAAATTAGTTCGTATGTATTTATGTTATATATTTATTAACAGTTGGAATAAAAGGATACTAATTTTCAATTTTTCAGAGTTTATTTATAAAGAAAAAATACAGAATGATTTTAATAGACAAAGTACCCAATTCCTTCTTATTTTCTTTCTTAGTGGGTGGGGGGGGGAAGTATATAAGACACAATTGTCGTGACCTGTATTGATTAATCTTACAAGTGATGTTGACAAAAACTATAAAAATCTAAGCTTTAGAGAACAGTCATGTTGCCACCGGGAGTGTATATGTACATTAGTATAAGTTAAACTCAGTCTATATCCATACAATCCTTTTACACCCTTTTGCATTATCATTTGGCTTTCCTTAACCCCTTCTGTTCTCCACGAGATTCTAAGCAGGACGGATACCTGGCACATTCTCTCATCTCCTGCCAAAGAGAGCGGAGGTGGAATGTTCTCCCAGCCTCCATTCTCCTTTACTTTTATTCCCGTTAGGCCTGCTTTGCATCCTTGCTAAGATTCATAGGAGAGCAGGACTCTGCACTAAGATGAAGAATCAGGAAATCAGTCTGGGCACTTCCCTGCCCCCTGGTGGTGCACAGGGAACACAAGCAGGCCAGAGCAGTCTGGCTCTTTGCAGGGTGGGGCACTAAATTCACAGACCAAGTGAGACAAGAGGAGACAGAGAAGCAGCGATTCTGTGCACTAGAACAGACTGGATGGTTGCTGCAGGCACCTTCTCTGTGTCTCTGACCTGTCAGCAGTATGAGGTCTGATGAGAATCTTCAGGTAAGTGCCCTCATGATTAGTGGGCCCCCAGGAGCCATGGGGAAGGTTGGGGAACGGCATATCCCACAGGTGAAAATCTTGACCGGCTACATTGATTTTTTTAATTATAATAATAATAACATTATAGTAAATATTTATAATAGGAATAAGAAATCATAGAAACTTGCTGCAACAGTGTTTTCATGGCCTCCTCCTTTATTGACTTGAGACTTACAACCTAAGTGTCTGATCTTTTTATTTAACATTATCCCAAATGGTAACAATGGTAGTTATGATTAGGAAGAAAACAGGGGCATTTGAAGTGAGAAGCATTTGTACGGGGTTGTTGCCTGGGACCACCCCACAAGCTTCTCTGGGTAATGGAGGTAAGGGGGCTCCTTTGATAGTGGAGATGGTAGAGGCTTAGCTTGTATCACTCTAGGCCAGAGCCCTGGGCCTGGCTAATCTGGGCTGTGTGAAAACCCTGTCCCCAAGAGGATTCTGTTGCTAGAAGTTGCCCACCTTGTCCCTGTAAGAACAGTGCAAGAATGTAGGGCTGGTGTACCTCCAACCGGAACCCCAAGGGAGCATGATAAAGGGACTGAAAGATGCTGTTTACGGACGAAATTTTACTCAGATCAGTTCTCAGCCTGCCTTTCCCAAGTTTCTGTATCCACCAGACTGGAAACTTTCTGAAAGAAATGCCCGAGATTTCTCCATTGCCCTTTTAGCCCAGGACCAGGTAAAAGAATTAAATAATGATCAACAAAATCCTCATCTAAAACAGTTGTTGTCTACTACTGCCCCAGCCTCTGGGCTGCATCATTGCTTCTGAACATGAAACCACCAAGGCAGTCTGGCCCAACAATGAGCCATTTCCTCCTAGGGAAAACTGGTCGCATGTGCAAAGACCCTCTTCCAAAGCCAAATGCCCACTTCCTGGCCCTCAGGGACTTTCCTCTCATTGGTCTCAGCTGGGCCATCAGTTCTTTGAGAAGATGCTATTGGGCTGCAAATGGGTAGGAGGCAGTGGGTGGAAACTGCTGGGATATTGAGGAGTTGGCAAGGGCCTCTGGGGACCAAGTCCTTCAAATTCAACACCTACCAAGACCATAATATATGTTCAATAATATTTAAATAATGGTTGCATAAAACTAAATTAACAAGAAACCTATGATACTCTATGTACAAAACCTGAAAGACTCCACCAAAAAATTGCTAGAATACATGAATTCAGCAAAATCACAGGATATAAAATCAATATACAGAAATGTTGCATTTCTACACACCAATAATGAAGCAGCAGAAAAACAAATCAAGGAATTGATCCCATTTACAATCACACCAAAACCAGTAAGATACCTACGAATAAACCTAATCGAAGAGCTAAAAGATCTGTACTCTGAAAACAATAGAACACTTGTGAAAGAAATTGAAGACCACACAAAAAATTGGGGAAAAAAAATCCCATGCTCACAGGTTGGAAGAACAAACATTGTTAAAATGTCTATATTACCCAAATCAATCTACATATTTAATGCAATCCCTATCAAAATACCACCAGCATTTTTCTTCTATAAATTCCTTCAAATTTATATGGAACCACAAAAGACTCCAAATAGCCAAAGTAATCCTAAAAAACAAAAGCAAAGCTGGAGGCATTGCAATTCCAGACTTCAAGCTGTATTACAAAGCTCTAGTCATCAAGACAGTATGGTACTGGCAAAAAAGCAGACATATGGATCAGTGAAACAGAATAGAAAGCCCAGAAATAGACCCACAACTGTATGGTAGCATAATCTTTGACAAAGCAGGAAAGAATATCCAATGGAAAAAAAGACAGTCTCTTCAACAATGGTGTTGGGGAAAACTGCGCAGTGACATGCTGAAGAATGAAACTGGACCAATTTCTTACACTATACACAAAAATTAATTCAAAATGGATGAAAGACCTCTTTGTAAGAGGTCAAAATCCTGAAGGAGACCAAAGGCAGCAACCTCTTTGACCTTGGCCAGAGCAACTTCTTTCTAGACACATCTCTGGAGGCTAGGGAAACAAAAGCAAACATGAACTACTGGGACCTCATCAAGATAAAAAGCTTCTGCACAGCAAAGAAAACAATCAACAAGACTAAGAGTCAGTCTACAGAATGGGAGAAGCTCTTTGTAAACAACATAGCTGATAAAGGGTTAGTACCCAAAATCTGTAAAGAACTTATCAAACTCAACACCCAAAAAACAAATAATCCAATTCAGAAATGGGCAGAAGACATGAAGAGATGTTTTCCAAAGAAAACATCCAGATGGCTAACAGACACAAGAAGATTCTCAGCATCACTCATCATCAGGGAAATACAAATCAAAATCATGATGATACCACCTCACACCTGTCAGAATGGCTAAAATTAACAACACAGGAAACAACACATGTTGATGAGGATGAAGAGAAAGGGGAACCCTCTTACATTGTTGGTGAGAATGCAAACCAGTGCAGCCACTCTGGATAATAGTATGAAGGTTCCTCAAAAAGTTAAAAATAGAACTATCCTACGACCCGGCAATTGCACTACTAGGTATTTATCCAAAGGATACAAAAATACAGATTTGAAGGGCTACATCTACCCTGATATTTATAGCAGCATTATCAACAATAGTCAAACTACGGAAAGAGTCCAAATGTCCATTGACTGATGAACAGATAAAGAAGTGTCATATATACATATGGAACACTACTCAGCCATCAAAAAGAATGAAATCTTGCCATTTGCAACAACGTGGATGGAGCTAGAGTGTATTATGCTAAGTGAAATAAGTCAGTCAGAGAAAGACAAATATATGATATCACTCATATGTAAAATTTAAGAGACAAACAGATGAACATATGGGAAGGGAGAAAAAAGAAAGAGGGAACCAAACCATAAAGATAGAAAACAAACTGAGGGTTGATGGAGGGAGGTAGGTGGGAGATGAGCTAAATGAATGATGGGTACTAAGGGCACTTAGTACAAGGGCACTTGTGATAAGCACTAGATGTTATATGTAAGTGACAATTCACTAAATTCTACTCCCAAAACCCATGTTACACTATATGTTAACTATAATTTAAATAAAAATTTGAAAAAGAAAAACAAAAAACAAAAAGCCCAAAGCAGAAGAAAAGCTCTAGGGATGGGAAGTGTGTGAGTATACATGGGGGAGAGCCTTTGCTACTCCCAGAACATCCTCCCACTGCTGATAATGCTGTCTTCCATTCACGGAAGCCTTGGAGGTCCAAGTGACCTCTGCACTTGGAGGGAAGTGAGAAGACTGAGGATGGGGGTATCTGTTTAGACTACGTGTCAGGGGTGGGAGAGATGTCACACAGCTCATAGGCTGCACAGGGTTTCATTCCCAGCCCTCAACTTACAAATTCCTCCAGGGGTGGACACTGAGCCCAACCTGGCTGGGCCCTGATGAGTCTGATCACTCTTGGGAGCAGAAGGCCAGTGCAGGCAACTCCTTACCCCAGAACCACTCACACTTTTCTTACACAGGTAATCTATGTTCATTATGGAAAAAAGCCACATCACTCTTTATTGGACGCTAGCACCAACACCAGCCCCCTTCTCTCCAGGCATAGGGGCACGTGGGCAAGGGGCTCCGTCCCCCGGCTGGGATGCAGTGGAAGCCTGCCCCCACTACTACTCTCCTAGCGCCAGCACCCTCTTCAGTGCCTGGGGCTGCTTGCTCAGGTTTGTTCAAACTCCTGCTCACAGTAGCCTATATTGAGGGGTTGGGCCTGGACACCTCGCCTGCAAGAGGACATGAAGAAACAGGACAAGATGAGCCACTCAGACAGGGGTCAGTCTGAGGCTCCAGCAACACCTCCACCACAACCAACAGTCTCCCCTTCCCTTATTTCAGTGGATTTCAAACTGCCACTGTACACCAGAATTACTTGGGCATCTCATTTCCAGAGATTTCTTGCTCGGCCTAGGGTCATGTGTTGGCAAGAGTCTGCATCTGAACAGTTGCCCCAGGTGATTTTGACACAGGGACATCCAGGAATTTGAGGGGACACCTCCCTATTTCTAATCTGCTTGTCTCTGTACCCGGGTCCTAAATAACTCAGGACCTTTAGAAAGGAGCTGATGCCTAAGGGGTGCCTAGTGTTCTTGGTCCACTGAGCCCCCCTTTAATGACTCCAACGCTCTAAATGCAGTGGTGGTGGGGGACCAATATGCTGTCCTGTCCCTGCAGAGTTGTGGACATGAAATCCTTTTCAGCCTCACAAGTTCCAGGATGTGACCAGTCTCCATAGGGGACCTCTGGGCATGCCTCCTCTATTATCCAAATGAGCAACGTGCTTAGAGATGGTAAGGAACAGGCTCAAAGTTGCCCAGTGAATTTCAGGCAGTTGAGGCCTAGGCCTTGCCATGGCTGGCTCTCAGCTCTGCACCAGGCTGCGTCCATCAGTTCCTCAAGACTTAGTCAATGAATAAATCAGGGAAATGACCACCTTACGCAGGCCCATCCCCAACACTGGCACAGCTGTCATGGGAGCCCATAAAGGCATAGCCATGGCTAAGCACAGAGACTATGAAGCTGGCTTGCATCAAATCCTGGTTCTGAGTGATTACTTACTTAACTTCTCTGTGCCTCAGTGTCTATCTCTGAAGTGGGGATAAAACTACCTACCTTACAGGGTTGTGGTTAAGATTCAATGAAATAAGGCCCATAAAAAGCTGAGAACTGTGCCTGCTGCACAGTAAGTCTCTGTAAGCGTTAGCTATTCTTAGTATTCTTTTCCTGTCAGTAAGCCCCCAACTTGCCCACCCACTGTGGGAAGGCCCCAACATGGCTTGCTTACCTTAGTAGCTCACAGCGGAATTGTGTCAGACGTTTTAAGGCAAAGTCCAGGAGAGTCACCGACTCGTTGCTCCACAGCCTTTCAGCAACAGCCCCTGCCCTGGGCCTGGAGGGAAGGGTCATGTACCAGGTTGGCTCCTGTATTCCCTGCAAAGGTTCTGGACACCCACAGGCTACTCTCTCCTATTTAGGCACCCTGGACTCAGGGCCAAGGTTATTCAGAGCAACAACCTGGCTGGAGGGCTCCTAGGGACTTCTAGAGCTCACCTCCATCTTCATTAAGATATGGACCCTTGATCCCACTCTCCTCCTCTCCCAAAGATATGGAACCAGAGTGAGTTGTAAAGACATCATGAACTGTATTGACAGGAGTAACAAAACGTACAATCTACATATCCAGCCAGGCTTAGTGAGGCTGCTGGGGAAATAGCACTAAGGAAGTCTTATCGCAGGAATCATGGACTTAAGTGCTGGATCCTGAGCAAGTCATCTGTGCTTTCCAGGCCTCAGTGTCTCTATCTGTGAAGTGGGGATAACAATCTCTATCCTGTGTCCCTAGTGGGTTGTTGGAGGAGTGTATAGTTACATGAGTATTAGATACAAACAGAAGGATCACTGCAATGCTCCTTCTCTCAGGACTGGAAGGAGGTACTTGCCGGGGGTGACTGGACAGGAGTGAGTCTATAAAGGAAAACCCATGCCCACAAGCCCAACCACCCACATCCTCAGGGAACCCTTACCAGAGTCTGGGGACCAGATTTGTGCTGTCCACATACTCTCCCCACATACAGGCCTCTCCACCGATCACTAGAGCCTTCTGCTGAGTGCTACCTGAGGGAAAACAAGCAACAACAGGCTGCTGGGAACGAGGGGAGTAACCCCAGGGTATCCACTGAACCACCTTCCCAATGTAGCCGTCTCTTCAGATAGGTCATCTCATCTCACCTGAAGGTCTAGCCCAGACCCTCCTGTCTCCCACCCTGTGCACCAGCCCAGCCTCCTGGGGTCAGCAAGGAGAGCTCCCTGCTTTCACCTTCAAATGCCAGAGGCTCCACCATGTAGAGATCTGTCCAGTCAGGGCCATAAGTTATGTGATTCAGGTACCAGGGGGCAGAGAGCAGGGCACGCAAGCCAGCTCTGGTGATTAGCTCCAGCTCCTTCAAATAATTTACTGGTACCTCTTCTCGCCATACCTGGATGATTGTATCTGGAGGAACCTGTCACAAAAGGTCAAATGGCAGTGATGGCATACAGCTGAGGAGATTTCTGGGCCACATTCTTATGCAAGCAAACTAGGCCAAAGGGTATGTGCCTGCTCTGTTCCCAAGCAGCAGACTATTTCCCCATGATTCCTAACTATTAAGCTCCTAGCCCAGTGCAGAGGCCAGGGGTTCTATCGACCCTAGGAGTCCTTCCAGCTGCTTCCTCAGTCCTTCTGCGGCCTCCTTGTCCACAATGAGATAGTAATACTGTCTGGGAGCTAAGGGAGGCAAGCAGTGGGGCCCAGGAGACTTGTCAAGAGCTGCCATATCCAAGAATCTCCAGATGTTTCAGAGGAGGAGATAAAGTTCCCATAGAACCCCTCCATTTGGCAAGAGGCTGGGGTCTAACTGATCAACAATGAAGGAGAAGGGAGCCCTGCTCTCAGACCTGGGAGACCCTAGTCTATGTTCGGAAAAGAGAATCCAACCCAGCATGCCAATCTCACGAATCCTAAGTAACCTATAGCAGCAGAAATAACTCTTGATCAGTTTGTGGTGAGGAAAGATAGAAGCACTGACACTCACACCCAGGGCTCATACCTCTGTGACCTTTCTGGGGGGGAAAGGAGAGATGGCCCCCAGTGCTCTGAACATTAAAGCCTAATCCAAACCCCAGGAGGACCAGTCTGTGCAGACGCAGGGAAGGGCCAAGAGACCAGAGGGAAGCACTGCAGGTGGTTCCTTCTCTCTATGCCCCTGGCTCACCTTCACTTTATTATCAAACACCTCCTGCCACACCACATAGCCCTTGCCATAGGCAGAGACGATGTTCAGCAGTCTGGAGAGTGAAGAAAGGGTCTGGTCAGCTCAAATAGGTTCTAGGCCACTGGTGCCAGTACTCTAGGGGTTCAGGCTGCCTAGGGGCCCGTTCCTAATTGAGCAGGGTCTTCCCCAGCTGGGAGCTGACTACTCCAAAGCTGAAAAGATAGAACAAAGTACCCCTTTAGGGACCCAGAGGGTGGTCAAGCAGGGCCTGGTCCTGGTATGAAAGAGAGGACCCCACAGGAGGTGATCCCAATGGATGTTGCCCACCCTCTTTCCTTCCTCACGTTTGGATATAGAAGGACTCCAGCTGCTTGAAGTCATTACCAAAGCCTTTCTTCTTCATAAAGGCCTGGATATCTGGGTTGGACCTCCTGAATCCCAAGAGAAAATGGAGATTAATTCTTTCAACATCCTCAAAGCCCGGAGCTTGGCGATTAGTCATCTGGGTTCCCATCACTTCTTTTTTTCACCTGAAAAACTAATCAACTTTGGATCTCAGAGACCCCAAATATGGCAGGTGTTGCTGAACAAAGCTGTGTAATGGGGGCTACTGACATAGGCTGAGAAAGGATGAGTTTGGACCTGAAGAGCTTTAAATTCAAACTCTCAACAAGAACACATAGTAACCTATCTGGACTACAGCATGTGGGTCTGAGGTCTTGGTCTAGGGCTCTGGCACACTGGATTCTGGCTTCTCTGTTTAATCTCCTACCCAGGCATACTCTGCTTTTCCCTTAACATTTATTCTTTGTTCCAAATGGGTACAAGTGTTGCTGTTACCTGGTGCAGCTCCCTCTCACAGTTCCTCCTGGAATGTTTTCTCCCTCCTCTACTGTTCAAAAAAGTCAGCTATTTCCCCAGATCCAATTCTAATGCCCGCTTCTCAGAGAAGCCCATCAACCTCTCTTACGCTAAGTAGATCTGAGGGTTTGAATCTTACAGTTTAATGCCTACCAAACAATTTCATACAGTAGTCTCAAATCACCTGTGTCTTCACTCTTCAACCAGACTATTTTAGGTCTTCAAAAGCAGGAATTTTTTTTCCCTATTCTGGATTTCCCCAGGACATTCTGTGCCCTTATCTGGTTCTCCCATATGTATCTCAAGGATATGACAGGAGGAAGGGATAGTTTCACATTCACAACTGTGCCAAAATCAGGTAGGGCCTCAATACAGGGGAAAGAGGAAAGCCCTAAGACCTGAGCCATCTGGACTGAGGCAGATTGTTCTCAGAAGTTAGCCCTGAGGAGTAGCTGAGAGAGACAGCCTCTCAGGAGCTAACCTCTATTCTGAGTGAGCAATTCCACAGGTAGGGATGGGAAGACCAAAGGGATCATACCAGCAGGTGAAATCAACCTCATCTCCTCCAAGGTGAAGATAAAAATCTGGGAAGACAGAGCTGACCTCCAAGAAGAACGTGCTCATGAATTCATAGGTAGTGTTGAGAATGGGATTTACTGGTCCAAAGGTGCCAGAGGGACGAGACCCAGAGTAGCAAGGAGTCAATAATCCAGGGAAACCTAGGTCGACAGAGAACCCCACATAAGTGTCACAAATACATAGACCTCCACACAGTCATATACTTAAGGACATTAAGTTGCACAAAGGAAGATAACTGCTCATAAAAACAACACGCACATAACCAGGGACACCAGGCACTCACATACACTAGTGATCATGAACTTTTAGTCACAAAGAAATAAAAATATATCCACTATCATCCAGTCAGAGGCTGGATGTCTGGCCATCTGGATCCCTATCAAGCTATCAGCTATCAAGATACATACTCTTGCCTTAACATATTGCTTCCAGCAGGGGTCACCCTTGCTCCCAAAGGCTGCTCTCCTACTGCCTTTAGGCAGGAAAACAGAGAGCCTGATCCCACCAAATCGGCAAAATCTTTTCTTCCACTCTACAGCACAACTAACAAGAGCATCATTAAGACAAAGGCATCTGAAAAGAATATGCCCAGAGGTTAATAGTAAGAAGTGGCCTCCTTGGTCCAAAATAAATTCTGCCTATCTAAATTTCCAAGTGGAAGTTGTTGATGGAAAACATTCTTCCAGGGACCAAGGCCCGGCACACCACATCCAAGAGTCAATGCCCTGAAGCCCATTGAAGGGGACCAGTAGACTCCCTCTACACGACATTACTCTTACCTGGTCCCCAGGACAGAGTGTGGCCAGGAGTGTCAAACTCTACCAACACACGGATACCCCGAAGCCGTGCATACTCAATCACCTCTTTCACATCCTGTGCTGTATAGACATGGGTGACAGGATTGTAGGACCCCTGAAAGGCAAGACACCCATAGCAATCTCATTTCCTGAAGCCTAGGAGGGTAGAAGATACTCAAAATGCCTTCAGGAAACCTACAGCTCTTCGGTATCAGGGACTATCTCTAAGGACCTTTATCAGAATTTCCCATAAGCTATCACATCTATTGCTTTATCTGAGTGTCATAATGCCAGTGAGACAAGAAGATAGGTAGGTAACACAATATAAAGAAACACCAGGAGAGATGATCTCCTAATTGTCACAGAGAAAATTAATGGCAAAGTTTTGACTCAAACTTAGGTCTCCTGATTCCAAATCCAGTGCCCTTCCTCTAAGTCAGCATGTCTCTAAAGCTGGCTGGTTAGGATGAGAGCCAGTGTCCTTGCCAGCAGGGCCATAGCCAGGCTCAGACATCAGCCCATAAACTTGGTCTTGGAGAAATTGTGACATACCTTTCTGGTGAGCTCTGGAAAAGTGAAGCTCTCATATGGGAAGGAAGAGTCGTCGACCAGATGCCAGTGGAACACATTGAATTTATTGTATGCCATGACGTCCTGTAGACCAGAGCACATGCCGTGAGCCCACCACAGCCTCTCCACTTTCCCAAGGTAGGCATTCTGGCAGGCTGCTCCACATACCCCAATAGGCTCAGGCTGCCCCAGCTTCCTGGTAAGTGTTCATAGGGTCTATGTATCAAATCTTCCCACCAGGGAGTGCCTGCCATAGAGGGAAGACCTAGCACATTCCATCTTCCTGGGCACACCCAAAGATGGCTGAGGAGGCACTGTCTTCTCTTTTTGAGATGAATTTTAGCCACACTGAGAGGATGGCTGAAATTATGTGGTACACTGGTCTTCCCAAAACACCACAATACCTTGAAGACTAATACTTCTTCCTGCCATTTGTTTTAGGTTGTCTGACTAATGTTTATCCAAACTGTGCAGTCTATTGTTGAATTTAGTAATCTGATAGCCCATAAATCTCAGAGCCAGGACTGACAGATGTGTCCACTGCTTTGATTCCATCAGAGGAGCAAAAGAAAAGGTAGATACATTAGTTGGATCAACAACTGTAAGATAAGTTTGCCTATCAAACTCAAAACAGGAACATCGCCAAATAAGGCTTTTGAACATCTTTCCTATAACTTTGTCCTAACTAAGCTAAACTGCTATGTCAAAAAAGTCAGTTCTCCAAACCACCTTCTGCATTCCTGGAGATAACCTGGACATTGGTCCAGAGTAGCCAGTGAGGTAGATTTAAATCACTTCTCTTTTTCGGTCTTAGAGTGGGTCATCTTTTCCATTTTTCCTTAGGAGTTCCTAAAGTTACATACATTCCTCCTGTAACTCTTTAGGAATATGGCAGCTGGTCTATCCCTTGCCCCAACACCCCAGAACACTAAGGGCAAAGATGGCCTTAAGGCCTGGGTACCAGAGTGTCCAGGATGCTAGTCAGTGGCAGGTAATGGCGAGACGTATCCAACAACAAGCCCCGGTGAGGGAAGCGGGGAAAGTCTTCAATCCTGGTCATGTTGATAAAGAACTGTGTGGACCAAACATTAAATAAGTCAGGATTCAAAGGGAACTCACCATGGGAACAGAGGGGGATGAGGAAAGTCTCCTAATCTTTCAAAAGCCAATCTATGACTGTTCTGTAGAGTAACTGTCTCCTCAAATGCCTCACACCTCTACCTCAACGACCACCGGCAGGCACCTGTCAGAGAGCAACAGTCCCATGCTAGCCAGATACAGGTGTGTGGGACAGCTATACAAATTCTGGATTTTCACTTTCATCTGTTTCCTTTTTTTTTTTTAAGTTTATATATTCATTTTGAGAGAGAAAAAGAGAGAGGGGGATAGGGAGGGAGGATGGGCACACATGTGCATGAGCAGGGGAGGGGCAGAGAGAGAGGGAAAGACAGAATCCCAAGCAGGCTCTGTACTGGAGCGTGGAGCCCCATGTGGAGCTTGATCATAATCTGGGCTGAGATCAAGAGTTGGACACTTGGGGCGCCTGGGTGGCTCAGTTGGTTAAACGTCCGACTTTGGCTCAGGTTATGATCTTGAGGTTCTGTGGGTTCGAACTCCGCGTCGGGCTCTGTACTGACAGCCAGCTCAGAGCCTGGAGCTTGTTTCAGATTCTGTGTCTCCCTCTCTCTCTGACCCTCCCCTGCTCACGCTGTCTCTCTCAAAAATAAATAAAGCATTAAAAAAAAAAAAAAGAGTTGGACACTTAACCGACGGAGCCTCCCAGGTGCCCCTGTTTATTTATTTTAACACAGTGTGGTCTCAAGGTGGTTACTCAGGGGAACTGAACTACAGTGATTCCAAACAGGCCAAATCTACCAAACCAGTTTCTACCTACACCTCTTTCTAACTCTTGCTGGGGCCATCTTGAGCCACCAGCACTCTGTCTAAGGCAAAGTAAGTTATTCTCTGGACTCTCAACATTGAGAGCCAACCTCAGAGATTTAAAACGAGGCTTTTCGGAGGGCCCCCACTCACCGTGCCCTCAGGAGATCTCCAAATTAGCTGGCTAAAAGTCTCCAGACCTATGGCGAAGTAGAGACACAGAGTAAAAGCTTAGAGAGGTGGGAATAGAGATGCAACCATTTAGAGATGCAACCATTTGGAAGGTTTCCCAATGTGGCAGAGGAGAATGCCTGGGCACATAGTAAAAGCAGATGTAGTGCAGGCTTAATGAGTCTCCACACTGATGCAAACAGGATATTAGGAAGCCAGTAGCTGTTTTTACTCTGTATTTTATTTTGGGAAGTAGCAGCGTAAGGAGTTTGAGTGCCCCTCCTCGAACACACCTCAAAACCCACAGGCCCCTTACCCATATTTCCCAAGCCTTGAGCTCACAAGAGTATTAAGAGAGCCCAAGATATGTGCTTGTGAGGGGAGATGCAGGGACAAGCCAGTTCACACAGTTAAGGCTTTCGATAATTAATACGGATCAGGAGCTAAGGAAACAGAGAAAAAAGGGTCCTCAATCTATTGCCCCTTCTATTATCCCACATTGAATTGTGAAAAAGTGATCATAAGCTTAAGTTTTTAAGGAGCCTGGGTCCACAGCTGGACCTAGAAGACAAAGTATTGTCCACCTTTCCTCTTCAGAGCTTGAGAAGGGAACCAGCTACAGGGAGAGAGCTAAGGTGTGGCAGGCAGCAAATGCCCCAGAAGGACTGCCCCAGTCCACTGGACACAGACTCCTAGATTCTGGCAAGGCCAAAGGTAGGCATGTGAAGTCCAGAGCACTGTATGAACTCAACAGCTAGAGACCCTCTTCTGAAAACCTAGCAGAAGCCCTGTGAAGGATTTCCAGAGTCTCAAAATTTCCGAATGAAAGAATCTGAAACCGTAACAGTTGCTCAGCATCTGCTTTGAGGCAGACTGCTCCTATATCATTTTGGCTTTCTTGTACCCTGACTCTGACACCTGGAATTCTGGAGTCCCAGATTTTCCCTTATCTCAACCTGATTTATCATTAGCACCTTCACAAAAGGTGTGAGAGAGCAGAAAGGGGAATCAGCATGATGTTTCTCCAAGATATAGGAGAGGGAAGAGGAGAGGTAAGTGAACAAAGACAAACCAAAACAAGGTTTGAAATCCTGTTGAGAATTTCTCTCATTCACCAGCAGAAGTTTTACAAAAGTAGTAGAGATATCTGGCTAAGTCTATATCTAAGGACCAAATACCTTTTCAGTACACCAAGAGGCATGGCATGGGTCCATCACCTGTTAGCGAGGAAAGTCTTCATGTCTCCTGAAATAATCTAGTTCTACATGTTTTACTACTACTTCTTTTTTGAAATTTCTTGTGATATGGCTGTCCTTTTCAATGCATCTTTTTAATAATGTGTTTAGTGAAAGCTGAACAGGCAGTGTTGTGGTGGGGTTTCCAAGTAGTCCCCCTCCCAGACAGCTGTCCGCTGCGGCATCCTGAGCATCAACCTGCTAGGCCTCGCAGTGCTGCCCCAGAGCACCTGCCCAGGCTGACAGCCATCAATCTCTTGGGACAGCTGTAAGGAGAACACTCCCTTCAGGGAGATGGGGAAACACTCCAATTGATCTCCGTAAAGAAAGCTTCCTAAAGTGGGAGTATGTGCCGGACCCTCAGCCCTGTCCTCCCAACCCACCGATGCTAACCTTCCCGCATCACCCCCCTCTCTCCATCGCAGCATCAGCTCCCATGTTACCTCGGAGAGCTCCCCAGACAGTCTCAGAGAAGAGGAGACAATGATTATCATTTATGACCAGGGTGTCTGAAATGACAGAAATGACAGAAATCCTTGGTTAAGGATTCTACTCTTCAGATTACAGATCACATGTTCTGTGTAAATCCCCGGATTAAAAAACAGCAGCAAGATCCCATATTTTTCCATTCAAAGAGGAGACATCCCTAGAGGAGAGCAGCTGCAGGTCAGCTAGGCCTTGGGCTAGAGTGGGAGGGAGGTCACCCAGCAGCTCTGCAGGCCTTACAAGATAATGCATGAGGGGGGTGGGGCTAGAGCAGAAAAGCACCACCTGCCTTGTGGTTCAGTTTCCTTCCCCTCCAGAAACACGAGTTTCCACCAGCCCTTAGCTGAAAGTGTGAAGGGGACAGGGATGCTTGGAGGCTCGTGTCCAGGTTACAATGTTCCCAAAGCCTTTGTAATCACCCTCCTTTCCCTTCGTCTTCAGGTTTCATTTAGCTACTTCATCCAAGAATGTGAGGAGGAAGCCAAGACTAGAATGTTCACTTTGGAGACTGAGAAGTTCCCAAATGCTGCTGCTCAGGGAGGACAGGAGGCATCGCAGGGCTAAGGATTTGGCTTTATTTCAGTCATTATGTCTGAAAACTCTAGTATTCCCCAAAACTCCTTCTCTCTTAAAGAAAATCAGCAAATTCCTAAAATGGCATTGGAATTATATGCAGTTCAGAAGACAAGTGTCCTGGGGACTCAGTGAAAAGCCAGTGTGACATTCCACAGTCAATCTTCAGACACTGGTTAGAGTATATACAAAAGATTCACCTTCTGTGTCTCTCAGCACTTGGTGACCTTGGGTCTCCACAGTCATGGAGGCCTCTGGGCCTAGCATCAGGAGCCTAGGCCAGGCTAACCAGAGTTATAGCTCCAGACAAGTGCTTGCTCTTCTAGAACAGTGAATGAATGGGGTGGTACTTACAATTTTCCACCGACTCCAAAGAAGGGATCTGGTCACATCCAGGAAGGACCACATGGATAACCAATGAATTCTTCTCCGGTTGCTGTTTTCCTGCAAGGACAGGGTAAACTCAACGTGGCTGACCTGCCACCAGAAGCAACAGGCAAAACCAAGGTCTTACAGGAAGGTCCCTAACTCTAGTCCCTTCTGCTCACATGTGTGTGGGAAGACGCAAGGCAGGACAGGACATGTGCCCTTGGCACAGGCACTGCCTCATCACCTGTTCGACTTTTTCATTTTGGTTGTGCTGCCCTCCTTCCCATAACCCGCCCTGGCCCACGTATCAAAGATCTGGCAGCAGCTCTTTGTAGCCAGGCCTCTCTATTTCTAGTTTGGGTACAGTAAGCACATGATTCGGACACCTCAACAACTGCTTCTTTTGAACTGGAGACAGCTCGAGAGCACTTCTACCTGAAGTGTGGTCTGCACATTAGCTACTGACTTGCAAGCTGTGCTACTGGTTGAAAGGAAAGACACTGTTAGAAAGCGTATACGATGCCAGAATGTAAATCAACCATGTCAGAATAAACACACTGTTCAGTTCTACCATTTTTTTCATTACACATTTTTTTTGGACGAAGGGAATATAGTATTACATTCTGGTGTACCTCTCCTCTCACTGCAGACTGTCACTTGAAGTAACAGTGTTTTTGTGGGCTCCAGGTGAAGGGTTTCCCATTTTGTAAAAGCTCAGGAGCTGATGCAGGAGATGAAGCAGATGACAGAAGGATCTCCTATGCAAAGGAGGCCTGAGATCATCTAGCTGGTGCCCCAGTTACCCTCCCATCCTGCTTCCTTCCCTCTTTCAAACAGGTTCTCTGTCTGAGGCAGACTTCTACCTAGCAGTGGAAAGCCACCCACTATGAGCCAACATCGAGCATAGTTCTACAGATGCCACCTCTCCCCACTGGAAAAAATAAAAGCGCCAAAGCCAAGATACTAACATGCTGTCCCTTCCCCTCCTCCTAATGGTTCTTTTGTGTGACCTTTGAGGTGGTTCTGATTGTACGGCCCTAAGCCTGAACCCCAATGAACTCCCCCTTTCTATTCTTTTCTGGAGCCACATACATCCACACTGCTACCATGAAAACCATGACTTCCTATGGAATCACAAAGTCAGGGATAGGAGAGCCTGGAAAAAGACAGGGAGAGAATTCAGAACCAAACTGGATCCCTTAATGGTATCCATCTGTAGGTACAAAGAACCCAAGAGCCTTGAGCTATTTCAAGGAAGCCTGCTCAGACTGCCTGAGCACTACCACATGGCCGCATCTCAGCTCGCGTCACCACCAAAAAGCAAGCCAATAAGAAGCTCATTCCTACCACCATGAGCTAATCTATTCTTTCCCCTCCCTGTAAATAACCTGTATCCCACACGAATACCTGCCCTAAATCCTACAGGGAGAAGGAAATCCGAGGCTACTCTGGGCCAGGCCAACTCACAACTCCATTCTAAACCCTGAAATCTCATCCCCAGCAAGAGAGGACAACCAGACTGTCAGGGCAGAGGCTACCTTCAAAGCAGAATCTGTAGGGCCCTCTCAAGCTCCCCAGGCAGACAAATCATCTCTACAAATCCCAAAGACCAAGGAAGACTTAACTGAAAAGGAGGAGTGAAAAACAACCACAAAAGAATATTCCTCCTTAAATTATGCCCTTATCCCTCCCCTCCTCACCCCCACTCCAATCCCACTCATCACAGTGCCCCGATCTCATTGTGTCGCATCTGCACATCTAACCAAAAGAGGGTAAAAGTGTTAATTCCCTGGACTTCAGCCTACCAAGTTGAGAAGAAATCACAACTATCCGTGTACAACTGCCATGGTCACTGTCCTAATGACACGAGAGGCTACACAAACACTAGGTTTATCTGCACAATTGCTTGGAACATAAGAAGACCTCTAGCTCTGTTTTTTGTTAGTATATTTTTATTTTTCTAAAACACACCTGCACTCCATCCTCTAAATCCATAGTCTCTTTGGGGTGAGGACGGTACACCCATTACAAGATCTGATGAAAATGGAAATGAAAGGGTTTTTTTTCCTAGAACAATACCCCTAACTAAGGACATGTTCCTCCACCCCCTGCCACTAACCTTATGGTGAAGATTCTCTGTCCTAAATGTTCAGTGACTCACTTGGGTTTGGGGTGATAAAGGAGATACAGTCATGGCTGCTATTTAAACAAGCTATGAGGGGGAAGGTCCGGAGGCAGTGGCAATGTGAGAACTGGCAAAACAGGAGGGACACCGGGTCGTTTAAAAGGATATAAACAACGTATCATCATTGTGGTTTTCCACCTCCAAGTTGCTGCCCTGAAGCAAGCAGGAAATAGGCAGGGGACAGGCCAGCTGCCTCTACAGGCACCCGCACACTCTGCACTGGGAAGAGCTGAGGGGTACGAAGCACGGCACAGCACACTCAACAATGAGCCTGGCTGGGACAACAGGATATTCTGAAGTCTCAAGTGCTCAGGAAGAAGCATGGCAAACAGAGCACTGAGCAGGGAAATCAGAAAAGGTTGGTTTTGTTCTGGTTCAGCTGCTGCTAAGCTGAGTGAGTCTCAGGGCTCTTTTCTCCCCTGTAAACAATGGCCAGGTAGGACCAGATTCCAGCTATTCCTCTAAAGAGTTAGTACTCCCTGACTCCATACATGGATAATACGCTCCAGGGTCCTAGTCCGTGACCAGTACCTATCTCCAGTGCGCCCTCATCGCCCTGCTTTCATGTACCCTTGCTCTTTTCTTCTGGTTCACTCAACAGTTCGCATTTTTCTAAATTTGAGAAGGTAAACAAAATTAAAGCAGTACAGAAATATTTACAACAACAACAAAAATTAATTACCTTTGGCACCTTTCCCCTTTTAGCATAATTTAGCCTATTCCTCACAGACAGGTCAGCTCTGGATGTGGAACCCTGAGACCCTTTTTCTACCAAGGTCCCACTGTTGAACTTTCTCCAGATGCCAGTGCTATGACTCTTCCATTACTCTTCTGTTCTCAGTCCTCGCCCATCTTCTCTTCCCTTCCTGTTGGCCTGGGTGTGCTGGTTTCTCACTTCAAACACAATCTAGCCAATTCTCCTAACAACCTGTCATTTTTATTCTACTGCATGCAGTGGGCAAAACTCTCAACTCTAGATCAATCTCACAACCGCCTTCTGTGCACCAACCCTGGCTACTGCATCCCGCTGGAGGGAAGAAAGAAAATCATATAACAATAGGATTGGGCCACTGTAAAATCATGATCTGCTACCTTGGCTGGGCCCTAGATGCTGCCCTGAAAATCTTCCATCTCTACCACTCCTTTCTTCTATTCTCTGCAACAGCTAGTTCAAACTTGAGCCACTTTTTTCAAGTCTGTAACTTAATAACCACCAGCTTTACTCTCAGCAATCAGAAGAGAACTCCCATCCATCTCTATCTTCTCCTCTCCTCCCTGACAAAAACATCTGCAACAATGCCTGGTCTTTACCTTCTCCTACCTGGGTGGAAGGTTTCCTTTCACCTATGCTCTGGATCTCTCCTGAGGCTCCTCTTGTATAAATGATTGCCACTTTCCCCCAAATCTTCAAGTTATTTCTTTCTACTGATTCTTTCCCATCAGCATTCAAATATTTGCAAGTCTTCCTGATTTCAACTCCATGTCATCTCCAATAGACTCTTTCTCTTGGCTTCTGTTCACAAAGAAACTCTAAAGGAAATGTAGCCCGGGCAGTTAGGTGCTGAACTTCAAAGCCAGACAGATGTGGGTTCAAATCTTAATTCTAACACTTTCTAGCTATGGGACCCTGAGCCAGTTATTTCCCCTCTGTGCTGCAGTTACCTCATCCGGAAAAGGGATCATGATTAGCAACTACCTTATTGGGTTGTTGGGAAGGCTAAATGAGTCAATACATGTAAAAGGCTTAGCCAGTGCCCAGCACATAAGTGCTCATGGAGTTGGCCATCCTTAGTCCTCTCTTGGTAGCCACGTCTGACATTCTATCTACTCCTTAGTCCACTATAATATGACTTCCTTTTCCACCACTCCTCTGAAAATGCCTTCTTCACCAAGGTCCTGTGGTTCTGTAACTAAATTCAAGGAATCTTTTTCAGTTCATTCATTCATTCATTCAACAGTTATTTACTGAGTGCTTACTATGTGCCAGGCTGTTCTAAGTGCTGGGGACACAGCGATGATCAAAACAGACAAAAATCCCTGCTGTCACAGAGGTAATTTTCTGGTGGCCACTCACTTCTTCTAGGACTTCTTGGCAGCATCAGACATCCCTGATGTTCTTTAAACTGAACTCCCTTCACTTAGGGGACACAGTTCTCTCTTAGTTTTCCTTCAGACTCCTTGAATATACGACCTCATTCTCCCCTTCCGTTGCCAACCCCTACACGCTAGTGTTCCCAGGGGTTTCCAGGCCTCCAGACGTCTCTTTGTCTCTTCACTTACACTCTCCACAGGCAATGTCATCCACCCCACAGTAGGTTGATGATTCTCAAATCTACCTTTCCATGCTAGCTCTTCTTCTGGGACTTGGCTCACAGGCCTACACTCAAATGGCTTAGAGGCCCTTCAAATCTTAAATACGAAATTGAAATAACTCTTCATTCCTCTTCCTGGCTGATCTTCTCTCTCAGTTTGCTAACAGTATCATCTATTGATTTATTCTGACAGAAACCTCCTCCTTGTCCCATCTTTCTGAGTACATCAAAAACTCATTCACCCATATCTGTNAAAAAAAAAAAAAAAAAAAAAAAAAAGACCCAATTAAGTCTTATAACTACAAAATCCTTATTATCTCATCATCATGACCATCTTCCCACCTCCACTGGGTCAATGCCTTAATTCAGCTTCTCATAAATTCTCACCTGAATGACTACAAAACCTCCCCGTTGCTCTCCCTGCCTCCATATATACCCATTTCAATCTACTATCCTCTGGGATCTTTTAAAATGAAGATCTTTGCTCTGTTCCTGTGCAGGGAGTCTCACGGTAACACAATGGACTCTACAGAATCCTGAGTTGCCACATTTTCTCCATACTTTCTTTGCACATATTGCTTCCTCCAAGTGAAGCAAATTTGCATTGCCTCCACATCTCACCTAATTATGAAACAGCCCTGGTTTTCCTTTTATAAAGCTTTTCTGTCATTCCCCCACCATTTCCTAAGAGACTTTCCTATGAGATCATGAAGCAATGTATACATACATTTTTCATAACACTTATCTTAATATATGCTGTTTATTTGTCTATCTCCTCACCGAGGCTGTAAGTTCCTCAACAGCAGGGACCAATCTCAGTGCCTTTGTATTTCCAGTGCCTGACACACGGTAGCCATTCAATAAATGTTTGCTGAAAAAATGAATGATGCTAGAATTAAAAAATGCACATTTAATGTTATGTATGCATAATACTTGTGCTACATGATAATCAGGCATAAATGGCAAATAGTTAATGGAGAGATTACTTATATACGCCCAAACCTAGTATTTGTCAAGTGCTGGAATTAGGGTGGGGGATGGTAAGAAGACACCCAGACATACAGAAAATGTCTTTTCAGGCACTACTTTGAGGACACTTGGTCCATTAATCCAAAGATTCAGGTCTTTTTACTTCTCTTGAAGGGAGAGCTCATTCCTGCATTAGGGTACCCAGAAACTATGTCTTTACCTTACTGCCAATAGCTTCCCCCTGCACTAACCTGCTCCTCCTCAAATCAAAACATTTCCATCATGTCAATGCGTTTAATTCACAGAATTTTAGCAGCATAGAGAAAACATTCATTTTGGTTATAAAGTGGCATTTGCTTTGGCTTCTGGAGTGGAAACTAGGGAAGTCAACCCAGCCTTTGGCCCCCTCCTACTCTTTCAGGTGTACCCTGCCCCCTGTGTCCTAGTATTCTCCTAGGCTGGTGCCAGTGTCGGTTCTGCAAGCCCACATTGTTCCCCTCTCCCTTCCACCTTTATATATGTCACATCCAGGCCTTCTCTCCCCATATTCAAGCTGATGAAGATCCTAGAAATCATTCATTTCCCATTCATTTCTTCATTCCAACCAGGATATATTGAGCATTTTTTGGTACATCAGGACCCGTGCTAGGTGTTGGGGCAGTTAAAAATAAAAACAAGCCCTGGTCCCTGCCCTTGAGGAGCTCACAGTCTAGTAGGAAACAAATACAAACAACAATTATTAAACAGTATGATAAGGGCTAGGGCAGATATTAAAGCTACCTCCACAAAGGAAGGGATGCGTCACTTTGGAGAAGACCTCTGAACGGAACCTTGAACCCTGAGATGGTGTTTGCCAGGCTACCAAGAGGAGAAAAGGTACTCCAAGCCTCAGAAGTAGCCAATACAAAAGTTGTGGATAGGGGAAGAGGCAAGGGCACCCCTATCAAACTTCTTGCCCCAGGGAAGTAGGAGTCTGAGAACCCAACTGCCCTGAGCCTAGAGTCTTTCCATAGTGCTGCTGAATTCAGTCTGGGCCAGAGGGCCTCCTGCCTTTTCACCCTCTAGAGACTACTACTACCTAGTGAGAAGTGCAATCGATCCAGCCCACAAACAAATCCTGAATGTTCTCCCTTCCACCTTCTTTTGTAAATGTTGTAGTTAAAAGTTTCCATTTTCCCTCACTTTTAAAACTTAATCTGTTCTCCTCCTCTCTCCTCACCCCTCGCCCACAAGAGCAATTCCCTGTAATTCTAGACACCAAAAGATAACTTTGGTTAACATTTTGCACAGTCTTTCAATTTTTTCCTAAATACATAGATTTATTATTTTTAAAGCAAAAATGAGATCCTAAATATATCAGTTTGTAACTTTTTTCCACTTACCAAGATGATTTGCAGATCTTTTAATGTCAATATATATATAGATCTATATCTTTACTTGTAAATGCTGAATAAAATTTAATTTTTCAAGTATACTTGAAAAAGTTGAAAGTCCTAACTTTTCTCCTCTTTGTGGACATGATAGAATGCTTCTAAGTTTTTGATCTTATAAGCAATGTTCTCACACACACACATTCTTTTCTTAAGTTTATTAATTTATTGTGTGTGTGTGTGTGTGTGAGAGAGGGAGAGAGAGAGAGAGAGAGAGAGAGAGCATGTGTGCCAAGGAGGCGCAAAAAGAGAGGAGAGGGAGAGAATCCCAAGCAGGCTCCACAATGTCAGCATGGAGCCCAATGCAGGGATCAAACTCATGAACCGTGAGATCATGATCTGAGCCAAAAATCAAGAGTTGGATATTTAACCAACTGAGCCACCCAGGCGCCCCATATATATATATTCTTTTTTAAAGCACTTGTTGAGAGATTTCTGTAGGAAAATTCCTACAGATAGAAATGCTAGACCAAAGATGAAAATTTTCTGTTACGACACCACCAAATTACTCTTCCAAATTATTGTACTAATTTATATCTGAACAGACATACATGGGTCCATCTTTTCACATCATCCAAAACTAGACTGTCTCAATTCCTTTTCATCTGTGCCAGCTTAATAAAAAATTATACCACTGTATTCATCCATATTTTAGTTTTTAATTTTTTTTAGTTTATTTATTTTGAGAGACAGAATGAGCAAGCGAGCAGGGGAGGGGCACAGAGAGAGAGAGAGAGAAAGAGAGAGAGAGAGAGAGAGAGAGAGAGAGAATGCCAAGCAGGCTCCATGCCACCAGCACAGAGCCTGACACAGGGCTCAAACTCACAAACTGTGAGATCGTGACCTGAGCTGAAATCAGGAGGCAGACACTAGGGAAGCCTGGGTGGCTCAGTTGGTTAGGCATCCAGCTCTTGACTCCAGCATGGGTCATGCTCTCAGTTCATGGGTTCAAGTCCCACATTGGGCTCTGTGCTGACAGTGCAGAACCTGCTTGGGATTCTCTATCTCTGTCCCGATCTCTCTGCCCCTCTTCTGCTCATGCGCTGTGTTTCCCTCTCAAAAATAAATAAACTTGAAAAAAATTTTTAAAAAGTCAGACACTTAACCAACTGAGCCATCCAGGTACCACTCAACTGTATTCTAAATATAATGACTGAATTTGAGAATCACTTTGCATTTACCGGTCAAATACTTTGCACTTTTTTTTTTTAATGTTTTATTTATTTCTAGGAGAGAGAGAGAGACAGCATGAGCAGGGGAGGGTCAGAGAGAGAGGGAGTCATAGACTGAAACAGGCTCCAGGCTCTAAGCTGGCAGTCAGCACAGAGCCCGACGCAGGGCTCGAACCCACGAACCACGAGATCATGACCTAAGCGAAAGTTGGACGCTTAACTGACTAAGCCACCCAGGCGCCCCACTTTGCACTTTTTTTAAGTTAATTTTTAAACTGACTTATAGACCTCTTTTTAGATTTTAACCTTGTCTTTTAAGGTTACAAGTGTTTCCCCCATTTTGTCCTTTATTTTCTTAACCTTATGGCTCTCTTGCTTTGATTTTTATGTACTCAAATCTGTTTGTCTTTTCCTTTATGGTTTCTTTTATCTGTTTGCTTTAAAAGACTTCCTCTGCCTCTGGGGACATATGAACATTCTCCTAATAATTTTATGGCATAGCCTTTATCTTTAGATTTTTGATCCACCTGGAATTTACTTTTGTGTTTGATATGAGGTATGGATTTTATTTTATTTTTTCCAAATGGATAACCAGTCATCCATCCACACTTATTCACTAAACACATTTTTGGTTTTGATTAGAAATATTTCCTTTACCATATATTAAATTCTCCCATGTATATGAACTTTTGCTTGTCTCTGGAGCTTATTTTCGTGGCACTCTGATGGTCAGGAGGATGTATGATGTCATACTGCTACAATCTCTTGTCATTCTGCCCAGTATATAGACACCTCTGCTCATTCCTGTTCTGGACCTACACTCCCGTTCCTATAAATGTTGTTTCCTCTCCTCCACTAAGCCACCTGGACTACACATCACCTACACATCAGCCCTCTGGAATCCTGTTCCATGTTTATTGAACTACCAACATCCTCAGTCTCTTCTACTTCCTCCCTAACTGAAGCCTGGCTCTCCCAGGAATACTATTTTGCTTACAACTTGCTCTGAGAAACAGCTTCTTCTCAGCTGCTTCCAGGACACCCAGCTCCTACTATCAAGTGAAAAAAACACCTCTTTTCTCTGGCTCATGGCCTTCAGTTGTAATATCCTGAGCTTCTCCTGGTCACCAATACTCTGCAATATCCTGGTCACCCCTTTATTTACCCAAGATTTTAGATCATGTTCCTCAATAATCGTCTCCATTCCAAGGTTGGCTATCATTTTAGGTGATTTCAACACTCAAGAGGAAGAACTAACCACATTCTAGCTTAGCAGTTACCCAACAACACCTTAACACCCTCCCATGGTCACCTTTTGAAACTTCTTGTCCCCTGGAGGTGTTCCAACTCATTCCCCCAAGCTGATGTACCATATAGCTAACTTGCTGATCCACCCTAGATATGTGTGCTTCAACCACAATGACACTGAGTTTCTTAATTATATGGCATGAAGGCTTCTTTCCTGAAAGCTCTTCCCACGTGCAGTTCTTTCCATGTGGGTTACTACTAGCGTCCCCACCAAATCCAACTTTCTAAGATGATTGGAAAGCTCTTTATGGAAGTCTTCTCAAAATGTACTCTACCCTCCACTCCAACACACACACTTGGGTCAGGTGTTCCCAAAGCACCTTATATTTATCAGCAAAAATCACTGTACTGATACTTTACTGTTGGTCTGTATTCCCACTTCCAGAGACTGTAAATTTTTTAAGGATAAGGACAGTTCAATTCATATTCTTGGACAAGTGCTACTGACAAATTATAGTTGTGTAAAAAATACTACTTGTACTAAGGATGGATGGAAAGAAGGAAGCTGGCCAGAAATACTACTGGAATCTGATAATGATGGGCCCAGGATCAAAACATTCATAACTGGAGTGCTAATGATTAAGCAATTAAATGTTAGAAGTTACTACCAGAGGTAATTAATGCTAAAGTATGGTCAAGGCTTACTCCTACTGAAGGCCAGTAGTTTTCCAAATTGTTAACTGGTATAATACTTGGTGAAAATATTTATGACTAGTAGATTGCCCCAAGGTTGCACATTGAAAAGAGCAAACTCTTTGTAGACAAACAGACTTGACTGGAATTTCTGCTCCCCCACTACCAGCTGTGAAACCCTGCACATGTTACTTAGCCTCTGTGAGTCTCAGTTCTGAAAGATGGGGGTAACACCAACCTAGTAGAGCTGTTACAAAGATTAAAGGGCATAATACACAGCAAGCGCCAGACACTCAATAAATGCTAGTTTCCTTCCCCCTTCTACTTCCTTTTTCTTAAAAAGTCAGTTTTGCCACTTGGCCAGAGGAGCCTAGAGTCTGGGTACCTTGTGGTATAACCATACCATCGGAACAGCTTCTGTGAGGGCTCTTCACGAGTTTCTCACAGAAGCCTGAAGGCTCTACTACTGTGTGATGCCACCCAGTATGGCAAATAGGCTGAGACTTTAACATATAAAGGGGACATGAGCTTAGAACTCTGAATCTGCCTCCAACTAGGACTGTGGCTCTAGTCCAAAGACCAAAGTCACTAATGTGGATCTTAGTACTAGTTACTACCAGGACAAGGTCAAATATGACAATAGGTATTTCATCTAGTACACAAGGTAGCTGGTAAGCCATCTCCTATGCTCCCAAAGCTTTACACAAAGTGAAGGCTGCTTAGTGACACCAAAGGTGGTAAGCACCCAAACTTCCTGCATCTAAGCACATGCTTCCAAAGGAAACAGTTCTACACCATACCTAATCACCTTCAGGAAATGGATATAACAATAGCACACCACTATTGGCTAGGAATCAGGGCTGAGTTCAAAGCTAAGGAAGCTTAAGCAATAACAAAAGCTTAAAGCAGAAGCAAAGGAAATGAAAGAGAGAAGTTGACAGAGGAACGGGTTATATTCACTATAGCCAGGAATTGAGGAGAAAAACAAGTCCATGTCTCTATTAAGATGGATTATAGATCTGTAGACCTTGAGGCAGATCACAGAAAACCCTTCACACATAAAGCTATCACCTCTATAGATCCAACTGGCTCTAGTCAGCTAACTTCACATTAGTGGTCCACAAAGGTGGGAGAAAACTCCTAATCCAACGGGCTAAACCTCTTGGTGATGCACACCTACTCTTACCATTTATTTCCAGGGCCAGCAGAGGAAATTTAGGAAGATGCAGAAATACAAGTGACCTCTTCCATTTCCAAAAGAAGTACTAGTGGGCAAAAAAAGCGCCTTTTCTTCTACGTAATCCACAGGAAAAGGATTGAGGTTTATGCCTTTATCAGGCTAAGAAATTGACAATGTGCCCCAGCAGAACAAAGCAGAACAAAACTGTATAGCCATAAGAAAAAAAAGAGTTCACACTTGCTGATAAAAACAAAACACAAAAACAAAGTACCAAATGGCAAAAAACTTGCAATGCTCTGCTTCACTCCTCTGTTTGGAGTTGAGGCGGTCAGGTGGAAGCAGATAGGAGGAATGGCAGCTCTGAGGCTCAGACTCAATTTTTATTGTTTTATTTTAAAATCACCAATTTCTTCCTTGTACTGTATCCTCCTTCAAAGGTTGTAAAGACATTCATCACTATCTCCCTGTTATCTTCAGAAATGTTTGGAATGTAGAGCAATTAAAAAAAGGAGATGCAACTACTTGGAAATGAGGTGATTTGCTTGAGGGCACATAGTTAAACAAGTGATTGATAAACATTCTCTGGCTGACTGTTGAATAAATCTTGTTCCAGACCCTGAATCTAGTTTTCAAGCAGAATATCCAGGGGAAGCAATGATAGCTCAGGAAATAAGACTTGAATTTTTTATAAACCAGGCCCAAGCTACCTACACACATCCTGATCAAGAAGAGCTTCAAGAAGCTCAGTACTATCTCCGGCTATTGGGAAAGCATTATGATTTAATAATGAAGAACACATAAAGTTGTGCGAAGAGAGGCTGGTTGAGATTGGAGGCCGTGCTAGGCTAGGTCCTGGAATTCAAAGTAGATCACAACCATTATTCTGGCCCTCACTGAAAACTGTTCTCCTGCTACCCATCCCTTTCCAAATTCTTATATTTCTTCTCCTTATATATCCCTCCATTCTCCACATATCCCTTCACAAGAAAAGTAACTCAACTACAAAACACTCTTCCTGCATGGTTTTCTTCCTCTTTGCTTTAAAACAATAAACTTAGGTGCCATCGAGGCTTCCCAGGAATAACTTTTCCTTGTCACAGAAAAGAGTAAAGTGTACATGGCCACTAGTGCAATAAGAGTGCAGCACTAATCAGCATTGCTCCTGCTTCCCACCCTAGCTGCTCAGCCTTATCTGTTTCCCTGGCTACACTCCCTAGATGACTCCCAAGGCATCTCCAATTGTGCATAAGAGTAGTTTGAGTTGGTACCACAGCATAGTGCGGTCCTCCTTTCCCTGGAGTCATATGCTAACCTGCACATCATGTCCTTTATGATGATCTTAGACAAAATCATGGCACTTTCTACCTTATACAAAGTAGCCTTTTTAAGTTAATATATCCAACAAATAAGTATTAAGTTTCAGACATTGTAATAGAAGGAATAGCCAAAGTAGATATTTTAGGAGATTTAGATTGTAATGAAATATGCCACTTATTAAATTAGTCACTTGTTTCATATCTGAGGATGAGCAAATCAAATATTGATAATGACTGCAGAAGGGTCCAGATATTCATATAATAATCTTCTTTCATTCTAGAATAAATGGAGTTATTCTGTTCAGGGACAATGGTATCCTAATTAACTCCCAGAGATGAGTGTGTGAATATCACAACTGGAGGCAAACTTCTTTTTATTTATTTATTTATTTATTTATTTTTAATGTTTAATTATTTCTGAGAGAGAGAGAGAGAGAGCGTGAGCAGGGGAGGGGCAGAGAGAGGAGACACTGAATCTGAAGCAGGCTCCAGGCTCTGAGCCAGCTGTCAGCACAGAGCCCAACCCGGGGGCTCAAACCCACGAACCGTGAGATCATGACCTGAGCCGAAGTTGGACACTTAACTGACTGAGCCACCCAGATGCCCCTGCATGTGAACTTCTGATAGCCATTAAATACTACGGCTTCAATTAACTGGTTTCAGAAAAGCAAAGAAGAATTCAGTCAACGGCATGAGATTAATCTGGCATTAAGTCTGGCATAATCAGACTTAACACTTTACCTGAAAAATGTGGGTTTTATTAACTCCACCAGGTATCCAAAAAAGTATATGTGGCAACATCAGACAGGTGCTATCCCAAGGAAGCAGATCTTGATTCGTAAACAAGATGTGACTCAATAATCAAAACAGAGAAGTGGGTTCACTCAAATATCTAGAGTTTAAAATAATTCCATTTAACAGGTTTAACAGCATGCAACACACACCCTCTAGTTGGCAGAAACACTTCTCAATGACAAAGACAGGTAGCAAATACTAAACACCTCCATAGACCATTCAGCAATCAGTGAATGACAGCTAACCCTTGAAGGTGAATTCAGAATCAAATCAAACCTCACAGACAGATTTGTTTTTCAGGGAAGCATGGATTCCATTGAATTCCAGGTTCAGATCAAAACGAGAAGTTGTGCTACATTAAGAAACTGGCCCAGATGGGGCGCCTGGGTGGCTTAGTCGGTTAAGCGTCCGACTTTCGCTTAGGTCATGATCTCGCGGTTCGTGGGTTCGAGCCCCGCGTCGGGCTCTGTGCTGACTGCCAGCTCAGAGCCTGGAGCCTGCTTCGGAGTCTGTGATTCCCTGTCTCTCTGACCCTCCCCTGCTCACGCTGTCTCTCTCTCTCCTAGAAATAAATAAAACATTTTAAAAAAATTTAAAAAAAAAAAAAAAAAAAAGAAACTGGCCCAGAACCTACAAGGAAGTTACGTGGAAGGAAGAGATGAAAAGCCCTTAGCTAAGATTTAAATTGCATATGTTGTTTTCTTTACTAAAATCAGTGCCATAGAGAAATATAGTCTGGTGGGCCTTGCTGATGTTACTTTCCCCTTCAGGGATTCATCCTTGTTTTTGCAGAAAAAGGATTATAGTTGAAGTCACCTGAAAGCCTCCTAGGACACTGATGTTTCAAAGGGAAGGCTCATAAGAAGAATAAGGAAGGAAGTTACTTCTGTGTCTTCGGTAATGTTCATCCAAACCAGTTTTCATTATCTCTCAAGGGATAAGAACCCTCAAATACAGCACATTCATTCACAGTAAGGTAACAAATTGAAATAAGCATCTTATTTACTTTCTTATCTGTCTCTCAATCTTTCATTGGGTAATTTACAGGACCCATTGTCATAAATTGTCCCCATTTCTATTTTCTTCATTAAACACTAGACCTATAGCAATGGAGATAAAGGCTTAACTTAGAAATACAGGAATTACACACCAGAAGACATACAAAATCTGAACACACCCATAACTAGTGAAGAAATCGAATCAGTTATCAAAAAGAGCCCTGGAACAGATGGCTTCCCTGAGGAATTCTACCAGACATTTAAAACAGAATTAATACCCATTCTTACCAAGCTATTCCAAAAAATAGAAATCGAATGAAAACTTCCAGACTCATCTTATGAAGCNAACAACTTCCTTGACCTCAACCACAGCAATTTCTTACCTGACACATTCCCAAAGGCAAGGGATGCAAGAGCAAAACTGAACTATTGGGACCTCATCAAGGTTAAAAGCTTCTGCACGGCAAAGGAAACAATCCATAAAACTAATAGGCAACCGACGGAATGGGAAAAGATAGTTGCAAATGACATATCAGATAAAGGGTTAATATCCAAAATCTGTAAGGAACTCACCAAACTCCACATCTGATAAACAAACAATCCAGTGAAGAAATGGGCAAAAGATATGAACAGACACTTCCCCAAAGAGGACATCCAGATGGCCAACAGACACATGAAATGATGCTCAGCATCCCTCCTCATCAGGGAAATACAAATCAAAACCACACTGAGATACCACCTCACGCCAGTCAGAGTGGCTAAAATGAGCAAATCAGAGAACTCTAGATGCTGGCGAGGATGTGGAGAAACGGGCACCCTCCTACACTGTTGGTGGGAATGTAAACTGGTGCAGCCCCTCTGGAAAACAGTGTGGAGGTTCCTCAGGAAACTAACAATAGAACTCCCCTATGACCCAGCAATAGCACTGCTAGGAATTTACCCAAGGGATACAGAAATGCTGATGCATAGGAGCACATGTACCCCAATGTTCATAGCAGCACTCTCCACAATAGCTAAAACATGGAAAGAGCCTAAGTGTCCATCAACAGATGAATGGATCAAGAAGATGTGGTTTATCTATACCATGGAATACTACATGGCAATGAGAAAGAATGAAATCTGGCCATGTGTAGCAACATGGATGGAACTTGAGGGTGTTATGCTAAGCGAAATAAGTCAGGCAGAGGACAGATAATATGTTTGCATGTATAGGAGGATTAGGAGGAGCTTAATGGAGGACCATGGGAGAGAAGGGGAAAAACAGTGGGGGAGAGAGAGGGAGGCAAACCATGAGAGACTCTTGAACGCTGAGAACTGAGGGCAGATGGGGTGGGGGGAAGGGGATGGGGGGTGATGGGTATGGAGGAGGGCACCTGTAGGGATGAGCACTGGGTGTTATATGGAAACCAACTTGACAATAAACTATTCAAAGAAAGAAAGAAAGAAAGAAAGCACAAGAATGGTCTGTACTGTAGGAAAAAAATCATTTTCCAGGAAATTTGCATTGATATAATTGCAAATGTACTATTAAATTCCATAGTGAGAATCAACAACTGCCTGATTCAATCAGCTACGCATTTGAAACAGCTTTGAGATGAAAATTAGATGAATTTTAACAGTAAATTGTGAAACCGAAAGTGTTTATAGCAGTCCTACAGCTATGTATCATCATATTTCAGCTGATTTCATTTGTAATACTCACTGAACCCGAGCAACATAAAAAAGTTTAGTTTTTTCAGAAAAAAAAAGAACTACCCTGATGCTGAGACTCTATTTCTTTCCCTAAATTATCTGTCACTCTCTATACTATCTGTTTAATGAAATGCCTTTAATTTTATAAATCAAATGAGAACATTTGTGAAAGTAATTTAATCACACTTGGAACAGAGTACAAAATGATGCTAATCATACCGCCCAGTCATAAATATGGCTTCCCCCAGGGTCACCTGAGAACTAGATTCCAAAAACAGTTTCAAGAAAACTCTAAATTTTAAGCCCAGAAAGTAGAATTGTATCCTTATCTATTGCTGGCTCTACTTACCAACTTTCTGTGAAATAATACTCAAACAATTTTCAGCAACTGACTTAAAGAAAACTGCCAGCTCCTGCTGTTTTAGATGAAACCAATATCCAGAGTACTCCTGACTTCAATCTCACTTTCCCCAACCTCACTCTTCCCCCTCCCCCAACCCCCCTCCCCATCTCACACACCCCGGATAGCACTTTGAGCTCAATCATAACCATCTGTACCTCTGCTCAAGCCTTGCTTCCTCCCTAGAATACTCTCTTTTCATTCCCGGCCAATTACATCCCCAACCCCACTGTAAGTGGCTGCTCAAAATTCATTTCCCTATGGAAGTGTTCTCTGATTTCTCTCACTGGGCATGCCATGTGTCGGACACTTTTGTATAATTTTGCATAGTTTTGCACAGATCAATTCATCTGTAATGTCTTGCCAATTTTTGGTGTCAGCTCTGATGTCCTCTACCCAGCCCTAGTCACAGCCTCACTAGGATCCTGCGACACTTGCACACGGTCGGAAGGATCACCTTCGAGGTGTCCTGGCACAGTATTTTCAGCAATTTGATATCCTGATTGAACTGTAGTCCTGCGGCAGGCATTTTTGGTGAAACAGAGCCAGGGGGCAGGATTACGGAGAAATCCTGGCTCCAGAAGTCAGCTCAGCGGAGTAGGGAATGGAGCTGGGGACGCTGAGATGACGGCTGGAGAAAAGGCGCAGAAGTGGAGGCCAGAGGGTTGGGAGTAGACGGCAGGGTTGGGCAGAAGTCAAACGGAGGGCGTGTCCGGAGGTCTGGGGAGTTGCCCCCCGGGCAGGACCTCTCAGAGCCGGGAACGAGGCGGGGGCAGGTCCGACTCACTTGTGCGTTCAGGAGGCTGCCAAGAGCCGGAGCCGAAGAGCAGGTCGCGGTAGCGCTGGAAGGCCTCGTCGAGGACGGAGCAGCCCGGCTGTGCGGCCGAACGGACGTGGTACTGGAACCGGAAGTTGTACGGGAAGATGGCATAGTGCGAATCGGAGGTTTGGATGTACTGGGGCCAGGGCCAGAGGGCCTGCGCCCGGCCGGCGAACGCTGNTCCTTACGCTGCGACCCCGGAGGACCAGCTCCCTGTGCCCCTCCTCTCCCAGCGCGGTGCGGCGGTGACCGAGACGGCCTCGCGGCCGCGCCTCCGGCGACCTGGACCTAGAGGCGCGCAGAACGGCGCGGGCGCCAGGTGGGGGGCGGCGTGGGCGTGCGGGAAGGGACAGTCTCCCAGGCTGAAGCGCGAACGAGCTGGGAGGTGGAGGACGACCCGGGCCCAGGGAAGTTCAGAAGCAGGAAAGCGGGAGGATGAAAGCCACAGGTCGTGGTGATGTGAAATGCTGTGGGGGTGGGAGGGGGCTGGAATTGGAGAGTCTGACTGGCTCTGCTTGAGAGGGATCACGAGGTCACAAAAATGTGATGTATTTATGACTGGAAAAAAATCTACTTTTCAGAGCGAGCTGGAGACATCCCGTTCCATGCTTCTAGTGTGGCCTCTTCCCTTGATGGTTGATAATCTCTTAGTAATTGCCCCCAAATCCCCTCCCCCAGAACAGTATATACTTTTGCAAGCATTTAGACCCTGCTTAGACTTTGGGTGCAAGATTGGGAATACCCCGAGCTAAAGACAGGCCCCTGCAGGGGCTTACATAGCAAGCCCAAGAGTCAACACTTTTGGCAATTGAAAAGCATCCCAAAGACTTGCATTTTAGCAATGTCGTGTTGAATGGTTGCATGAATAAACCAGTTAAGGGACCCTTTTTGTTTTCTTTCATAGTTTATTGTCAAATTGGTTTCCATATAACACCCAGTGCTCAGCCCAAGTGCCTTCCTCCATGTCCATCACCCTCCTTCCCCTCTCCCCCGCCCCAATCAGCCCTCAGTTTGTTCTCAGTATTTAAGAGTCTCTTATGGTTTGCCTCTCTTCCTCTCCCCAACTATTTTTCCCCTTCTCCTCCCCCATGATCCCCGGTTAGGTTTCTCCTGTTCCACTTATAAGTGAAAACATATGGTATCTTTCTCTGCCTGACTTATTTCGCTCAGCATAACACCCTGGAGTTCCATCCACGTTGCTGCAAATGGCCAGATTTCATTCCTTCTCATTGCCATGCAGTATTCCATCGTATAGACAAACCACATCTTCTTGATCCGTTTGTCAGTTGATGGACACTTAGGCTCTTTCCATGACTTGGCTCTTGTTGAGAGTGCGGCTATGAACATCGGGGTACATGTGAAGGGGCCCTTTTTTTATTGGAGGTGTAAGATAAGAACAGCTTGAACAGCTGTACAGCAGGAAGAGGACTGTATGTAGATCCAGGAAGTGATGGGTATCCAGAAACAGAGGGGTAAATACAAGAGCATTAGGTCAAAGTATGACTTCAGGACTGAGCATGTGGGAAGGCACCCTTTTACGTGACATTCAACATGTACCAAGGGAAAGGAGTCATTTACTCATGTCACAGAATGAAGGAGCTGAACTCCGAATAAAGAGAGTGTAAAAATTACTAATAAAAATACAATTTAAAAAAATTTTTTTAATGTTTATTTAATTTTGAGAGAGTGACAGAACAGGAGTGGGGGAGGAGCAGAGAGAAGGGAGACACAGAATCCGAAGGAGGCTTCTGGCTCTGAGCCGTCAGCACAGAGCCTGATGCAGGGCTCGAACCTACCAACCGCGAGATCATGACCTGAGCTGAAGTCGGACGCTTAACCAACTGAGCCACCCGGGCAGCCCGAAAATACAAAGATTTTTGTTGAGAGAATATTTTAAACATATTAACCTCTTTCTAACAAATATATCAATCAGAAAACTAATGAACAACCATTAAAAACTTAAAAAAAGCCATAATCCATATGAATGTTTAGAAACCAGGGGCGCCTGGGTGGCTCAGTCAGTTAAGCGTCCGACTTCAGCTCAGGTCATGATCTCACGGTTCGTGGGTTCAAGCCCCACGTCAGGCTCTGTGCTGAAAACTCGGAGGCTGGAGCCTGCTTCGGATTCTGTGTCTCCCTCTCTCCCTGACCCTCTTCTGCTCACACTGTCTCGCTCTGTCTGTCAGAAATAAATAAAAAACATTAAAAAAATTTTTTTTAAATAATAAAAAAGAAACCAGATAGAGATAGTGGCAAAAATTAAAGTTACTTAACAATACGAATTCTTTAAGTTAGTATATATACAATGTTGCTATCAATTTTTTAACAGATGAATAACAAGAATAAGGACACATAATATAGTATATGATATTTGGTTGTTTTTTCTATTTTTCCTTTTATTAAAGAGAGCTTGCTAAGTGAATGAAACATGACTTAATTTCATATCTATAGCTTCTAGTAAAATTAGTTTACATTATCAGAAAAATAATTCACTATCAGACAGCGTGTCCAGAATTTTAATTCATACACTCATTGTAGAAGCAGAGAGGAGGGAATGACTAAATTTTGCCTGGGGAAGTCTTTCACAAAGGAGGTGACTTTCCTGCTGGCTCCTAAAGCACGAGTTTGCCAACCAGGGAAGTGGAGCATGGGCAAAGCACAGAGTGAAAAAAGATGGCATAGGGGCACCTGGGTGGCTCAGTCGGTTGAGCGACTTCAGCTCAGGTCATTATCTCACTGCTCGTGAGTTCGAGCCCCGCGTCAAGCTTTGTCCCAACAGCTAGCTCAGAGCCTGGAGCCTGCTTTGGATTCTGTGTCTCCCTCTCTCTCTGCCTTTCCCCCACTCACACTCTCTCTCTCTCTCAAAAATGTATAAATGTTAAAAAAATTTTTTTTAAAGATGGCGTATAGGTATACCTGCTTTTTGAAAGTTGTTATTAAGCCACTTCGCTTTTATGAAAAACTGACATCACCTTAGGTACTGTTTTTGCCAGAGAAATCTGGAGGATTTTCGTTTTTACAAAAAAAAAAAAAGGCAAAAAAATGAAAATAGTGTTCAGTGTTTGCTTTGCGGCAAGCCGTTATAGAGGCAGTGTGTGCCCCCATGCAGCAAGAGTGGCCTCTCAAGCCCCTTCCCTGGGAACTACGTTCAGCCGCCACAGCTCCGAACTGTGCCTGTGAGCATCTGGGCTTTGTCTCAATTTATTTTGGGCCTCCATTAGCAAGATGTGTCCTAAGGTATGAGAAAAGCCTCAGAGAGGTTACTTTTTTGGTCTGGGAATGCTTGAATTAAAGTTTTCCTTATAAATTAAGGGTAATTGCTGCTTCTTTGCTTTTCATTATTTTGATTTATGAAAGGTTTCATAGGAATGCTCTACTTTCAGATAGTGGAGGGCCTGTATCAAGCATAGGGCTTATGGGGATAGCAAAAGGAGATGTGCCACGATTATCTCACTTCTACCATATGTCTTCTCCCTGGAATGCCTTTCCCACCTCCTGCTCCCACTCCACCTACTTGAAGGTCCAAACTTCTATTTTTACTACTCTGTAAGTCTCTGACTTCTCAGACTTGGGTAAAATCCCATAACCCTTTGAGCCTATCTCCACTAGAGCACTTATGTCACAGTATTGTTATTGCTTGTCCATTTGTCTGTCTTCTCCGCTAGAGTAAAAGCTCCTTAAGCACAGGTTCTGTGTTCACTGCTGTATTCCTAGCCCCAGGCACATCGTCTAGCACATAGCTTAATAAAGACTTGTTAAATGAACACCTACAGGATTCTGAATATCTTTTCTCCAGTTTCGCATCCACTTATCCTTCAGGCCTTTGCCTAGACCAGACCAGCAAGTATGCTGTGACTGGGGTACGAGTCTGCCGAGATAGTGATCGTCTCAATCCTTAGGGTGGCCAGGCAGAGCCTGGGGCAGCTAGACATCCTAGCCAGTCACCTCCAGCCAAGAGCCTTCTGCTATATGTGCTGTGAGAAACTTTGAGAAGCACTTAGAACATCACTTCCTTTTGGGTGCTTCTTTATGGCACCCTCACTTATACCTTCTTTACCTGTTGTCCCCCACAGACCACATGCTGAGTGAGTGGTATCTTTTTCACAGTTGTATCCTTACTGCCTGAGCCAGGACTCTGTGCACAGTAAGTGTTCAACAAGTATTTGTTGAAAGAATGCATGAATGAGGAAGCATTTGTATTAATATTTTAAAGACAGTCAATTTAATGCATAGACAAAAAGTAGTCCCTGGAGAAGGGCTACAGATTTGAAGGAGAGCTGTTTGATTTAGGATCCAGAAGGTCCTAGAACAGTGTCTGGCTCGCAGACACTTAATGAATATTTTTGAATGAATAGAATGAACCTAAGCAAAGATCTCTGAAGAATCTGCAGTGCTGTTGGGTGTGTGAGCAATTCTGTTTGTCTGGACTCAATAGTGCATGAAGAGAAATACTGATAAAAATAGTGTTAGCTTCCCCTTTAGCATAGGAGCTGTTTGATTAAGGCTCTTGCCTACGTTAAGCTTACATCTAGGTCACATAAACTCATGGGAAAACATCAGAACTCCTATCCAGGTTGGGCCAGCAGCCTCTGATGTTGGGATTTTTAGACCAAAAAAAGGCAAATTTATATAGTTAAGATCGTTATGTGATGTTGAAGGCCTTTTCAATAGGGACCCCTTTTGCTTAAACTGCATCCTGCTCCACGCAACCTGATGGCTTCTCTGGACTAGGATTATCTTGGCTCTAGTCCAGTCGCTTAGGTCTTTATGCCTAGAGCCTCAATGGTTATAAATGCTCTTGCTGGCCAAACCCACAGACATAATCTGAAACCCCCTTCAGGGAGGTAGGGCACCAAATGAAACCTTAAATTAATTATGTAAGTCCTTTAGAGAAAAGCATTCAGACCCTTTGCCCAATGGAATTCCCCAATTGGCCCTAAAATTTATCACTCATTTCCTTGCTTTTGTCCCATTCTCCTCCTTCCTGGGTCCATTCTTCCTTGACTAATAGCCAGCTATAGCCTCCAAGAAACCTAGAGCATAACCCCCTCCGACCTTACTGTTCTTTGGCCAACTATTAATGTTTGACTTCAGAAAACATTACTGGCATATTGCTGTGATTCAGATTTCCAAAATGTCCAATTTCACGATGCTATGGGTAGCCCTCTTGGTGGTCTTCTGTTGGGAGTGCCTTTTGGATCTTTCTCTTGGATTTCTTTTTTTCCATCCTGGGATTGATTATCGTTCTTTGAATTTTTCTGTTGTGTGGGTGGCACAGAAAATGCCCTGGGGCTTCCTCCCACTTGGGAGGGAATTGGAGAGAGGAGTCGGGAGGTGTCCAGAAGAAGGAAGAAATGGAGCAGGATGCAGGATGTAGGCTAGGCAGAAGGAGTCCTTGTGGCCCTAGGGTAGTAATGCCTCGCTCACGTGTATAGAGTATTCATTCGAGATCCAGGTCAAGACCTCAGCTACAGTGTTCCTTGGCCTGAAATATCCTCAGCATGTCTCTTCCATAGGGACTTGGTTATAACCACATTAGGCAGTTGGCCAAAATTCAACGGTTTGAATATTCTGCTCCTGGCTTCATACTATCATGAATAAAGATCAAGCATTCATGAAATTCCAGAGATAGATTCAACTTTTAACAAAGATCTTAAGGATAAATACTACACTACTGAACTCAAATCAATATATGCTGTTTGGGGAAAAAACCAATATATATATAGTTTTCAAACATAGAAACTTATGCATGCATATATACATATTATAGTATACGTTTGAAATCTAATATACAGTGTATGTTTACTGTTTGTACTGTATGTTTGAAAACTATTTAATCCTCTATTGTAAACTTTTGCTTGAATTAAAGCAAGAACAGAACAACCCCCTTGGCACCCCCGAAAGGGATACAGAGATCTAGGGGAGAATTCTGGGAGGCATAAAAGTTTAGACCTAGATATGATCTTAGAAATTATCTAGGTTACTTCTCATTTAAGATAAAAAAACTGAGAGCCAGCAAGGTAAAGTTAAAGTGCTGTTCCTCAAGAGCAAGAATAGGATATTGTTCATAGTGAAACTTCCAGCACCTAGCACGGTGACCTGTACATCATAAGTGCTCAGTAAATCTTTGTCAAATGACTAAATTCATTCCTTGGTGCACATAATACAGTGCTTTGCATGCAGTAGGCACACCAATAAACTTTTATATTGCAATTATCCAATCAGCTGCAAATATAGCCAGAGAGTGGTAAGGCTGCAACCAGACTACAGATGTGTGGCCTTCCTAACTGGGACTCTCTCTACCCCACTGGATTGTGCCTCTGGAAATGCCTGTGGTCTTCTAGTCTCCTGGGAACTGAATGCAGTTTATTCATGGAGTCCACTAGGCCTACATCCTGTTTTTAGCCCACCACCATATTCTAGAAAGAAAAGATCATTGGATTTGATTGTGCATGACAACTTTCAATTAACTTTAGAGCTAGAAAGAAGCAATGATGCAAGTAATAAAATCACTGTGTTTGGCCAATCTTTCTCTCCCTTGACAGTAGCTGACTTCCTAAAGTTTGCTCAGGAAAACAGTAAAATCTGTTAACCTTCCTTGAGTCCACATTAGCCAGATAGTGGGAGGAGGCCAGTGGAAGGATAAAGAATTGTTCAAAGTCAACAAGTGGACACACAATTATAAGGTAATTAGAGCTCTATCCATGGAGACAAAGGTCAAATAAACAGTAGTCCTTCGAATTACTATGAGTGATAATATGTAATATAAGGATGCTTCAGAAATCAATATAATTCTTCATGTTCTGCGTGCAAAAGGTTAAACACTATATTAGAGATCTTTTAGTTGTGAGGGAGAAAATTCCAACTAGCTCAACAGCGGGGAGTTAATCATCTTCACAAGCATCTAAACATAAGAACTTAGCTATAGCCAAGGTCAAATGGGCCGTAATATCTATTAGGAATCAAGATTGCCCTGGACAGGACCCATCCAGTCTCTCATCCCCACCCCTGCATCTGTTTTGTTCTCTTTATCTACCTGATTTATTCCCTCGGTATTCCAGTTTTCAGTTCTCCAGAGACAGGCTATGATTAGTCTAGTTAGGAAGAGATGCTCTTCTTGATCAAAACAGCTGTGGCTATTGGTAAGACATGGCAGTCATCTAAACCATAGATGAGCACAACTCCCATCTTTGAGCAGGTGCTAGTGAGGGAATAGATTCACTTAGAAGAGACTATGTGGGGAGGTAATGACTATCATTTTTTTTATTATAAAAGCAAGATATATTTATTTTTAAAAAATCAAAAAGCACAATATTGTATGTAGAAGGATGACTCTCAGTTCACAAACTCAGCTGTATAGGAATTACAGTTTTATTTTCCAGGATACCTCATGACCCAACCACTTGATCTCTTGGGTTCACCATCGTCCTTCATGTTTATACCCTTCCCAAGACTTATTTCATACTTTTGAGCTCTTTACAGTGCTAAGGGACCACATAAAAGCCAGAAAGATAAAGACTACTGGCACTTTAGTACAAACTTATATGTATATGTATTTATGTATATGAATGTAAATATATATATACACATGTTTATATTTTTTCTGGTTTTAATATGGCCAAGGAACATGTCCTATAAGAATTCTACTTTTTCCTTCTCATCACAAGAAGAAAAAGTGTAACTATGTATGCTGATGGATGTTAACCAGACGATTGTGATGATCATTTTGCAATAATACAAGTATCAAATCATTAAGTTGTACACCTAAAACTAATGTTATATGTCAATTATACCTCAAAAAATGAAAAAAAAAGAATCCTGCTTTTTGGAATTTAGTAATATTTGGGTTTTTCTGACAATTTTACGTTTTTTTATTTATTTTGAGAGGGATGGGAAGAGGCAGAGAGAGAGGGAGAGAGATAATCCCAAGCAGGCTCCAGGCTGACAGCACAGAGCCCGGTGTTGGGCTCAGACTCACAAACTGTGAGATCATGACCTGTGCCAAAACCATATATATGACAAAGTATGTATGGTCATTTCTGTATATACCATTTTCTATGCATACATCCATAATCTCTAACAACAAAAAATGAGAACATGATATAACTATTGCCATGCTCTAATCTTTCAGTTAACAATGTATTATGCCAAGTGAAATAAGTCAGAGAAAGGTAAATACCATATGATTTCGCTCATATGTGGAACTTAAGACACAAAACAAACGAGTAAAGAGAAAAAAAGAGACAGAGAGGCAAATCAAGAAACAGACTCTTAACTATAGAGAACTGATGGTTACTGGAGGTGTAGTGGGGGAGGGGGATGGGTGAAATAGGTGATGGGGATTAGAGTGCACTTGTGATGAGCACCAGCTGTTGTATGGAAGTGGTGAATCACTATGTTGTATACCTGAAACTAATATTTGCACAGTATATTGTCTGAAATTTAAATAAAATCTTTTAAAAAACTAATATATTATGTAAAAGAGCTAATATTGTGGGGGGTTCCCCAGTTTTATAGAGACATAATGACATACAGCACTCTATAAGTTTAGGTTGTACAGCATAATGACTTGACTTACATATATCATTCAATGATTACCACAGTAAATTTAGTTAATATCTATTGTCTCATATAGATATATATTTTTTTTTCCTTGTGATGAGAATTCTTAGAATCTGCTCCTTTAATGACTCACATATATATATCATATAGCAGTATTAACTTCATTTTTAATATAATTTATTGTCATTTTGGTTTCCATACAACACCCAGTGCTCATCCCAACAAGTGCCCTCTAAAATGCCTATCATCCATTTTCCCCTCTCCCCTACCCCCCATCAACCCTCAGTTTGTTTTCATTATTTGAGAGTCTCTTATGGTTTGCCTCCCTCCCTCTCTGTAACTTTTCCCCCCTTCCCCTCCCCCATGGTCTTCTGTTAAGTTTCTCAAGATCTACTTATGAGTGAAAACATATGGTATTTGTCTTTCTCTGACTGACTTATATTTCACTTAGCATAATACCCTCCAATTCCGTACACATTGCTGCAGATGGTCAGATTTCATTCTTCTCATTGCCAAGTAGTATTCCATTGAATATATAAACCACATCTTCTTTATCCATTCGCCAGTTGATGGACATTTAGGCTCTTTCCATGATTTGGCTTTTGTTGAAAGTGCTGCTATGAACATTGGGGTACATGTGCCCCTATGCATGAGCATTCCTGTATCCCTGGGGTAAATTCCTAGCAGTGCTATTGCTGGGTCATAGGGGAGTTCTATTTTTAATTTCTTGAGGAACCTCCACACTGTTTTCCAGAATGGTTGCACCAGTGTGCATTCCCACCAACAGTGCAAGGGGGTTCCCATTTCTCCACATCCTCGCCAATGTCTGTAGTCTCCTGACTTGTTCATTTTAGCAACTCTGACCAGTGTGAGGTGGTATCTCAGTGTGGTTTTGATTTGTATTTCCCTGATGATGAGTGATGATGAGCATCATTTCATGTGTCTGTTGGCCATCTGGATGTCTTCTTTGGAAAAGTGTCTATTCATGTCTTCTGTCCATTTCTTCACTGGATTATTTGGTTTTTGGGTGTGGAGTTTGGTGAGTTCCTTATAGATTTTGGATACTAGCCCTTTATCCGGTATGTCATTTGCAACTATCTTTTCCCATTCCGTCAGTTGCCTTGTAGTTTTGTTGATTTCTTTGCAGTGCAGAAGCTTTTTATCTTGATGAGGTCCCAATAGTTCATTTTTACTCTTGATTCCCTTGCATTTGGAGATGTTTTGAGTAAGAAATTCTGTGGTTGAGGTCAAGGAGGTTGTTTCCTGCTTTCTCCTCTAGGATTTTGATGGTTTCCTGTCTCAAATTCAGGGCCTTCATCCATTTTGAGTTTATTTTTGTTTATGGTATAAGGAAGTGGTCTAGTTTCATTCTTCTGCATGTTGCTGTCCAGTTCTCCCAGCACCATCTGTTAAAGAGGCTGTCTTTTTTTCATTGGATACTCTTTCCCGCTTTGTCAAAGATTAGTTGGCCATACATTTGTGGGTCCAATTCTGGGTTCTGTATTTTATTCCATTGGTCTATGTGTCTGTTTTTGTGCCAATACCATACTGTCTTGATGATGACAGCTTTGTAGTAGAGGCTAAAGTCTGGGATGGTGATGCCTCCCGTTTTGGTTTTCTTCTTCAGTATTACTTTGTCTATTCAGGGTCTTTTGCGGTTCCATACAAATTTTAGGATTGGTTCTTCTAGCTTTGAGAATACTGGTGCAATTTTGATTGGGATTGCATTGAATGTGTAGATTGCTTTGGGTAGTATTGACATTTTAACAATATTTATTCTTCCAATCCATGAGCATGGAATGTTTTTCCATTTCTTTGTGCCTTCTTCAATTTCCTTCATAAGTGTTCCATAGTTTTCGGGATACAGATCTTTTATATCTTCGGTTAGGTTTATCCCTAGGTATTTTATGGCTCTTGGTTCAAGCGTGAATGGGATCAGTTTCTTGATTTCCCTTTGTCCTGCTTCATTGTTGGTGTATAAAAATGCAACCAATTTCTGTACATTGATTTTGTACCCTGCAACTTTCCTGAATTCATGTATCAGTTCTAACAGACTTTTGGTGGAGTCTGTCAGGTTTTCTATGTAGAGTATCATGTCATCTGCAAAAAGTGAAAGCTTAACTTTATCTTTGCCAATTCTGATGCCTTTTATTTCATTTTGTTGTCTGATCAGCAGTATTAACTTTAGTCAACATGTTATACATTGCATCCCTAGAATTTATTTATCTTATAACTGAAAGTTTGTGCCTTTGGCCACTTTCATCCCATTTCCCCTCCCTCTACTCCCTGTAATACTCTGTTTTTAAAAGCTAAATAATAATAATTATGGGAGCTAATATACACTAACATACTTATCATGTCCCAGACACCATTCTAAGGGCTCAACCTATGTTAATTTATTTAAGCCTCACAATAACTTTATGTTTGATATAGATGCTCTTACTATTCTCAGTTTATAGATAAGGACATTTGGATTGAATGGTTAAAGTTCCATACTTGTGAAAGTTCCATAATTAATTAATCAGTTCCCATTAATGCACATTTAGGTTGCTTCCAAATTTTCTCACTTATAGGCAATAGTATAATGACCATTATTGAGGATATTGGTTGTCATGCCAGCATCTGTTTTCATCGTATCCCACCATTAATCCTTGTTTTCACTTGGAAGTTTCATCCTTCAGTTTTGTACCTTGGATGTTATTGACCACAGCCCTAGGCCCTTCCTGTCTTAAGCCATATAATCCCCACTCACTCTCTGTAAATACTTGGAAACATGGGATAAATACTGACATTCTCACCAATAATGCTCATTTCTAGGGGCGCCTGGGTGGCTTAGTCGGTTAAACATCCGACTTTGGCTCAGGTCATGATCTCGCAGTTCATGGGTTCAAGCCCCGCGTCGGGCTCTGTGCGGACAGCTAGCTCAGAGCCTGGAGCCTGCTTCAGATTCTGTGTCTCCCTCTCTCTCTGACCCTCCCCTGCTCACGCTGTCTCTCTCTCTCTCAGAAATAAATAAAACATTTAAAAAAAAGAAAATGCTCATTTTTTCACTTTTTCAATATTAGTATTATCCTTTTATTGCTACTGTTCATATCTTTTTTTTTTTAATGTTTTATTTATTTCTAGGAGAGAGAGAGAGACAGCATGGGCAAGGGAGGGTCAGAGAGAGAGGGAGTCACAGACTGAAACAGGCTCCAGGCTCTGAGCTGGCAGTCAGCACGGAGCCCGACGCGGGCCCGAACCCACGAACCGTGAGATCATGACCTAAGCGAAAGTCGGACGCTTAACCGACTAAGCCACCCAGGCGCCCCTGTTAATATCTTAAAATTCACTGTGACTGTATGTATAATGAAATTGGTAAGTTATATCTAGCAAGACAGAAACAACATACATGACAACCAAGTCATTATAGAAAAAGAACAAGCTGAAAGAAAACTGGATCATTCTGGTAAAATAAGAGGGAAAGAGGAGGACACAAGAATATGTATTTAACAGAAAATACAAATAATGAGGACAGGACTAAGCCCAATCTATCTAAACTATCAACCCATTTGTAAATAGATTAAATTCCACTAATCAAAGACCTTTGTCTCAGATTGTGCAAAGAACTTTCTAAATGTTGTTTATAGGAGACATTTGGTTTCTTTAAGTTTTTTTTTTTTTTTGAGAGAGAGAAAGAGTGAGAGGGGCACAAAGAGAGAGGGAGAGAAAATTTGAAGTAGGCTCCACACAATGAGTGCAGAGCCCGATGCGGGGTTTGAATTCACTAACTGTGAGATCAGGACCTGAGCTGAAGTCAGACACTTAACCAACTGAGCCACCCAAGCACCCCAATAAGAGACATTTAAAATGATACCAAAATGTCAATTAATATATGACAAAGCAGGCAGGAATATATAATAGGAAAAAGACAGTCTCCTCAATAAATGGTGCTGGGAAATCTGAACAACTATATGGAAAAGAATGAATCTGGACTACTTCCTAACACCACACACACAAATAAGTTCAAAAGGGATTAAAGACCTAAATGTGAGACCTGAAACCATAAAAATCCTAGAAGAAAACATCAGCAGTAATCTATTTGATGTCAGCCATTGCAACTTCTTTCTAGACATGTCTCCAAAGGTAAGGGAAACAAAAACAAAATTAATCTATTAGGACTACATCAAAATAAAAAGCTCCTGCACAGTAAAGGAAACCATCAACAAAACAAAAAGAAAATCTACTGAATGGGAGAAGATATTGCAAATGATATATCTGATAAGGGATTTATATCCAAAATATGTAAAGAAATTATACAACTCAACACCAGAAAACAAACAATGTGATTTAAAAATGGGCAGAAGACTTGAATAGAGATTTTTCCAAAGAAGATATACAGATTTCCAACTGACACATGAAAGGTTGCTCAATATCACTAATCATCAGGCAAATGCAAATCAAAACCACAGTGAGATATCACCTTACACCTGTCAAACGACTAAAATTTAAAAAAAGATAAGAAATAACAAATGTTTGCAAGGATGTGGAGAAAAGGGAACCCTTGTGCACTGTTGGTAGGAATATAAATTGGTACAGCCACTGGTGGAAAATAGTATGGAGCTTCCTCAAAAATTTATAAATAGAAATACCATGTGATCCAATAATTCCATTACTGGGTATTTACCCAAAGAAAATGAAAGCACTACTTTGAGAATATATATGCACCCCTATATTTATTACAGCATTATTTACAATAACCAGGATAGGAAGCAACCTAAGCGTCTATTGATAGACAAATCAATGAAGATGATACCACACACACACACACACACACACACACACACACACACACACCCTTATGCCTTGTTTTTAAATGTCAATAGGACAGGGACACCCGGGTGGCTCAGCTGATTAAGCGTCTAACTCTTGGTGTCGGCTCAGGTCATGATCTGAAAATTCGTGAGTTCAAGCCCCACATTGGGTTCTGCACTGTCAGCCTAGAGCCTGCGTGGGATTATCTCTCTCCTTCTCTCTCTGCCTCTCCCCCCTCAAAATAAAGAAATAGACTTAAAAAAATTTTAATGTCTATAGGACATTGAGAAAAACTGTGAAAAACCCCAAATATTACTAACTTCCAAAAAGTGGGATTATTTTTTTTCTCATTTTTTGAGGTATAATTGACATATAACATGTCAGTGTTATAGTTAGTTATAGTGTTAGGTATAAGTACAACTTAATGATTTGATATTTGTATTGTAAAATGATCACCACAATAATCACAATAGTCTAGTTAATATCCATCAGCATACACAGTTACATTTTTTTTCTTGTGGTGAGAAGGAAAAAGAATTCTTATAGGACATGTTCTCTGACCATAATGTATTAAAACTGGAAAAAGTCTAAACATGTATATATTTTTAAATTCTAAATAATTCCTGGGGAAAACTATAAAAACAAATACTCCTAGAATTATATCAGAAGAACAACAGATGTCTTTTATTTCTTTTTGCTGTCTCATTGCTGAGGCTAAGACTTCTAGTACTATGTTAAATAGTAATGGTGAGAGTGGACATGACTGTCATGTTCCTGATCATAAAGGAAAAGCTCTCAGTCTTTCCCCATTGAGGATGATATTAGTTGTGGATCTTTCCTATATGGATTTTATGATATTGAGTTATGTTCCATCTCTACCTGCTTTGTTGAGGGTTTTTATCAAGAATGGATGCTGTATTTTGTCATATGCTTTTTCTCCATCTATCCAGAGGATCATATAGTTCTTGTTCATTTACTAATGTGGTGTATCATGTTGATTGAATTCCAAATATTGAACCACCCCTGCAGCACAGGAATAAATCCTGCCTGATCATGATGAATAATTATTTTAATGTACTGTTGGATTCAACTTGCTAGTATGTTGAGAATTTTTGCATCTATGTTCACTGGCAATATTGGCCTATAAATTCTTCTTTTTAGTGGAGCCTTTGGTTTTGGAATCAAGGTAATGCTGGCCTCATAGAAAGAATTTGGAAAATTTCCTCCATCTCAATTTTTTGGGACAATTTGAGTAAAATAGGTATTAATTCTTCTTTAAATGTCTGGTAGAATTCCCCTGGGAAACCATCTAGCCCTGGGCTCTTGTTTGCAGGGAGATTTTTTTTTTTATTACTGATTCAATATCTTTGCTGTTTATAGGTCTGTTCAAATTTTCTGTTCCTTCCTGTTTCAGTTTTGGTAGTTTGTATGTTTCTAGGATTAATCCATTCTTCCAGATTGCCCCTGTTTGTTAGCATAGAAGTGAAACTTTCACTGTTCGCAGATGACATGATACTCTATGTAGAAAACCTGAAAGACGCCACAAAAAATTGCTAAGACTAATACATGGACAGCAAAATCATAAGATATAAAGATATACAGAAACTTGTTGCATTTTTATAGCTCAGTAATGAAGCAGCAGAAAAAGAAATCAAGGAATCAATCCCATTTATAACTGCACCCAAAGCAATAACATACTTAGGAACAAACCTAACTGTAGAGGCAAAAGATCTGAACTCTGAAAACTATAGAACACTTGTGAAAGAAATTGAAGACCACACACACACACACACACACACACACACACACACAAAATGGGGAATAATTCCATGCTCATGGATTGGAAGTACAAACATTGTTAAAATGTCTATACTACCCAAAACAATTTACACACTTAATGTCATCCCTATCAAAATACCACCGGTATTTTTCACAGAGCTAGAACAAACCTCAAATTTGTATGTAACCACAAAAAACCCCAAATAGTCCAAACAATCCTAAAAAAGAAAAGCAAAGCTGGAGGCATGATTCTAGACCTCAACCTATATTACAAAGCTGTAGTAATCAAGACAGTATGGTACTGGCACAAAAAGAGACACATTGATCAATGGAACAGAATAGAAAACCCACAACTACATGGTCAAATAATCTTTCACAAAGCAGGAAAGAATATCCAATAGAAAAAAAGACAGTCTCTTCAACAAATGGTTTTGGGAAAACTGCACCGTGACATGCAAAAAACTGAAACTGGACCACTTTCTTACACCATACACCAAAATTAATTCAAAATGGATGAAAGACCTCAATGTGAGACAAGAAACCATCACAATCCTAGAGAACACAGGCAACTTTAAACTTGGCCATAGCAACTTCTTACTAGACACTGTCTCAGGAGGCAAGGGAAACAAAAGCAAACTTGCACTATTGGTACCTCATCAAGATAAAAAGCTTCTGCACAGCAAAGGAAACGATCAACAAAACTAAAAGGCAGCCTATGGAATGAGAGAAGAGATTTGTAAATGACATACCTAATAAAAGGTTAGTATCCAAAATCTGTAAAGAACTTATCAAACTCAACACCCAAAAAACAAATAATCCAATTCAGGAGTGGGCAGAAGACATAAATAGATGTTTTTTTTTTTCAAAGAAGACATCCAGATGGCTAACAGACACATTAAAAGGTGCTCAGCATCACCCATCATGAGGGAAATAAAAATCAAAACCACGATGAAATACTACCTCACACCTGTCAGAATGCCTAAAATTAACAACACAGGAAACAACACATGTTGGTGAGGTTGAGGAGAAAGGGAACCTTCTTACCCTGTTGGTGGGAATAGAAATTGGTGCAGCCACGGGGCGCCTGGGTGGCTTAGTCGGTTAAGCGTCCGACTTTCGCTTGGGTCATGATCTCGCGGTTCGTGGGTTCGAGCCCCGCGTCGGGCTCTGGGCTGACTGCCAGCTCAGAGCCTGGAGCCTGTTTCAGTCTGTGACTCCCTCTCTCTCTGACCCTCCCCCGCTCACGCTGTCTCTCTCTCTCTCTCTCCTAGAAATAAATAAAAATATTAAAAAAAAGAAAAAAAAGAAATTGGTGCAGCCACTCTAGAAAACAGTATGGAGTTTCCTCAAAAAGTTAAAAATAGAACTACCCTACAACCCAGCAATTACACTACTAGGCATTTACCTGAAGGTTACAAAAATACAGACTCAAAAGGGTACTTACATGCACCCCAACATTTATTGCAGCATTATCAACAATAGCCAAACTATGGAAAAGCCCAAGTGTCCATCAACTGATGAATGGATAAAGATGTGGTGGATATGCATAATGGAGTACTCCTCGGCCATCAAAAAGAATGAAATCTTGCCATTTGCAATGGTGTGGATGGAGCTAGAGTGTATTATGCTAAACAAAATAAGTCAGAGAAAGACAAAAGCCGTATGATTTCACTCATATGTGGAATTTAAGAAACAAAACAACTGAACGTATGAGAAGAGGGAAAAAAAGAAAAAGGGAACCAAACCATGAGAGACTCTTAATTATAGAGAACAAACTGAGGGTTGATGGAGGGAGGTGAGTAAGGGGTGAGCTAAATAGGTGATGAGCACTGAGCGTTACATATAAATGACAAATCACTAAATTCTAGTCCTGAAACCAATATTACACTATGTTAACTAACTAGAAATTAAATAAAAATCTGAAAAAATGAATAATGTATCCTACACAAACATTTAAGTACAGTAATGCAAACTTAGATAAACATTAGGAAATGTATTGTGGCAACATTTACGGTAAATAGACAATGGGAGAAAGACCATGTTCTAGATGTTAAGAAAGCATTTGATATGGCCATTCTAAATATTAACTCTTGGCAAAATAGAAACAGAATGAAACTAACACAAAAATGGGTATATATATGAAACAAAAAGGAATACAGGCCGTTCCATTAAAGTCAAGAGTAAAATAAGGACACCCACTACCCTTCATAAACATTGTTTTGGAGGTCCAATCAATCCAAAAAGTCAAGTTTTGTAAAGGAAGAGACAGAATTATTATTATTTGGAGTCCATATGGTGTTTACTTAGAAAATCCAAGAGAATCATGCAAAGGATCTATCGGAATTAAAGTAACTCAGTCAAGTGGCCTGATAAAAGATAAATACAAAGACAAAAATAACTTATTTCTGTGTCAGCAGTAACAAATTAGAAGATGAAATGGAAAAATGTGATTCACGGGGCGCCTGGGTGGCTCAGTTGGTTAAGTGTCCGACTTTGGCTCAGGTCATGATCTCACAGCTCGTGGGTTCGAGCCCCACCTCGGGCTCTGTGCTGACAGCTCAGAGCCTGGAGCCTGCTTCAAATTCTGTATCTCCCTCTCTCTCTGACCCTCCCCTGCTCACGCTGTCTCTCTCTGTCTCTCAGAAATAAATAAAACATTAAAAATGTTTTAAAGAAAGGAAAAATGTGATTCACAAAAACAAGTTGGTTAATATATGTAAAGCACTTAGTACTGTTCCTAGCAGATAAGAGGTTATATCAATAAGCTATAAAACTAATATTAATTTCCTAGATTCCTAGAGGTGAAATTACTAAGACAAAGGATACATTTTTAAGATTCTTGATTTTGGGGCGCCTGGGTGGCTTAGTCGGTTAAGCGTCCGACTTTCGCTTAGGTCATGATCTCGCGGTTCGTGGGTTCGAGCCCCGCGTCGGGCTCTGTGCTGACTGCCAGCTCAGAGCCTGGAGCCTGTTTCAGTCTGTGACTCCCTCTCTCTCTGACCCTCCCCCGCTCACGCTGTCTCTCTCTCTCTCTCTCTCCTAGAAATAAATAAAAATAAAAAAAAAGATTCTTGATTTTATATATCCAACTTATTATTTTAACTTTGTATTAAAGTATAATACACATGTAGAATGGTAATCAACGCCCAGATCAAGAAATAGAACATTTCCAGCACCCCAAAGTCCCCTTACGTGTCCCCTCTTACTCTCCAGTCATCTTCCTCCCAAGGGTATTTCTGACTTCTGACAACACAGATTTTGCCTGTTTTGTACTTCATATATATGGAATCATGCATATGCAGTCTTTTGTATCTGGCTTCTTTTGCTCAACATTGTGTTGATGAGATTCATCCATATTGCTCCTGTGCTTATAGATTATTTATATTTCTAGATAGTATTTCATTTACGAATGTACCATGATTTTCCATTCTTCTATTGAGGGGCAACTGGATAGTTTCCAATTTGGGGCTATTATGACAAGTGCTGCTATGAGCATCGTAATACATATCTTTTGGTGGACATGTGGACATTTTCTGTTGCACACCTACATAGAATGAGAAGGACATGTATTTATTCAGCTCCAGCAGATACTGCCAAGCTGTTTTTCAATGAACATAACAATTTACACTCCCAACAGAAGTGTATGAGGGTTTCGGTTGCTCTGCATACTTGCCAACATTTTTCCATTTGAGTCCTTCTGGTGGATGTGTAGTGATAAGGCATTTTGGTTTGAGTTTGCATTTCCCTCATGGCTAATGAATCTGAACACTTTTTTATATTATATATGTATATGCTTTTATTCTGGCAAAACATCAGTTAAGGACTTTGCTCATTTTTCTATTAGGTTGTTTCTCCCATTGATTTGTAAGAATTCTTTATTATATTCTTCTATGAGTTTTTTGTTAGATACACATATTGAAAATATCTTACCCTACTCTAGGGGCGCCTGGGTGGCTTAGTCGGTTAAGCGTCCGACTTTCGCTTAGGTCACGATCTCGCGGTGCGGTTCGTGGGTTTGAGCCCCGTGTCGGGCTCTGTGCTGACTGCCAGCTCAGAGCCTGGAGCCTGTTTCAGTCTGTGACTCCCTCTCTCTCTGACCCTCCCCTGCTCACGCTGTCTCTCTCTCTCTCTCTCTCCTAGAAATAAATAAAACATTTAAAAAAAATAAAAACAAGTCTTGGCCTCCTACAAGGTCACAAACATGTTATTCTATTTTCTTCTAACGAAACTGCTTTTTTTCTTTTGCAATACCATGAAATTATTTTAAGTTCTTTGTCTTCATGATTGAATATACACAGGTAATGGAAGTTATGCATTCTTCTGCTGTAAAGATGGGTGGAATATATAAAAATTCTCTTGTTGAATTTTCTTTAAATAGTCCTCCAGAGCAGCTTGAAGAAAAGCAGAGAATGTTTTCACAAGAACTCTTTTGTGGAAGGACCTAGCGTGTTTTAAGCACCAGTGTGCTGGGCTAACAATGGCACATACTTCGTCTCCCACATTTTTATCTTAATTCTTCTGTAGAACATCCTCTTGTGGAACACCATGTATTGCATTTGTCATTCATGCAAATATCCAAGGGAAGGAATACCCTTTTTCTGGTACCATGAGAGGGTGTTGCTTTCAAGCATGTGACAATGCCTTGTGCTTTACCGGGGTGACTTATGGCATGATCTGTATGAAGTTCCTTTTTACCCAATATTTCTAGTGTGTTTTTTTAATGTTTATTTATTTTTGAGAGAGAGAGCAAGAGAGAGCACAAACAGGGGAGGGGCAGAGAGAGACACACACAGAATCGGAAGCAGGCTCCAGGCTCTAAGCTGTCAGTGCAGAGCCTGAAGTGGGGCTCAAACTCATGAACTGTGAGATCATGACCAGAGCCGCAGTTGGATGCTTGACTGACTGAGCCACCCAGGCTCCCCAACAATATCTCTAGTGTTAAATGAAAAGGAGAGCTCTGTGTGTTTTCAGCATAATTTTTCAGTTCCTGGATGTTATGATATGCTTCGTCATCCAAATTTTGTCTCCTTTACTAATGATTTCCATAAGCCGTCTTTTCCCAGAGTACGTCTTTTGATAGCAGCTTCCCAGCAGCTTTTTCTTCTTCTCAGTCTCCCGTGGTGGGGGCTGGACTTTTCATTCCCCCTGGGGCTCTGCGAGGTCAGTGTGGGGCCCAGGAGGGGGGCCTGCCTCTGCGGTGCCTCCCCTAGTTCACTGGCTACAGCCTGCTGTGGTGGAATGTTGCAGTATACATCGTCCACGTGTTTTTCCAAAACTGCATTCACATCAGTCCAATTGTTTTCTCAGAGACTGAGTCCTTAACCAGCCTGCACCAGTTCACAGCAAAAGGCATCAGTGCAAGAGCAGAGCTCCAGGCTTCTGCAGGGAGGGGCTGGGAGCCTAAATAGCCCCCATAATCTGGTTTCTGCAGCAGCTCCACGTTGTGTTGTGTTGGCGTTGGAGACTCAAGATCCAGTGGCCTCGGCCATGCTCCTCCTGGACCCTGCAGGCTCTGGGGTAGTGGCTGCCAAACAGGCCGGGAACCCCAAATTGCTTTTTAAAGTGGGGAAAATGGCAATATACCCGGTCACCAGTGATGCATGAATAATGTTTTGTCATACGTGTCCAGGCCCTAGCAAGTTCCCAGCGGGCCAGAACATCCTACCTTTTGTCCAGTGCTGCCTGACCTGTTTCTTCAACAGCTAGAGAGTTGTGTCATTACCAATCAGACACTGTTCACAAAGTGACCTCCTACCCCACTTTTCATCAATATCGTCTCTTCGGTAATGTTTTCGTTTAGTGCTGCTAGTGAAGTGCGGACAGGTGACATATGCTATCCACTAACATGTAGTATTTCATCTGTCTTGGGTGCCCTGTGCCAAGGCCATGTTCAAGCAAACTTAGCAAGACAGTTTAAAAAATTATAGGGGCGCCTGGGTGGCTCAGTTTGTTAAGCGTCCGACTTCAGCTCAGGTCATGATCTCACGGTTCGTGGGTTCGAGCCCCACATTTGGGCTCTATGCTGACTGCCAGCTCAGACCTGGAGCCTGTTTCAGATTCTGTGCCTCCCTCTCTCTGACACTCCCCTGCTCACGCTGTCTCTCTCTCTCTCTGAAGTAAAACAATTAAAAAATTTTTTTAAATTATAATAGGTGTCGCCTGGCTGGCTTAGTTGGGTGGTCATGAGACTCTTGATCTCGAGGTCATGAGTTTGAGCCCCACATCAGGTGTAGAGATTACTAAAAAAAAATTAGCTTAAAAAAAAATAAGGGCACCTGGGTGGCTCAGTTGGTTGAGTGTTGGACTTTGGCTCAGGTCATCATCTCATGGGTCATGAGTTGGAACCCCACATAGGGCTTGCTGCTGTCAGCCTGTCAGCTTGTCAGCACAGAGCCTGCTTCAGATCATCTGTCCCCCTCTCTCCCTCTTCCCATACTTGCACTCTCTCTCTCAAAAAATAAAACAGTTAAAAAATGTTTTATAAAAAGAATAAATAATAATAGTATTTACTGAGCACCTATGAAGGCACTGTACTAAGAGCTTTATGCATGTTATCTTTTTTAACATTCACAAAATTCTTTTTTAAAAATATTTTTAATGTTTTATTTTTTCTTTTAATTTTTTAAATGTTTTATTTATTTCTGAGAGAGAGAGAGAGAGACAGTGTGAGCAGGGGAGGGTCAGAGAGAGAGGGAGACACAGAATCCGAAGACAGGCTCCAGGCTCTGAGCTAGCTGCCAGCACAGAGCCCGATGCAGGGCTCAAACACACGAACCATGAGATCATGACCTGAACCGAAGTCGGACGTTTAACCGACTGAGCCACCCAGGCACCCCACGTTTTATTTACTATTGAGAGACAGAGAGTGAGCATGGGAGGGGCAGAGAGAGGGGGAGACACAGAATCTGAAGTAGGCTCCAGCCTCTAAACTGTCAGCACAGAGCCTGATGCAGGGCTTGAACTCACGAACAGTAAGATCATGACCTGAGCCGAAGTCAAACGCTTAAATGACTGAGCCACCCAGGCGCCCCTAATCCTCACAAAAATTCTAATGAGGCAGGAATGATTATTAACCCAGTTTTAGAGATTAAGAAACTGATGTTCATTGAGATTAAGGAAACTTCCCCAAGGAACCTAGCTGTGAGTATTGGAACTTCTTAAATAAGTGCTAGAATGGGGATTGAAATATAGGCCTGTGTATTCAATGCCAATGTCTAGTTCCCTAGGCATGCATGTGCATCTAATAGTCATGCCATACAGCCAGTTTGCTGCAGATGGAAAAATCTTTCCTGTAATCATGCCAGTAGCACTAGCGTATTACAGCAATTGAGACTTCACAATATAATTGCATAGCATGGCCTAAAGGACTCTTTGTGATCTAGCTTTTGCCGATATCTACAACCCTCAACCCTCACTTTTGAGTTTGTACCTGATAGAACCACATTGCTTCTAATGTCCCAAGAACTTCATGCTGTCCATGGCTTCCTGCCTTGAGACATACCATTCTCTTTGCCTCAAACGCCCCATCACCTCTGTCACCTGGAAAATTCCTTAGCTGGAAATCCAGCGAATACATCACCTCTTCCAATAAATCTTCCCTAATTTTCCTCTGACAATGTTAACCATTCTGTCCTCTGTACCAACCTCTGTCCTTTATTTAAAAATATATTGCTCATTCATTCATTCGTGTAACATTAAATACTATTCTTCCCAGGCACTAGGCTAAGTCCTGGAAGACAGAGAGTCAAATAACACTTTTGGAGAGGGAGAGCTTCACGCTAAAGCATGGATATAAATGATCTAACTGCCAGTTGTTCCCACCAGCTGACATAAAATATAGGTTTTGACAGGTTGGGGCGGGCGAGGAGAGGGTATGCTAGGAGAAAAGTGTGATAGGGCATTCTGACTCAGCCCAAATTTAGGAATCAGAGTTTATCTGTTCATGGAAAACAAGAGCTGGCAATGCAACTGGGCATTTATTTGAATAAATGTCCATGATGTGGAACAGGATGGCATCTGTTCAGCATCTTGGACTGATTTTGAACCCTTGTGGGGAGAGGAGTTAGGACCAACACGGAGAGAGTTATTTGAAAAGAAGACTTTGAGCCACTCTGGGCACAAGCTGTGCTGGCTGTGGAAACAGGAAAAGGCCATTCTCGCTTTCACACAGAACCCAGCACTCTGCAGTGTTGTGAATGGTAGCTTTCAGCACACAGGCTGCTAGCCCCCTGCGCTAGGGATACTGGCATTTTCACAGTGAGCCCTGTCAGCACTGGCAGTGGCAGGACCGTAGCACCCTTGAATGGCTTCATGAGTAGAGGGCATTGAAGACAGGGAACCTGACAAGGAAGGAAGAAAAGGGGAGGATGCTGCATGATGAACTATGGCAGACAAACTGGTTCGTGAGCCTATTGAGACACACCCAGGGCCTTCCACTTAGTGGAGGGGCAAGAGTGTGAATGCCAGGCTACTAGTAGTAGTAGTCTTGAATTTTAACAACAAGCTATTGAGTCCCGAAGACACCTGAGTTAACTTTTTTATTTGCTATTAGGGAGCTGTGTCTTATTCATCTTTTTTTTTTTTTAATGCTTTTATTTATTTCTGACAGAGAGAGACAGCGTGAGCAGGGGAGGGTCAGAGAGAGAGAGGGAGATACAGAATCTGAAACAGGCTCCAGACTAGCTGTCAGCACAGAGCCTGACGCAGGGCTCGAACCCACGAAGGGCAAGATCATGACCTGAGCTGAAGCCAGACGCTCAACCGACTGAGCCACCCAAGCACCCCTGTCTTATTCATCTTTATGTTCCCAGGAAGACAAAGCCTGACACAGAGCACCTGCTGACAAAATATTTGTGGATTTACTTAATAAAGGAGTTGAAAGAGAAGGGAGGAGTGGGGAACATCACATATACATGCACCTGATTAAAATGTGATGATTTTTTCCCTGATCTGATTAGACCCAGAATATGAAACAGATATGGAATCTGTGCCATGGGTTCTGGCCCATTTTGATTCTGCCAGCACAAGTGGGAGGTGCTGAGACAAATTCCGTGGCAGTTAGAAAGTGAACTGGCTGCCAAGATGGAGGGCAGGGAACAAATGGCCTTGACCTTCTATAATCCTAAGGTTCCCAAAATTAAGGGGAACCGGTACTACCAAAGGGTGAGGAAGTACCTAATTGTAGGTCAGATGGGAGGAAGAGGACTTACTTAAAGGTGGGCCTAGACAGAGTATCCTAAAGATAGAGAAAAGATCTCCCTGGGTAGGGATAGACAGCCACAGATCAAGCCCACATGGGGACACTTAAGGTAGAGTTGAGTAGGTGACCCTGGGATCAATGGTTATCTTTCTGGGTAGGCAATATTTCCCTCATCCTTGTAGCCTACGCTCCCCGTCAGCAAATATCCGAATGCCTCGATGCCACCTCAGAGGCGGCAGCAGCACGTGAATCAGGCACACATCTACATCCGAACGTTCTGTGGCAGCCTGTGTGGTTTTGGTTTCCTAATGGTGATCTGCATGTCCCCGCTGAACTGGGTGCAGTTCCTGGTGATCAAGAATGGCTTTGAGCTCTACGCAGGACTCTGGATCACATGCAACCATGAGCTGTGCTGGAGCCACACACCCAAACCACCCTGTGAGTTCCACCAAATTAAACACCACAGGCCCCACAGTTCCAGAGCTTTCTGTCACATTGGCCCTTCCTCTTTCCTCCTCCAAGATCTCTTTGCCCTCACCTCTCCAAGTTCAGGATGGGTCTCAGCCAAATTGTGAATGTAACCATCCTTTTCTTTGATGTTCTCAGTGTGACTTTTTTAGTACCTGATACTCTCTTTACTCTCTGGGAAGAACCCATTGGGCCTTTACAGGCTGTCACTGTGAAGCAGTGTGATTGGTATTCTAATGTCACTTGCAGAAATTGATGTAATTGATCAGAACCAGGAAACAAAGCAAGGTGTCTCAGCCTCCATCAGATTTAACTTTTAAGGTCAGCGTGTTCTTCTGCCAACTGTAAATGTAAATGCATGTTCGATATGGGGTATAACAAATGCTAGCTATTTAGAGTAAATTATTAATGTCAAATTTTATGTGAACTTAAGCAGATCTGAAAATGCAATATAAAACACGGAAAAATAAGTTTCTAGGGCTAGAAGTTTCCATATGCATATGAGGTTTTCTTTAAGAAAATTTTTTTTATGTTTTATTTATTTTTGAGAGCAAGAGAGACAGAGCACGAGCAGAGCACGAGCAGGGGAGGGGCAGAGAGAGAGGGGGAGACACATTCTGTGTCTCCCCCTCTCTCTCTGCCCCTCCCCTGCTCGTGCTGTCAGCACAGAGCCTGATGTGGGGCTCAAGCTCACAGACCGTGAGATCATGACCTGAGCCAAAGTCAGATGCTTAATTGACTGAGCCACCCAGGTGCCCCCCCCTTTTAAAAAATTTTTTTTTATGTTTTAGCATATGAGGTTTTCAATTAGAAACAAGACTTAGAGGAAAGACAGAACTACACTAAACAGTTTTCCTATTATCCCCAAGAGATACAGATAAGCAGAGGTCCCAGATGCTGGAGGTGGGGTTGAGGGGGTTGCACTTAGGCTCACACCTGAGCTGGAGCATCTACGACATGTGGAAGTCAAAGGCAGCACCCGAACACAAAATCTTGAGAAGGAACTAAAATCAAAGGTAGGCAGACAATTCAATTCCATCTTCAACTTAAAAGAAAAACTAAGGAAAATATTTTCAACAAATATGAAAGGTAAAAGGCTAATGGCCTTGGGACACCTGGGTGGCTCAGTTGGTTAAGTGCCAACTTTGGCTCAAGTCATGATCTCATAGTTCATAGGGTCAAGCCCCACATTAGGCTCTGTGCTGACAGCTCAGAACCTAGAGTGTGCTTTGGATTCTGTGTCTCCCTTTCTCTCTGCCCCTCCTGTGCTCATGCTTTGTCTCTATCTCTCAAAAATAAATATATGGTTAAGAAATTTTTTTAGCCCTGTCCTCTTTCCACCATTTTCCCCTGCCACCACAATGGTGCGCATGAATGTCCTGGCAGACGCACTCAAGAGCGTTAACAATGCTGAAAAGAGAGGCAAATGCCAGGTTCTTACCAAGCCATGCTCCAAAGCCATAGTCTGATTTCTGACTGTGATGATGAAGCATAGTTACATTGGCGAATTTGAAATCATCGATGATCACAGAACTGGGAAAATTGTTGTGAATCTCACAAACAGGTTAAACAAGTGTGGACTGATCAGCCCCAGGTTTGATGTACAACTCAAAGATCTAGAAAAATGGCAGAATAATCTGCTCCGGTCCCGCCAGTTTGGTTTCATTGTACTGACAACCTCAGCTGGCATCATGGACCATGAAGAAGCAAGACAAAAACACACAGGAGGGAAAATCCTGGGGGGATTCTTTTTCTAGGGATGTAATACATTCATACAAATAAAATTCCTCACTGGAAAAAAATTTTTTTAATAAAAAATAAAAAAGAAAGGCTAATGGCCTTGATAGTTAGAAAAAGTATTATTAATAAAAAGGCAAATACTCAAATAAATAAATCCTTGATAACGAGGCAAAATTCACAGAAGACTAAAAATGTTTAATAAACATAGGTAAAACTATTTTAACCATAATCAATCATTAAAGGAAGGCAAATCAAATGAACAGTAAGATAAGATTTTTCAAACATGACATTAGCAGAGATTTTTATTTATTTTTTATTTTTTTAATTTTTTTTACTGTTTTATTTATTTCTGAGAGAGAGAGAGACAGTGTGAACAGAGGAGGATCAGAAAGAGAGGGAGATACAGAATCTGAAACAGGCTCCAGGCTCTGAGCTAGCTGTCAGCACAGAGCCCGACGCGGGGCTCGAACCCACAAACCATGAGATCATGACCTGAACCAAAGTTGGATGCTTAACCGACTGAGTCACCCAGGCGCCCCTAGCAGAGATTTTTAAATGCTTATACACAATGATGGACACTCTCATATACACTGGGGACCATGTAAATGGCTAAAACCAAAGCAATATGATTATGTGTATCCAGAGATTTCTAGATAAATGGAGAAACGATATAGGCATAAAAATTAAGCTGCAATCATATTTATATAATCATGCCCAGGTAAAATTTAGGACTTAAAAATGATTACTTAAATTTTTAATGAGTCAAATTCTTGGAATTTTGTCACTTACAGTAGCAAATAGTTTATTTCTGAGAACCTGGAATTTACCTTTGAGGCCAACTGTTGATGATTTAGAGGTGGTCACCTGAGTCCTTTAGGCAACTTTAAGTCAAGTATCTACCCTGTTTGCAATGTTAACTAGTCCTAATTCTAGGATCAGTAAGTAGTCTGCAATTCTCATAATGAATTCCCCAAATGTCATGAGTATGTTCGGCTCTTAACTAATTTGCTATAATAATATGTTATTATTGCCCAAAACACTATTGTCCAAATCCAAGAACTTTAAACTTTTACCTACTGATGGCAAGAATTTAGCCCCCTTTCCCACAGTACCCCCTGTCATTTCTGTGAGTGTCACGGGGACTCTCTAAGGTGGCCTCAAGAATGTGTGTGCTCTTGTTCCTCTGTCGTGGAGTCACATTAGACCATTGTGCCTCTGCCTCTGCTTTCACCTGGTTCTGGGTGATTGATAGACTCTGCTGTAGCAGTTGCTAACAAAATGGAGAAGGGGTGGGAAGTAGTGGACACCATTCTTCACTTTTATTGCTAGTTCTCAAGTGTAGAACAGACCCTTCTGTTAACTCGTCTGTAGCATAGGTGAGATCAAACCATAATATAAAGGAATGTTTTGCCATAGACAGTAACTAGAAACATTTGGAAGACTGGGAGAAAAAGACTAGGTCTTTTAGTCAAAGCACTGGACCCTTCAGAGCCAGAGTCTGAAAACCATTGCACAATAAGGCCAAGCTGTGTGAGGGACCTAAATCCTATGCTGATTTCACAGCTGCCTCTCCCAGGTGCTAGGTCTCCAACTTTTGAATTCCAAAACCACCTTCTTTTCCATGAGGCTGGGGAAATTTTATCTTGGCCTAATGTGACTGGAATAAAAATACAATGGCAATAGCATGGAGGTTTAGATTGGACTAAATAAGTGGGCTGACTCCTCAGCAGTACCTTCTTCATTCTCAAAATCCATAGCCAACCCCACCTGCACTCAGTCTAGCTCCTTCATAGTTAAAAGGAGATAGATCCTTTTGGAGCACTGCCTCCCTATCCTGGCTTTGATTTTTGCTGAAGGAACTCGGGTGCAGTAAGAGGAATCCCACCCCCAAATCTCTCTGACACAGCTGAGTACTAGGTGCTTAGCTTTTCCTATGGCTGGCTTCTCTCCTACGCTTCTTTCTTCTCACATCATCTTGGCTGCCCCCATTGATTTCTTCCAGAGTGTCAACAGCTGTAAAGGAAAAGCGCATCTAATGTTAATTAAGCTTATTTATTCACAAGAGCAAGGTGGCTTATAGCCCTGCCCCTCTCACTTTCTAAAACCTCCTGGATCAAGTTTTACTTTCATAACAATAGAAGGAGATCCTATCCACCCCAAACTACCAAATGATGAGTGTTCTTAATTCACTGAGTATCATTACTGCTTTTCGGTAGGGTAGTATCCCTTTCAGTCTTGGTAGGTTTTATGTCCTACCCGATGGTGCTCTGAAGTACAGAATCACTGACTGGGATGATCCTGAGAACACTGGCAAGGATCTTACCAAGCTTTTCACGTGATTTGGACTTCTTCCTCTCCAAATTGAGACTTGACATCCTATCTCTTCCCAGGGCATTAGCTTCATTGCCTTTAGTAACCTGGGAGGTTTGCCTTGCTATTCCTGCAAACCAAGGCCATCAAAGAATATTGCTAAGGAAATCTTAAGCAGTATTTGGATACAGGTGACCTACGTAGGTATTCCTTATATCTAGGAATATTCTTTCCATGGACCAAAGCTTATTACTGACAAGTAGGGCCTTTTTGCAACTTAGGTCCTAAGATCTTTGCAACTTTGACAAGCTACTGTAAAAACTGATGTTTAAAAGCTGAAATAGCTTTTGGTCTTATAGGAGAAGGAGGCTTGAATTCAGCTTTAGGATGTTTGTTTTGTTCAATAAATTAGAAAAAAAACTATGAAGTCAACCAAATGCAGCCATTTTATACTATGGAGTTAAGTGTTTAGTTTGGTCAGATAATTAGTTGTGTATAATTATGACTAGTAGACTGGCTTCCTTTTGGGGTTAGACTATTCTATGCTGCAAATCTTTAGTTGTTCCTCTGGAGTTGTGAGTGATCTTGTTCATGTAGTTTCAGGAGATGAGGTGCCAAAACAGAGAAGACTGTAAGAAAAACACGAAGTCAAGTCTTCCTCTCATGGTAGAAGAAAGACCAGGCTGTGACATATCTTAGATAGGACTTACTCTGGAAATCTTAGTGCACTTTGTGTTTTAATGATCATATTTCATTTGAACTAGTATAAATATAGAGTGAACTTACTCATTCAGAAGAATCTCATAGACTCCCAAAGACAAGAAGTATGCTGTACCTTAGGAAATTCCAGAAGCGATTGGGGTCTCAGACTAAGAAAATCAAGTCTGCTAGTCACTCAGTCTCTCTAGAGCTGCTGTGTCACTCATCTTTGTTTATACTTTGTTTTATCACTACAGCTCAGTTTTTCTTGTTTTGTTAGTGTGCAGATCCCAAAAAGTGAGATCCCAATCTAGCTTTGTATCTTCTTGGCTCAAACAAGGAAAAGAGGAATTAGCATGAATCAGTCTCAAATCCAAATTTCCAAGCATAAGAATCAAATTGGTCCAACATGAGTCAGATCCTCTTTGTTGGTCCAATTAGCTATAATTGGGGGACTATAGGCAAAGATCCAGGGTTATAGGCAAGGGTTGCTAGGTCTTGTGGGGGACTGTGGAAATTATGTGAGTATTTGTCTTTCTCTGGCTAATTTCACTTAACATAATACTCTCTAGTTCCATCCATGTCATTGCAAATGACCAGATTTCATTCCTTTTTATGACTGAGTAATATTCCTCCATGTGTGTGTGGGGGGGAGGGTGGGTGTGTGTACATACATACATACCACATCTGTATGCATTCATCAGTCGATAGATACTTGACACTTGGACGGTTTCCATAATTTGGCTATTGTAGGTAATACTGCTATAAATACTGGGTGCATGTATCTTAAAACATTGCTGTGGAAGTCAAGGGAAGGATCTGTTTTGTATTAGGGAGGTGGTAGGAGTAAGTAATGTTTAGCATGTCCCTTCTTCTCTCTTACCAACGTCCAATCTTCAGAGAGCAAAGATCTGGAGCCAGGAGATGAGAGGAGAAGTAGTGTTCTGGCATTTGGGTAAGGGCTTTTGAGCAAAAGGACTTGAGCAGATCTCTCTCTCAGCAAATGTGAGGCAGGGCCTTGAGAGACTCTCAGGAAAAAAAAAAAAAAAGATATTCTTTGGGTTTTAAATTCCTGCAATCCAGAAAATTTGGTCTTGAAATCATTACAAGAGAGGAATTCAAGTAAATGGGACTTGATTTTGTAGTCATATACAAGACAAGGCCTGTACAACCCAGATCTATTTGAAAGAGAAAAAACAAATAGAAACAAATTACATGTCCAACAATGGCTAAATCATTAAATAAAATATGTTAATATGATAAGCTCTTTGGTAACCATTAAAAATGATATTTTTTTTTTTTTAATAGTTTATTGTCAAATTAGTTTCCACATAACACTCAGTGCTCATCCCCACAAGTGTCCTCCTCCATGCCCATCCCCCCCCCCCCCCACATCCATCAGTCCTCAGTTTTTGTCAGCATTCAAGAGTCTCTCATGGTTTGCCTCTCTCCCTTTCCCCCACCATTTCCGCCCTTCTTCTCCCCCTTGTTCCTCCGTCAAGTTCCTCCTAATCCTCCTATACGTGCAAACATATGATATTTGTCCTTCTCTGCCTGACTTATTTCGCTCAGCATAACACCCTCAAGGTCCATCCATGTTGCTACACATGGCCAGATTTCATTGTTTCTCATTGCCATGTAGTATTCCATGGTATAGATAAACCACATCTTCTTGATCCATTCATCTGTTGATGGACACTTAGGCTCTTTCCTCAGGAAACTAACACTAAAAATGATATTTACAGTGGTGCCTGAGTGCCTCAGTTGGTTAAGTGACCAGCTCTCAATTTCAGCTCAGGTCATGATCTCACGGTTTGTGGGATGGAGCTCTCTCTCTTTATCTCTCTCAAAAATAAATAAATAAATAAATAAATAAATAAACATTTTAAAAATTAAAAGAATAAAAATGATGTTTACAACAGGTGATTTGGGGGAAAATCTTCCCATATAATCTTTAGAAAAATTCACTTGATATTCAGTATCATATCAACTCAGTACAGAGGGTAGAAAAATACTGAAAGAAATAATATAAAATGCTAACAGTAGCTGCCTCTAGGCAGTGGGATTGTGGCTGATTTTTTTCCCTTATATTGAACATGTATTACTTTTATTTATTTAAAAAAGCTTTTTTAATGTTTACTGATTTTTGAGAGACAGAGCATGAGCAGGAGAGGGGCAGAGAGAGAGGGAGACAAAGAATCTGAAGCACCCTCAGGCTCTGAACTGTCAGCACAGAGCCCCACACGGGGCTTGAACCCATGAACTGTGAGATCATGACCTGAGCCAAAGCTGGACGCTTAACCGACTGAGCCACCCAGGTGCACCCATGTATTACTTTTAGAATTAGAATTAAGAACAAGAAAATGTTTTAATCTGTGTTGTAATGTTGGAGTCATGTCTCCTATAAGCTAGTTTATGTCTAAGTTAACGTGTTAATGCACCTAGTACTACTTGTATATTTAGTTTTACGGTGAAGGCAATCACCGTAAATAAATTCCAAGTATCAATGAAGAACTGGGAAATGGGTGCCTGGGTGGCTCAGTCAGTTAAGTGTCCACCTCTTCATTTCAGCTCAGGTCATGATCTTACGGTTTGTGAGCTCTAGCCCCGTGTCGGACTCAGCACTAATAGCTCGGAGCCTGCTTGGGATTGTCTCTCTCCCTCTCTCTCTATGCCCCTGCCATGCATGTGCTCTCTCTCTCTCTCAAATAAATAAATAAACTTGAAGAAAAACAAAAAGAAAAGCTTGGAGATAAGATCCTTATTTATGCCCTAGATACCACATAGCAAGCTCTGCTTCATCCTCCCTAGACCTCACGCCCTTCTCTACAACTGTCTGGTTTTCTTAAGAGAGGCCCCCTGCTGGACTAACCAAGCCTTTTCTTTCTCATTGTCCTTGACAGATTACCTTCAATATTCCAGGACTTTCTTCCTCATCTCTATCTTCTCTATACTTGTTGCCCTTTCCTGGCTCATCACCTCTTGCCTGCCTAGAAGAGGAAGTATGACCACCAACTTGGATCTGAAGGTATCCATACTCAGCTTCATCTCAGGTACAGACCTAGACTGGCAGGGTAATCCCAGGGTAAAACTGTCAAATGAACCAAGTTTCTCTGTGGAGCTTTTTATTCTTTTTTTCTTGTCCCTTTCCTCTTCTTCAGTATCACATCAAGTTGCCGGCTTCCGGCCCTGTCTTACTGCATAAAACACATCTTAGCTGACTTATACCAGAGGGGAGGGAGATGCCCCTTTCTCTTTCCCATTTTAGCTAATCCCTAAATTTTAATCCTGCCATGCATATGGCATCTGGAAGTAGCAGAAGATTTGGGGGCGGGGGGGTCAAGGCAGACCGAAGACACTGATGGGTTGTGACATCTTTTCTTTTGGTCCTAGCCATCTCCTTGCTCCTCTGCCTCGTGCTATTTCTGGCACAGGTTTACAGGCATACTAAGGATGCCTTGGAGCCAGATCTCCTGTGGACCTATCATATTAATTGGTGGAGTGACTTCTTATACACGTTTTCTGGTGAGTTAGTCCCCTGCTTTATGCTAGAGGATAGAAGAAGAAACCACTTCTTGAAAGCGAGTAGAATTGAGGAGAAATAGAAAAAATGACTATTCCTATTCAGAACATTTATACATGGAGAGGCAGCATGGTATGGTGAAGAAAGCATGGATTTTGAAGTCTGGGAACCTAGATTTAGTAACCTATTCTACCATTAACTGTGGCATGCACAGGTTGAGTGACTTGCCTAAGACCAGAAAGAAAGTTGTGGAACTGTTATTTGAACCTAGGAGGTTCAAGCTTTGTCTTTGCCACATGAGAAATACTGTAATGCAATGAGAGCATAGGAGAGTAAAGTAACTCCACCAGGGGAGAGAAGGGTTGGCTTCACTAAGAAGAGGCCTTTAAAACCTCTTCTGAAGCATCAATAAGAATTTTGAAAGCCAAAAAATCCATCTGTCTCCTGAAACTCACCACAAATTCTTCTCCTCCTTTAGGGATCATCTCCTTCCTCAACTACATAACTTTCAGATTTCCTCCCCTTGATCGAAATGTCAATGCAAATCCCACAGAGAAGTCAAGGCTGGGGGTTGGTCCAGTGACCAAAGAATTAGCTGCTGAAGATGAAGGGTTAAGATCTGATATGGAAGCTTCAACTGAGGAAGAGAAAACAACCCCTGAAGCAGAACCGTGATGGTGTTACGAAAACCCAATTACTGCTTGTTGTAAAAATGGAGGAAAGGCTGAGTTGGAAATGATTGTGCAGATTCTAGGAAACTCTCCTAATGTCATGTCCATGTCACTTGAAGGAGATAGCAGTAAAACTATCTTTAGTGTGTACTGGATCCAAGATATGTATTATAGATATAGAAAGAAAATAATAAAAATCCACTTAAAATTTGTTTAAGTTTATTTATTTTTAAGAGAGAGAGAGAATGAGAGGGGCAGAGAGAGAATCCCAAGCAGGCTCCTCACTGTCAGCACAGAGCCTAATGCAGGGCTTGCACTCATGAACCTTGAGATCATGACCTGAGCCAAAGTCGGGCACTTAGCCAACTGAGCCACTCAGACACCCCAAGAAAACATTTCTAAGAGAAAGCATCTGTGGTTAGAATCATGAATGAAAGAATCTAACAGTAGATGCAGTGTGTGGATCAGAGATCTCTTTGGGCATCAGGGATCTTGCACAGCAGAATGATTCATAGAGAAAAATGTCATCTAGAGAAAGATGTCATCTAATTCTGCTTGAAATTTTCTTTATTATATGTGGCCTTGGGCACACTCAGGGTAGAAGGTACTTGGACAACACTGTTGAATCTGAATTGCAGATCATTATCAGCAATGGAATGCACATCTGTGGAAATAATACCTGTCATCCATAGTCACTGAAAGGTGCTGGGGTGAGAGGTGGGTTCTGGGGAGTCCATGATGTCCCATTTCCTATGAGGATTTGTCATTTGAAACCTTTACAGTCTATTATGTGAACCTACTGCTTCTCCCTAGGTTGGGAGATATCTTAGCCAGGTCTCCATAAACTTTCTGAAATTCTGCATAAAACTTGTGGATACCCTTTTCTGTGAAGAGGGCCACAGACTCCATCAGATTCTTGATAGGCCTGTGACTCTTTTGATTCCTGTTACTCAATTTTGTTTTAATGAGCCAAATGAGGCTAAAGGACTTTCTTCAGCCTACGTATATAGATGTGGACCAAGTTAAAAGTTTTCCCCATGTTTTATATACCTTGTAAAACTAAGTAAGTGGGGGTGATGTCAGGCAATCACATAGGTCTTTTGACGACTAAAGACCCCTTTCAAACCCAGATCTGATTCCATGCAGAAAGTCCCTTACATTCATTTTGTCCTTTATTCCTTTAGTAGCTGCCACTACTAATCTACTGGTTGAGGCGCATACTTCTTCCCAAACCCGGCAGTGGAAAGGACTGCAGCACCCAGCTTGAACCCCTTTCTGCTCTTAAAGATAAGCTTTTGCATCCTTTTGGTTTAATTTAAAGATTTATTGGTAACTTTTGCAGAAAACAAACATGCCTGTTGCTCCATAACAGGCATGGAGCAATTACGTAGGGTTGGATTTTTTTTTTTTGCCTTTTTAAGATATTTTTATTTGAGTGGTTCTTATAATTTATGTAGTTTTATGTAGATAATTATGTAGATATTTATGTAGATAATCCTGATCTCTAATTAGAAATTCCCTAACATTTCCAAGTGGTAACTGAAAACTAATTAGGTTAATACCTTAGATTTTATTCCTAAGGATAGGTGTTTAGCAGCACATGCATATACACACCCATACAGATACACATAGAGACACCCATACAGATACACATACAGACACATACGCACGTACAGACACACATACACACACACACGCACACACACACATACAGACACATACATACATACATACACACACACACATACAGACACCCATACAGATACACATACAGACACATACATACATACAGACACACATACACACACACACACACAGACAGACACCCATACAGATACACATAGACACATACATACATACAGACACACATACACACACACACACACAGACACCCATACAGATACACATACAGACACATACAGACACACATACACACACACATGCAGACACCCATACAGATACACATAGAGACACCCATACAGACACATACACACATACACACACACATACATACATACATACATACAGCCACACACATACAGACGTACATATACATACACACACACATACATATACATACACATATATACACACACTTCATTTTGACCCTACCTTAGGAAACTCTCCATGTTGGCTTCTTTTCCTAACAGGTGACCTTAGTTACAGCAAAATGACTAGCACCTCCTTACTTCAGGGGGCCTCATTTCAGAGGCTCCTCAGGCTATTCCTGTTGTAAGAACACTTGTGGATTGAAGTCCTCATCCTCCCACACTCCTCCCACACTAAGCATACCCCACACAATGATGAATGAGGGATTCATTGAGTTGATAAGCTTTATTTATAATTCAGTTTTAATACTTTAATTGTAAGACTGAACTGACAAGGAGCTAAGTACTGATGACTCTTCAGGAAATGGAAGTTTTAAGTGAGGTAAGAGGATTGAAGTAGGTCTTAGTGAGTGTGAAAAATGCTAGATCATAAGAAGTAACCATAGGGGCGCCTGGGTGGCTCAGTCAGTTGGGCATCCGGCTTCGGCTCAGGTCATGATCTCACGGTTTGTGGGTTCAAGCCCCGCCTCAGGCTCTGTGCTGACAGCTAGCTCAGAGCCTGGAGCCTGTTTCAGATTCTGTGTCTCCCTCTCTCTCTGACCCTCCCCTGCTCACGCTGTCTCTCTCTCTCTCCTAGAAATAAATAAAAATATTAAAAAAAAAGAAATAAATAAATAAAACAGTAAAAAAAAAAAAAAAGAAAGTAACCATAAAGGCCCTACTAGGAGAGAATGGGTAGTAATTGTAACTAAGTTTTCTACTTTGCTAGAAGGAATGATCTTATAAGAAAGAGACAACCTGGGGCACCTGGGTGGCTTAGTCAGTTAAGCATCTGAGTCTTGGCTCAGGTCATGATCCAACTGCCACATAAGATTCTGCACTGACGGTGCGGAGACTGCTTGGGATTCTCTCTCTCTCTCCTCTCTCTCTCTCTCTCTCTCTCTCTCTCTCTCTCTCTCTCTCTCTCTCTCTGTTCCTTACCCCACTTACTCTCTCTCTCAAAATAAATAAATAAAAAAATAGAAAGAGGGGCGCCTGTGTGGCTCAGTCAGTTGAGCGTCTGACTTCAGCTCAGGTCATGATCTCATGGTTTGTGGGTTTGAGCCCAACGTCGGGCCCTGTGCTGACAGCCAGCTCAGAGCCTGGAGCCTGTTTCAGATTCTGTATCTCCCTCTCTCTCTGACCCTCCCCTGCTCACGCTGTCTCTCTCTCTCTCTCTCTCAGAAATAAATAAAACATTTTTAAAAAATAAAAAAATAGAAAGAGACAAACCTTTCATTGCTCCTTTAGAAGCTGAATGCTCTATTTTATTCTTTCTCTCTTTGCTTGTAGAGAATTCCTTAAAAAGCTTAAGTGGATTTGCAATAAGATAGCTCAGTAAATCACCCTTCCATACCTTCCCTCTGTTCCAAATACATTGCCTGATAGATGAAGCAGAGGGAGAGGAAGGGAGGGAGAAACATAGTGAGAACTTTTTATGGTCTCAAGTGACTTAGACAGTTAGCAATTGTTTCATGTGGGTCAATGAGACATATGTTGTCAGAATGGTCAGATGCATGTTGCCTCTCAATGGAATGACTTTCTCTTGTGTTTGTCTGCTGTTCATGTTTCATATACTGTCTCTTGCCATACCTGGGATTATCTTGAGTTTGTCATACTGTTTCTCTTGGAAGTTTGTCATCTTCCTCAGATGTGTTCAGACTGAGAACTGTTACAGTTTTGAGCAAGCAATAGATTCTGCCTCTTTAGCTGAGTCAGCCCAGTGTACCACCTGTCTTAGTTTGAGTTTCTCCAAAAGACAATCTTAGACAAAGGTTTAAGCATAAGTAGGTTATTTAGAAGGTACGAATGGAATGCTGGGAGGAGCTGATGCTCCAAATAGCATCAGTACTTCTTCCCTTTCATACTTTATTCTCTATATCAGGATGTTAGGCTATACATAAGGTGGGAAGAGAGGAAGCGAGAAAAGGTAGAGATGGCAATCAATAAATAATGTATTTTTAAGCTACTTACCACTGTGGTCAACTGGGACTTATTCATGCAGAGAGAATGGGAAACAATATAAAACTCATGCTTCAAAATTATGCTTCCCCCACACAGGGGTAGGGATTTGTTAACTCCCCAGAACATCTGGGTCAGGTTAGGAGAGAAGCTGATAGGAAAAAAGGTGCAGATGTTGGGTACTGGAAGGCTTCCAGAAAACATTCAAGTGTTAAGGCCCAAGAGATACAGGCAGTGCACTAACAGCATCTGCTACTAGACCTAAGAATGTCTGTAGAACACTCACTAGTGAGCCAAGGAACTGACTAGCGCTAGGTCCCAGAAAGGCAATCTAAATTAAAGGTGCTATATAACTCTCCTCTTGACAAATAGACACCAAGATGGTACGTAGTCTTCCTTTTGACAAATAAACACTGTACCTTGGATGAAATGGAATACCACTACTTAGGGCATTGATATTCCATCTGCAACCACTCTACACATAAAGACTCAACCTATTTTCTACCACATTATACAATATCTGGCCCCAAACACTCCTTTTTCTCATCTTGTGTTCAGCTCTAACATCCTAAGATGAAAAGATGTGAAATCAAAGCATTGATGCCATTTGGGGCATTACGTTCAGATTCCATCCATGATAATGGGAAAAAGATGAGCCAGAAAAATAGGAACCTGCCTTGTACCTCAATAACCATTGAGAAAATTCTACCAGGCAAAGCTAGGGAAGTTTTGCTATTTCATACAAGGAGGAGGAAGCCTATCTCATTCTTCCACCGCTGAGACAGATCTACCTATCTAGATATGATGTCCACATGAGATTGACTACTCAGAACTTGGTCCCGATTGTTTTCTTTTTATCTCATTTCCTTTTCATTCATTCATTCATTCATTCATTTAACAATATTTATTCAGTATCTACAAGAAGTTGGGCAGTTAAACAAGATAAACACATACCTTTTTCTCTGAAGCTTACATTCTAGTGGAGGAGGTGTATTATACAACAAATAATTACTTAATTCCAATTGTGTTAAACACTAAGGAAGAAAAGTATAGAAGATTGTGAGTGTGTAATTGAAGAATTAGTCAATCCAGGCTGAACTGGAGTGCCAGGGAAGCCTTCACTGAGGAAGTAATACTTAATCTAAGACTTGAAGAATAGAGTTTGTCCAGGAGAAGAAAGAACGTCTGAAAAACAGCATTTACAAGAAGGAGTTTAGGACATTCCTGAGACTGAAAGATGGCCAATATAGCTACAAAGCAGTAGTCACAGAGAAGCATAGTGGAGGAAGAGGCCAGACAGATGGGAAGAGCCAGTTCATGTAGACAAAGAGAAGGAAAAAAATGTTTTAATATTTATTTTGTATTTATTTTTGAGAGAGAGCACAAGCAGGGAAGGAGCAGAGAGAGAGAGAGAGAGAGAGAGAGACAAAATCTGAAGCAGGCTCCAGGCTCTGAGCTATCAGCACAGAGCCCGACACATGGCTCAAACCCACAAACAGTAAGATCATGCCTGAGCCAAAGTCAGATGCTTAACTAACTGAACCACCCAAGTGCCCCCAAAGAGAAGAAAATTTTTGAACGTCAGGATGGAGGAAGATCAAGATCAATTTTTCCTGTTCTAGAAATTTATATAAGTGGAAATACACGTTCTTTTGTGCCCAGTCTCTTTCACTCAACATAACATCTATGAGAGTCTTTTATGTTGTGTATGCAATTTATTCCTTTTTTTTTTTTTGCAGATTAGTTATGCAATTATATGAATATGCCACAGTTTCTTTATCTATGTTCCTTCTGAGGGACATTTAGGTTGTTGCCAGTTTGGGCTGTTGTGAATGAAGCTGCTGTGAACATTTGTGTAAAGTTCTCTTGTGTACATAAGTTTACAAATCTCTTAAATACCTAAGAGAGGAATCACAGATCATAGGGTAACGTTAAAATTGCCAGATTGTTCTCCACAGTTGTACCATTTTACACTCCCACCAGTAATATATATGAGAGTTCAGTTGCTCCACATCTTTGCCAACATTTATTGTCAATCCTTTTAAATTCATCCACTCTAAGTGGGACAAAGATAGTATCTCACTGTTGTTTTAATTTGCATTTCTTTGATGCCATTTCCATTTTCCATTTGTATATCTACCTTTGTAAAGTATGGTTATTCTCCTGTTCATTTTTAAAACTAAGCTGTTTATCTCATTATTAGTTGTAAGAATGCTTTGGATACTTTGGATACAAGTTCTTTGTCAGCTATATTTTGCAAATCTTTTCTCCCACTTATATGTGGATTTTTATAAAAACTCAGCTTACAGACACAGGAACAGATTGGTGGGAGGTGGAGGATCAGCGAAATGGCAGAAGGTGGTCAAAAGGTACAAACTTCCAGTTATAAAATAAATAAGTCATGGGATGTAATGTACAGCATGGTGAATATAGTTAACAATACTGTATTCTGTATTTCAAAATTGCTAAGAAAAAAAAGAAGAAACTTATAACTATGTATGGCAATGGGTGTTAACTAAACTTAATGTTGTAATCATTTACAATATATTAATGTATCAAATAATTATATACCTAAAACTAACATAGTGATATATGTCAATTATATATATTTGAAAAAGTCATTCCATTGCCTTCTGGGCTATCATTATTTCTGATGAGAAATCAGATACACATCATTGATCTTCTGTCACATGTAGCTTTATTCTGGCTGCTTTTAAGACTTTATCTTTGGATTCAGCAATTTATGATAGGTTTAGGTGTGATTTTCTTTGTATTTATCCTTTTCGGTTTCTTTCTGCTCTTTGGATCCATACCTCAATGTCTTTCATAAAATTTGGTAAGTTTGCAACTACTATTCTCATTTATTCCAGGACTCCAATTTCATCCTTTTATGGTCCAGTTGGAATTTGACACTTTATTTTTCTTCAAATTTTTTCTTTCTGTTCTTCGAATGGGAGTTTCCATTAACTTATATTCAAGTTCACTGACTCTTTTTTTCCTACTTCCTCCAATCTGCTATTAAATCCATACAGTGAGTTTTTCATTTTAGTTACTGTATTTTTCAGTTCCAGAATTTCCATTTAGTTTTTCTTTTAATATTTTCTCTACCTTTGTTGAGATCCCACATCTACCCATTCATTATGCATTTATCTTCTTTTCAGTCCTTATAAGAATTTATAGTGGCTATTTTCAAATCCTTTTCTGATCACTACAACACTGGATCATCTTGAGGTCAGTTTCTCTTCACTACCTTCTTCTTGAATCTGGATATTTCCTTTTTCTTCACAGGTTTAGTCATTTTTTTGTTGACTTCTGGACATTATCTTTGATACATTATAGCACCTCTGATCTCTGTTACATTCTTCTGGAGAGTGATTTTCAGTTCTTTCCTCCATTTTTAAATCAGGTTATTTGTTCTTAGTTGTAATTATTTGTGTATTTTGGATAACAGTCCTTTATTAGACGTGCCATTTGCAAATATTTTCTCCCAGTCTGTGTCTTGTCTTCATATATTTTTGACCATGTCTTTGCAGAGCAGAAATATTTAATTTTAATGAAGCTTAGTTTATCAATTATTTCTTTTATGGCTTGTGTTTTTGGTGTTATATATAAAAAGTCATTGCCATACTCCAATGTTACCTATTTTCTCCTATGTTTTCTTCTATGAGTTTTATAGTTTTGTGTTTTGCACTTAGGTCTATAACCCATTTTAAATTAATTTTTAGGAAGGGTGTTAGGTCTGTGTCTAGATTCATTTTTTTGTATGTGGATGTCCAGTTGTTCCAGCACGATTTGTTGAAAAAACTCTTTCCTCCATTGTACCGCCTTTGTCTTTTATCAAAGGCCAGGCGACTATGTTTATGTGAATGTATTTCTGGGCTCTCTGTTTTGTTGATCTATTTGTCTATTCTTTCTCCAGTGCCAGCTGTCTTGATCACCATAGCTATATATTAAGTCTTGAAGTTGGGTAGTGTCAGTCCTCTGACCTTGTTCTTCTCTTTCAATACTGTGTTGGCTATTCTAGGGTTTGCGGGTGTTTTTCTGTTCTTGTTTTTGCCTCTACATATACACTAAATCAGTTTGTTGGTGTCCACAAAATAACTCGCTGGGATTTTGACTGGGATTGTGTTGAATCTATAAATCAAGTTGGGAAGAACTGACATCTTGACAATATTGAGTCCTGCCACCCATGAACAAGGAATATCTTTCCATTTATTTAACCCTTTGTTTTCTTTGATCAGAGTTTTGTATTTTTCCTTATATAGATCTTGTACATATTTTTTAGCTTTCTAATCAAGTGTTTAATTTTGGGGAAATTATATTGTGTTATATTGTGTTTTTAATTTTAAGTTCTACTCATTCATTACTGGCATATAGGGAAATATTGACTTTTTTTTTTTTAAATAATCTCTACACTCAATGTGGGACTCAAACTAACAACCTGAGATCAGAGCCAGCGAGGCACTGCAGATATGATTGGCTTTTGTATATTCACCTTCCTATAATCACTTATTGTTTCAAGAATTTTTGCTGTTGTTGTCAATTCACTGGGATTCTCTACACAATCATGCCATTTGTAAACAAAGGCGGTCTTATTTCTTCCTTCTCAATTTTTATACATTTTATTTCCTTTTCTTGTCTTAATGCATTCAAGTATGATATTGAAAATGAGTGGTAAGAAGGGACATTCTTTCCTTGTTCCTGATCTTAGCAGGAAAACTTCTGTGAAATTCATAAGTACGTCTGAGTTTCCCCTCCTTAGGTGGGACAGGATGGGAGAGTGAGTGTAACATGAAAGGTTACAACAGGCTGGAGTTGAGTATTTCCTTTTACCCAGATTGATTAAGCTCTGATAAAACTCCAATAGTTTAGGCTCTGGTAAAAAGTTTCTCTTTAAGGAAGGCCTTGTTAAGAAGAGCAGAATATTCTGGCGTGTTTCAAAATGGTTCCTTTTCTCCTCCTTTGGTGTAAGAGGACTTTTCTCTGATGTTCACCATGAAAGCCTGATCAAAGTGCTGGAGGTAAAACTCACTAAATTGTAGGGATGTCCCTAAGATTGGATACCCCTAGAGTTTGTAATCTCTCAGAGTTGTCCACATTAAACCTCCACCAATTCATCAGCTACAGTTCAGATTTTCCTATCCTCATATTGATTCTTGCAGGGGTTTATATACCAGTCAGTTGTGATTCTCTGTATTTGACTATCTCTTCAATTTTGAGAGCCACAATTTGCCTTGTGATCTCATTTTTCTGACAAATCTAAGAAGAGTTGTTGATTTTTCAATTGTTTAGCTTTCTACTTATTGTTATAATGGAGTGACCATCTCCAAGCTTCCTGCATGCTGCACGAGAAAGTAGAAACCCAGTTTTTTTAACGTTTTTTAGTCTCACTCAATCAATAAGCATTTCCTGAATCATTGTTATATTCCAAGCAGTCTGCTAGATATTGAGTATACGAGGATAAATCCTTACTGCTGAAGTTGACAGACCAAAAGGAAGTATAGACAAATTACAATACTAAGCATAAGTTATGAAAGAAGTAAGCACAAGCTGCCACAGGAGCACAAAGTCTGGGACTGAGGGCTGAATTCAGAGAAGCCTTCCCCAAAAGGGTTAGATTCAAGTGAATCTTGACTAATATTAATTCAGACAAAGATAAAGTGGTAAGTGTGATAGACATCGTGTGTAAGGTAAATACCATTTGCACCATGTGCAAGATTACTTTAAGAAACTGCAAGGAAAATAAAGTTGTTTGGAGCACAAGAGAACATGGAGGGAGAGAATGAGCCTAAACGTCACTAGGCTTTCTACTTCATGACAATAAGGACCATGTTCAGCAGGAAACAGATGGCTCACTCAAACTAGTTAATCTGAGAGAGTTAAGGAACTATTTATAAAGTCCTCTTTGAACTGAAAAGGATTTGGGGAAATGATCGATGAAAAGTCATTACCATTCCTAAACCTGATCATACAAGTGAAAGGAGCAGTTAATAGAACAGAAAAGGGTGGCTCTGTGGAGAAGGCTGCCTGTGAGGAGCTCTACTTTAGGTAAAAGAACACAGACAACCGTCTGTAATCTGGTAAGGAGAGAATCAGGGAATAAACACACAGACCTCTGGACCTCTGATCTTCTGCCCACATCTGCCATTGGTTAAACCTAATCAGAGACTGGACGGCTAGGGAATCCGTTGATGTAGTCCATATCAGTCAGCCTCCTTGAACAAGAACAAGGATGAAGAGTGGATACAAAGGGATGAATGAAAGATATCCAACACATCACTACACCTCAGTACCGAACACACAACACCTGGCACAGAGGAGGTATTGAATGATAGAATGAGGTCAGATAGGAAGCAGAAGTCTAATCTTGCTGGTTTTAATTAATTCATGTTAAGAAGTTAGGACTTTACCTCATAGCAGTGGGGTGCAATCAGAACAGAAGAGACACACATCAGATTTGCAACTTAGAGGCAAATTTGTCAAGAATAAACTGAAGCCTTATAGCAGAAGTAACAGGTAAAAGGCTGTTATAGCAATCTAAGGCAGATATGACAACAAGATGTTCTAAGAAAAAGGAAACAAAAATGAGATGGACTTAAAAGCATCAAAGAGTTGGAATTGCAGGAGATGGTGTGATTGACTGGTGGGAGACAAGAAAAGAACATAGGAAGGCGGTATAGGATGAAAAGAAAAGAGGTCTCGAGACCTCTCAGGTGTGGTGTGTCTATAGGAAACTTGCGTTTATCAGGCAGTTTGCTAGGTGTTTGGAACTCAGTAGACATCTGGATTGAAGGAAGGGATTGGACTAGATCTAGCAAATGAGACAGAGACACTGTACACTTCCTGTTAGTTCTGTTTCCTGGTGTGGGGGAGGGGCAGGAAAGTGTGTTAGGTCAGAGTGGGTTAGGTTCTACGGCAGTTGAGGAGAGCAGTGACCCAGAAACTAAGATGGAAAGAAGGGAAGGAAATGCCATGCCCTTCCACAGAGTTTACAATTCCAGCATCTTGGGTTACCCAACATATAGGGTGAGGTAGCCTTTTTGTAGGCTAAGTAGTGTGGGGTTCTTTTGCAGGAAGCAGCTTGTGTATGGCATGGGGGAAATGTCAAGGTAGGAAAGGCAAAGATCACTCTAACTTTTTTTTTTTTTAACTGGGGACAGTTAAAAAGGAATATATTTACAAGTTGTGGGAGGCTCTGGAGAAAAAGACCCTGATGTGTGAAGGGAGGAGGAGTTCCCACCTAGTAGAGGACCCAGGGCTTGTCTTTTCTGTGAGCGGAGGTGGAGATGCCTGAGATGACATTCATGATGTCCTCCTCCCTTCCTCACCACAGCCAATTCTCCCCTACCGCATGTACCACTTCTCTTCCCTGTCACCATACCAGCGGCAGTTTCTGGAGAGGACCAGAAGCTACATGCGCATCTTCTGTGCTGGCCTCTTGGGCTTCATCTTTGTCCTGCTGATGTGCTTGTCCCCTTTACATTGGGTGCAATTCATGGTAATGAAAGATAAGAAGAAGCTCTTTGCGGGGCTCTGGACCGTGTGCCACCATGATCTCTGCTGGAGCCATGTGCCAAAAGCACCCTGTGAGTGCCTTCCAAATCCTAGAGCCCCCTCCTTTGGTAGATCTGTTCAGATCCCTCACAGCCTTGCCTTTCTCCCTTTCTCCTTCCCACAACCCTACCTCTTCTTTTCTCCCCTGATTCACAAGCATGTAAGGGCAGCTCCTCCAAACAGGGTAAATTTACCCAAGTTTGTCTAGACTAGACTTCTCTAGCGACTTCAAAGCCACAGCTCCTTAATTATTGGAAGCTAATGCCTAGTGACCTTGTGCTTTTACTTACCTCTGTACTCACAACTTCCCTAGGGGGAAACAAAGTAATCGTTTGCACCTTAATATGAAAGTTACCTCATAATACACCTCTCAGGTTATAGTTATAACTTCAACTTTTGTCTCATCGTGGAATAAATTATTTCCTTCCCTGTTAAAGGAATTCCACATGTCAATGAGGAGATGGAAAGAGGGTCCTTACTGATGCCTGTGAAGCCACCCACTTGGTGGCTCCTTAACTCTGACTCCATTATATGTAAGACAAGCACTAATTCTGTCCTCCTTTGCCCTTCAGTCCCTTCCCTAGAACCTGTCTAGCTTTATTAGGGGGCAGGTCACCTCTGCTCCATCCAAGCCTCTCCTTTTCCACTTCTCCTGGCAGACTACCTCCAATACTCCAGGGCCTTCTTCCTCATCTCTGTCTTCATCATCCTCATTATTATTATATGGCTCAGCATCTCTCCCACCAAAGGGCCAGGAGACAAAACCTACATAGATCTGGGCATATCCATCTTCTCCTTCATCTCAGGTACAACATGATGAGGTTGGAAAAGTTTGTCCCTGGAGTCCTTGTAGTTCTTCTCCTTCTGGGCCAATTTTCCTTATTTTACCGAGTCATTCCCTGCCTCACATCAACACTGCTGTCATAGGACAGTGTCTCTTCACACAAGGAAGAAGGCTTTTGATAAGCTTTTACTCCTTATGGGGCTATTGCCTCTTTAATGGGGGGACCCTGAAGAGATTATGCCTAACTCAATGGAAACATCTCTAGGAGTTGTTATCTGATGGACTAGTAGAGGAGATTTCCTAGGCTGGAGGCCCTTCTGGCATGAAGAAAAAATTCTTTGTAGCTAGCTAGTAACTGCTCTATTGGTCTTATCTATAGGCCCCACCTTGATAACCTTATTCCAATCAAAGCAGAAGCCCTTTGCTCTCTCATCTTAGTTAATTGCCAAATGGGTCTTCCCATAACCACTGCCATGGAATAGGCCTCCATGGCATAATTGAGATGGTTGAGGTGACAAGGAAGTGCAAAGAGAGGGAAGAGGGTGGAATGGGAGGGATGGCAGAAGGAGGGTTATGATGGGTAGTGATAGCTTTCATTCTGATCTCAGGCACCTGCCTACTACTCTGCCTCATTTTGTTCCTGATGCAAGTGAAATTGTACAGTAGGAACGTCTTGGAGTCCCATTTCCTATTAGCCTACCGCCTCAGTTGGTGGGGCAGTGTCTTCTACATGATAGCTGGTGAGTTAATGCTCCTGTTAAACAGTGAAGGCACAGAAAAGGCATTTCTACATAGTTGGTCCCCCTCTCTCTCTTCTGCTTTCTTTTGGTTGTATGTTTGACATGTTAGAATCTCATAATTTGGAAGGGCTCTACAAGAGTTATTTCTATGTCAGTGAACAATTCTTAATAGCAAGTCCTTCGAATTTAAAACATTTTTTCTATAATGATACCTGTCCCTACACAGGAAGGAGCAAGATTCAGGAAGTAGAGGAACAAGGAAAAGACATTAACTGAGCTATGAATAGTTTCTCTGTCCTTCCAGAAGATAGCTCTTAAATTTCCTTTTTATTATACCAAATAACCTCTCCAACTTATGGATCTCCAAAATAAAGCTTCAACATATGACATATGTTCCTCTGTAATATTACCAATATAAAGCAGGGCTATAATATAGGAGTTTTGTTTGTGCAACATTCCACCTTTAATCCTTCTAGGCCACATACTTATTTTTATTCATTAATTAACAGTGGTCTCCAAACCATTGCATCACACACCCTATTAGTAAAACACTTTTTAGCAAGCATTCTGAAAAGACACGTTTATTTATAAAATATGTACATGTATTATACCATTAATATATTCATTACATTGTAAAATATACTCAGAATGGACCTGAAAACAAAACATTTTAAAAATACAAAAAGAAACTATTTTCCTCCTGTGCCCCAATGAATTGGCTTGCATACCCCTTGGGAAATACTGTACCTACAGAAGAGCTGGGATCAAGGTTTTGAATCCCAGGTCCCTAAAGATAATGAACAGGACATTCAGAAATGTAAAGCAAATTCTATTATAATTAAGCCAGTACATCAGGGGAGTTTGATGACTTAAGATTTTATCTATTACTAATCTACAATGCTGACCCTGACCTTCTCTTTTTCTCTAGGGTTCCTCTCTGGACTCAATCACATAAGTTCTCGGGTTTCTTCTCCAGATCAAAATCTCCTTGTGATTCCTATAACAAGGACAAGAATAGGAAATATAACCAGAGTAGACCAGGGGCTAACTGAAACAAATGTAGGTGTTTCTACGTGTATGAGTCAGGCACCAGAAAGGCAGCTGGGTTCAGTGGCACAGTCAAGTGTCTGTGTAGAGAAAGGGACTCAGACACAGGCAGTAACCCCAAAAGTGCTAGAAAGTCAGATTGAACCAGAGGTCCAGGCTGAGTCAGGGACCCATACAGAGCCAGAGATAGGAAGTGAATCAGCAATAAAAGATGGGTTAATAACTACAAGGTTAGCTACTGAGATAGAACCAATTGACACAGTAGAGCCAAGGCCTGAGGCAGAGGGAATTGGGAGTGTGGCTGAAGATATGTCAAGCAATACCCTTCAGGGTAATGAAAACAAAATGACCAAAAACTGGGATTATGAGGATAGAGATTCAGCTGAGAAAAATGAGGATGACAAGACAAAAAATTAATCTTAGTTATAAGGTAATGAGAGCAGTGATATTAAAAAAACAAACAAACCCTAGCAGGCTTAAAGATGTTTTGTTGGGTCTGTAAGAAGTGTGGTAGGAGTATCAGAAGTAATTCTGATATAATAGTATGATGACTCTTTTGAACCCCACCCTGCTGGATTACACCTCCTTCACGGAGAAAGTTGGTATTATGGATGAAAGAAAGCCATTTGTATGGGTTAGGCCAAAGGTACCAATAATGTAAGGATCACAAGGAAAGAAATGCAAAGCTTATTAAAGGAAGTTTCCATGTTACTGTTATGTGCTCTCAGCGGGAAAGGTTGGCAGGAGACGAGACGCCCAGGCCACCGAGCCTTTCCAGATTTCCATGACCACACATGGCACATGTCAGTGGAACTGAAAAAGCTTTCAGTTTGTAAATTCAAACTCTCATTCTTGATCCTTACTTCCCTAATTCATTAGGCTGACTTTTGGCAAGCATTTAACTTTCTTGGGCCTAACATCCTTCATTGACCAATTAGAGTCTGAGATTTCCTCTAGTGCTATTTATGGCCATGAATGATAAACAATGGAGAAGTTATTCCTTTGGCCATTGGCTCCTATGACCCCAGATTATTTTAGCAAGTCACTTAGTCTAGTCAGAGGAACTAAATTCAGTTCTCTATCTTCAAGGCTACTTTTGGCAACTCACTTCCTATTTTTTCACTTAGGTGTCTCATTTAAAAATGTAGCTGAATCCCACTGTTTTTAACTGTTTGGAATAACTAGAAAGGAAGAAAAGAGAGAAAGGCAAAAGGACTGAGACTCTGTGACAGAGTCTACCACATAGACCCAGGGAATTTCAGTGAGGCCTTAAACAGTTTCACAAAGGAGATTGTGGGCTTTGAAACCAGAAGTTAGGTTTTTGGTTGGAAATATTAGTAGTTCACCATGAAAACCCACTCTTAACTCCTTAAATAGTCACTATCTTACTATTGCTGGCTGCCTGCACCTCTAGCTAGTCAGTCAAATTTTATGACCCTTAATTTTGTCATCTTTAAAAGTGGCTTCAATAAATGATACCATCTCTATTCCACATATTTTACATATTTGCTTTTCTGGTTAGATAAGGAACCAGGAGACAGAAGAAGTTGGACAGGGCAGGAAGCATTAAAAGATAATCCTCCCAGCAAATATGAATTAACAGATGTCTGCCTTAAAGTGCAAATTCTCTACGGGGATAGTTAAAAGTTTGGCCATACTTTAATTTGTATTACTTAAATCAATTAGATATTTACATAGCCAAATGCGATTAAGCAGATGCTTTGATAGATGAGAGAGGAGAAAGAAGACACTTTGCAAAGGGAAGGTGTAGTGGGGGGAGAATTTTGAGAGCTTTCTGTCAGGATGAAGGGGCTGGTTACCTGGGGGAGGGGCAGGCATACTGAAAGAGTAAGAAGAAATGTGGGAGACTGGTAAAGACAAACTTCATCTCCATTACAACTTTGTCTACAACCATGAAAGTATCTGATGTTTGACTAGTTTGGAAACCTGTAACCGCCATTTTCTTGTATTCATACCCGTCTTTCCATGCATCATCCATTCATCAAAAAATTGTAAAAGAGTTACTGAACATTAACAAGTAGTTCACTGTGTAGAGGGGGATAGAGACAATAAGAGTAAAGGATAAAAAACAGGTTTCTGGAATTCTCATAGCACACAGAAGGCTCAGCCCAATTCAGTCTAGGGGCTTAAAGGAAAGCCCCTGGAACTGGTAAAACATGAACGAGCTCTATTTTGAAAAAGAAAAATGATAACTAGAACTTCATCTAGGAGGAGAATCACTGAACAAGTCTTTCTTGTAAAACTGACTTTCCCAAAGTTTCTGGAAACAGAATAATATTACAGCAACCTGTTCTTAAAAGGTAAGAAGGAAAAACAAAATTTACTCAGCCATTTTTGTTCCTGCTTGGCTTTCCTTTCTCCTTTCTTTCCTTTGTCCTGTTTACCTTTTGCTACCCCATTCCTTTTTTGAGTAATATCCATTCCTTCCCACATTTTCCTACACATGGAAATTTTACCTTTTTTTCAAACCTTATACCCAATATCACCTCCGGGTTTCCTTATGGAGACCCAAGGGCTCAGGTAACTATTTGAAAACCTTGTATAAAACTCTGGGTTTTAGAAAAGGTCCATGATCTAGCATTAAAGGAAGGGTTTATTTCCTTTTCAGTTATATTTGCTCTTTGGAATATTTTTGAAAAGCTGTTCTATAAGTTCCCCTTCTAAGAGTAGATGAAAACAACATAAAACAATATTAAACCATGATCCTTTTCTTTCTAGTCCTTCTGTGGTGGGAAATTGCTATAGTTCCTCTACACTTAGAGGAGGTATTTGCCTCACTGCTCTCCTCTTCAAGGATCCTGGGCCCCCCTGCGTGGCTAAGCTAGCTCAAAGGGCCTGCATTTGCAGGAGGGACTAAGGAAGAGAGTATCGATGCCTCATTCCAGAGCGTCAGTGCTTCCTCTTCCTCCTCACTGTCCCAACTTACTCTCAGAACTAAATTAAAAATTTTAGTGTCACGGATGAATAAAGACAGTATAATCAACATTCAAAAACCAACAGCTAATTTAAATTAGCCATATAACCAGTAGCAAAACTGTAACAATAAAGCTAATAAGAGTAAATACATGATAAAAACAAACGTGAAGGATCTATGTGAAGAAAACTAGAACTTATAAGACAGAACAGAAAACTTATTTAAATAGGAATATGCCACTTAATTAGTCACATTCCAGCCTCCTCTATAGCTAGAGGTGATCATATTACATGTTTGTGGCCGATGAGACATCAGAGGAAGTATGCTGTGGAGTTATAGAGAATATGTATTTGCTTGGCAAACACTCCTGGTGCTTCTCCCAGCTTTTTCATTTTGCCTTGAATGCTAGTGTGATGGCTAGAGCTGCAGCAGGTCATCTTAGAAACACGAAGCAACAAGCATGAAGTAGAAGCCAGCATCTGAGGATGGCGTAGCAGAAATATAGAAAAAAAGCTTAAGTCCTTAATGACATTGTGGAGCTGGTGAAACAATGTCAAGAATGACCTCCTTCCAGAATTCCTGTGAAATTCATGTGAAAAAAAAAAAAAGCCTTAATTTTAAAGACAATGTCAGTTGGGGTTTCTATTACAGGCAGCTACATACATTTCTAGCAAATGCAAAGTATAAATACTACAAAACATAAATATAAAATCAGATGGTGGAAGAGAAGGAAAATGAGGAGAAATACTCTAGTGCTCATTTAATCATTCCCATAATAGGAAGTCATTAGACCCATCTGTAACAAAGGGAATTAAAGGGCGCCTGAGGGACTCAGTTGGTTAAGCATACAACTTCAGCTCAGGTCATGATCTTGCAGGTCGTGGGTTTGAGCCCTGTGTCAGGCTCTGTGCTGACAGCTCAGAGCCTGGAGCCTGCTTCAGAGTCTGTGTCTCCCTCTCTCTCTGCCCCTCCCCTGCTTGCACTCTGTCTCTCTCTCCTTCAAAGATAAACATTTTAAAAAAATTTTTAAAGGGAATTAAAGGTATATATAAAGTTATCATTATAAGTGTATTCAATAGAAAAGATGCAAACTTTCCAACTTACTAGAAGAAACACAAAAAGTGAAGGAAGCACAGACCACATTTTGAAGAAAATTTATAACAGAAGCATATCTGAAAATAATGATATCCTCAAAACCCAAATAACTCATTAATGAATGTGAATACTTAATATTTAACTAATAAAAGAACTACATGTTTCAGATTGGACCACAAAACAAAATCTGAGTGTTAGATACAAAATGTATGCCCCAAGCAAAGTGATTGAGAGGATTTTAAAATAGGATGGACAATGAACATGTAGAAAAAAAATTCAGAAAATAACATCATTTACAATTGTTCAAAGAAAAACGAAATACACAGGTATAAACCTAACAAAACAGGATCTGTATGCTGAAAATTATAAAACACTGATGAAAAAAAATTCCATGAAATTCTAAATGAATGGGAAGACCGACCATGTTTGTAGATTAGGAGACTCAACATAGTGAAAATGGTCATTCTCCCCAGACTGATCTAGGCAATTCCTATCAAAACCCCAGCAAGGATTTTTGGTGACATAAATAAGCTTATTCTATAATTTATATGGAAAGTCACAGGCCCTAGAAACCTAAAATCTGTAAAAAAAAAAAGTGGGAGGAATCACTGTACCCACTACTAAGGCTTGCTATAGAGCTGCATAATAAAGACAATACGGTATTGGTGGAGGAATTGATACATAGATCAGTGAGACAGAATAGACATCATACAAATATGCCCACCTGAAACACAAAGACAATATAGTGGAGGAAGGATAAACTTTTTAGCAAATGGTGCAGGAGCAATTGGACATTGCATAGCTATAAATATGAATGCCAACCTAATCCATACACCTGATCCAAAAATTAACTCAAATTAGATAGATCATGGACTTAAATGCAAACTAGAATTATAAAAATTTTAGGATAGGCACTAGGAGAAAATTTTCTGGATCTAGGTAAAGAGTTCATGGATATGACACCAAAAGAATCAATGGAAGGAAAAGTTGATAAATTGGAACCCATGAAAATTAAAAACTTTGGCTCTATGAAAGACGCCATTAAGAAGAAGAAAAGCATGCTACAGATGACTGGGAGAACATATTTTCAAGCCACATATCTGATAAAGGACTAGTATCTAGAATATAGAACTCTTAAAATTCAACAATTAAAAATGGAACGATTCAATTAGCAAATGTGCAAGATGCATGAACACACAATTTACCATCGAGGATATACAGATAGCAAATAAGCACATATTCAGCATCATTAGACATTAGAACAAAGTAAGTTAAAAAACCATTGTGATGGGGTGCCTGGGTGGCTCAGTCAAGTGTCCAACTCTTGATTTTGACTCGAGTCACAATCCCAGGATTGTGGGATTGAGCCCTGCATCCAGCTCCACACTGAGCGTGGAGTCTGCTTGAGATTCTCTCTCTCTCTCTCTCTCTCTCTCTCTCTCTCCGCCCTCCTTGTCCCTCTCCTTTGCACTCTCTGTGTCTCTAAAAATATTGGGGGGATGGGGGCACCTGGGTGGCTCAGTCAGTTAAATATCTGACTTTGGCTCAGGCCATGATCTCACAGCTTGTGAGTTCGAGCCCCACAACAGGCTCTGTGCTGACAGCTCAGAGTCTGAAACCTGCTTCTGATTCTGTGTCTCCCCCTCTCTCTACTCCCCCCCTCTTCTCATGCTCTGTTTCTCTCTCCTTCAAAAATAAACACTAGGGGTGCCTGGGTGGCTCAGTCGGTTAAGCGTCCGACTTCGGCTCAGGTCATGATCTCATGGTTTGTCTGTGCTGATAGCTCAGAGCCTGGAGCCTGCTTCGGATTCTGTGTCTCCCTCTCTCTGCCCCTCCCCTCCCCCACTCATGCTCTGTTTCTCTCTGTCTCAATAATAAACATTAAAAAAATTTTATAAAAGGATCCACTTTGTAAAAAAAAATGCTAAAAAATAGACAAAAAATAATAAAAAAATAAAATTCTTTTAATATTAAAAAAATTTTTTAAACACTGTGATATCACTGCATATTTATTTAGAATGGCTAAAACAGGGGCGCCTGGGTAGCTCAATTGGTTAATCATCTGTCTTCGGCCCAGGTCATGATCTCACAGTTCGTGAGTTCAAGCCCAGCATCAGGCTCTGTGCTGACAGCTCAGAGCCTGGATCCTGCTTCAGATTCTGTCTCTCCCTCTCTCTCTGCCCCTCACCCACCCCTGCTCACACTGTCTCTCTCTCTCTCAAGAATAAATAAACATTAAAAATATTTTAAAAAACAGAATGGCCAAAAAATGGGAATACTGCCAAATGCTACTGAGAATGCAGAGAAATCAGATCACACATATATTGCAGGTGAGAAGGTAAAATGGTGCAACCATTCTGTAAAAGAGTTTGGTAGCTTCTCATAAAATTAAACATAAAATTACCATATGACCCAGCAATTATATCCTAGGGCATTTATCATAAAGATACAAAAACTTATATTCACACAAAAAACATATACAGGAATGGTTGTAGCAGTTTTTTCATAGTAGCCCCAAACTAGAAGAAACGTAGATGTGAATGGTTCAGCTGTGGTCTATAAATGCCATGGAATATTACTCAGCAGTAAAAAAAAGAACAAACTGTTGCTATGACCATTCGGTCTCACAAACTGTGAGATCATGACCTGAGCCAAAACCAAAAATTGGACACTTAACTGACTGAGACACTCAGATGCCCCAGACTTTGTTGTTATAGATCAGTTTAAAAATACGAGTTAATAATCCATTATAGTGGAAAGAGCATTGCCCTAGAAGTTAGGCAATTGCAATTCTAGTGCCAACTCTGCTGTTGGTCACTTAGGGAACAGGCAAGACAGTTTACTCTGTTGAGCTTCAGTTTCTCCTTTTATAAAATGAAGGACTTCTTAAGTCCCTGCCAGCTCTAAACCTAGTCAATTTCACTTGTTTGAACATTCAGAGGAACGAAAAGCACATTATACAGATTCTAATTTCCAATTTTCTCTACAGTTTGAGAGAGATTATGCAGGCTCCTGGCTGTCTCAGTAGGTTAAGTGTCCGACTTCGGCTGAGGTCATGATCTCACAGTTGTTGAGTTCAAGCCCTGCTTCGGGCTCTGGGTGGACATCTCAGAGTCTGGAGCCTGCTTTGGATTCTGTGTCTCCCTCCCTCTCTGCCTCTCCCTGGCTGGCACTCTATCTTTCTCCCTCTCTCTCTCTCAAAAATAAACATTAAAAAAATAATTTAAAAGAGAGATTATGCATGTGGAGCTCTGTTATCTCAGAAGAAAGGTTCTACATGGAGTCCATAGAAGTCGTGTGCTATCACTGTTACGGCAACTCTGAACAAACTTCTCTAGAGAAAGTGATGACAAAAAGCCATAAAGCCTCTTTGTTTACTAACGGTAAATGGGTGTGCTGGTAGCTACCCCCCAAAACTGTTTTGGCTCTGACTCTAGGTTTGGTAGGATATTGCAAACCACATCACAGTCCAGCTTTTTTAATAGTATAAATAGTTACCTTTTTATAACTAAAAAAATAAATATGTATGTATACACTTATGTATGACATAAGTATATAACAGTTCAGTCTCACAAAACTGCGAGATCATGAGCCAAAATCAAGAGTTGGACACTTAACAAACTGAGCCACCCAGGTGCCCCTGGTGTTTTTTAGTTTTGTGCATTTACTCTCCAATGTCTTGAACTCATTCCTTCCATGCAACGGTCAATCTCTACTGTACCTAGGTTTCTCAAAAGAAGCCTAATACATTTTGCTGATCCCATGCTATTTCTACCCACTTCTGAATTCAGCTCCTTCCTTCAGTTGCTCTGGACGGACAAGTATCTAACACTGGCTTGTTTTCACACTTGGCTCAGGGAACATGGTCTTGGAAGCCTATTGCTACTATGACTCAAAGGCTCACAATTCCACCACAGGTCAGATTTCGACAGAGATTTTGGTCCATTATTTAAAATTCTCATATGATCCAGTTTTCTTCTGATTGTCTTTCTCTAATTCAATCCTAGTGTATTTCCTAATTCACAGTTTCCCTCTGCACCTCATACCATTTTCTTTTTCCCCTACCTCCACACCCAAATTCAACTTCTTTGACTCCCACTTCTGCAGTGTTTTAGTGACATTTCTACCTATCATGTTATCATTTAAAAACTTTATTTACATTGAATAATAATACTGTTTATTGAGTGCTATGTGCCAGCAGCTCTATTAAGCATTTTATATATAATATGTCAATCTTTACATACTCTTGTGAAATAAGTTCCATTAGTTCCTCCACTTTCCAGATGAGAGCCAGAAAGATAAAGTGACCTACCAAAGTTTATATAGCTAGTTAGGTAGTGACCCAGGATTTGAAACCAGACACTTAATAATTTTTTTAATTCCACATAATTAACATGTAGTGTTATATTAGTTGCAGGCATACAATATAGTGATCTAACAATCCTATACATGACTCTGTGCTCATCATGATGAGTGTGCTCTTAATCCCTTTCACCTATTTCACCCATCCCCCCCCCCACCTCCTCTCTGGTAACTGTCACTCTGTTCTCTATAATTAAGAATCTATTTTTGTCTCTTTTTTTCTTTGTTTGTGAAACCAAACCCTTTGACTCCGGAGCCTCTACTATATTGCTTCCCATAGGAACATGGCTTAAGGTAAAAACCAGTAGATTAAGAAGAAAGAGATGAAGGTTTTTAGTTTTTGTGACACTGAGCTAATAATATCACTGTGGACAGATCATGATCTTTCTGATTTTCTCATTTGTAAAGAAACGAAATTGAAGTAGAGATAACTAGAATCTCATTTCATATTATTCTGTGATCCTATTGTGTGAAAAATGTATTTTTGGATTTTATTTTTTCCTGACATTGCATGGAAAGGTTTTGGAATTTTTATCATTTTCCCTTATTTTCATATTTATTCCAGAACTAGCTTACATAATAACAGTGAAACACAGGTGTGTGTTCTATCTCTATTTCTACAAAACAGAATGTATTTGGGCAGGATAAAATTTTAGGAAATTTTAAATCTCATCCCTAATTATCTAGCATTTTAAGATCTGATCTCTCCACGGTGGCATTAGATGTTTACTGGTAGAAAATCATTGTGGTTTTGCCCATGAAATCAGTGTTTATTTGGAACATATCATATAGTTTCCACAGTTATAGCAATTGGTTATCATACATTCATCTTTGAAACATCCATCTATTCTATTATCATTTTTTTCTGATTCCATGTTCTATTTATTTCTTGAATTCATTTTTCTTTGTGTTTATCAAGTCCAAATCCAATGTAAGAGTTAAGATTGAATTAGGGGCACCTGAGTGGCTCAGTTGGTAGAGCATGTGACTCTTGATCTTGGGGTAGTAGGTTCAAGTCCCACGTAGGGTGTAGAACTTACTTTAAAAAAAAAAATCAGAAGAATTAAGATTGAATTAGAAGTATAATGGCCCCAGAATTAAAACTCCTTATTCCTTTAAGGTGAAATATGTTGAGAAGATCAGCAAGGTCAAGGAGAGAAGGCAGATGGAGATAAAAGAGTAAAGCCCTTTTGCAAATAGGCACACTACCACAAACTGAAAGCAGATCTTTCAATCTCAGTAGGTCTTCAGTTCCTCTATAAGAATTAAAGTGTGTTTTCTCATTACCTTTTTTATTCTTTGGAAAACATTTTAACTACTACTATAATTATTTTGACATTTCATATTTTGCCTTTTTTTGAGAAGTCAGTAGTAAAGGAGGAATTTAACTTTTAAAATGACCTATTATATATGCTTATTGCAGATGTATAAACAAACAGGCTTAAATAAGAAGAGAATAATTCTTTTAACTGAAACGTGATGGTTACAGAACTCTGTAAATCTATTAAAAATAATTGAGTCATATACTTAAAATGGATGAATTTTATGGTATGTAAATAAAATTTTACAATATGTGAGTGAAGAATCCTCTTAGCTTTCTTTCTGCCCATACAAAAGCACATACACTGTACAACTATCCTCTAATACTGGTTTTAACTTCCTTTTTCCTGTTTATCCAGATATCATGACGATCTTTCCAGATCAAATATTTCTCTACAGTATCATTTTAAGTGGTAGCATAGGTTTTGATTTTATATTATAGTTTGTTTTACCAATTCATTCCCTGAATATTTTTGGAGCTAGACTTTGATACTAATTTCCTTAGGTTAATTTACTAGAAAAAAATGTTGCTGGATTAAAGGATATGATCATTTAAGGGGCACCTGGGTGGCTCAATCGATGAAGCATCCAACTTCAGCTCAGGTCATGATCTCACTGTTCGTGGGTTCGAGCACCGCCTTAGGCTGTGTGCTGACAGCTTGGAGCCTGGAGCCTGCTTCGGATTCTGTGTCTCCCTCTCTTTCTGCTCCTCCTCTGCTCATGCTCTGTCTTTCTGTCTCCCTCTCTCAAAAATAAATAAACATTAAAAAAATTTTTTTAAAGCATTTGATCATTTTAAGGTTTTCTTTTTTCTTGCTTACAAACTGCCCTCTAGAAAACCTGTAGTAATTTGTGTTCTTACAAATCATCATTCTGTTCCTGTTGCTCTCCTCTCAAAACTCAGCATTAGAATTTTATAAAATCTATATACCATTTTGACAGGTGAAAATTGTATATTATTATTAATTTCTACTTTATTTCCTAATAAAGTTGCCTTTTTTGTTATTTATTGGACATTTGTATATTAGTTTATGTCTCCATAACCCCCCAAATACACAAAATATGTGTATATATGTCTTATTAATTCATGAGATTTTAGAATACATTAAAGATAAATAACCTTTTGTTTATTGTGAAGATTGTGAAGATTTTCCCCATTTTGTCTTTTATTTACGGTGTTTTTATGGAAGGAAGCTTCAAATTACTTAGTCACATCTATTAATCTTTTGCTTTAGAGATTTGCCATTGGTGCTATCCTTGATAATGCTTTTCCCATTCCCAGGTGATTAAATATTCACCAGTATTTCTTGAACTAATTTCATATTTTCTTTCCTTGTACTTAAATATGCATCTGGATTTTATTTTGATATATGACATAGGGTTAAGATCTAACTTGGTAGAAAGAACAAACGGGGAAAACAAGTTAGAGCTTTACCTTTCTTATTTTATGTCTTCTAAGCATTAAAAACTATGTTGTATATGTCGTCCATAGACATAAACACAACAGGAACAGTCTCTGACCTTATGTAACTTTTTAAAAAATGTTTTATTTATTTCTGAGAGAGAGAGACAGCGTGAGTAGGGGAGGGTCAGAGAGAGAGGGAGATACAGAATCTGAAATAGGCTCCAGGCTCTGAGCTGGCAGTCAGCACAGAGACCAATGCAGGGCTTGAACCCACGAACCGTGAGATCATGACCTGAGCTGAAGTTGGATGCTTAACTGACTGAGCCACCCAGGAGTCCGTGTCCTTATGTAACTTATCAATTCAGAGAGGACAGACATTATACGAGTTTTGGGAGTGCTGTGAAGAGGTGCTAAATTCTATAGTGGTGTAAAGTAGGTGTAGTCTAATCTTCTGGTACCTACTGAACAACTAAAAGGAGACCTTTTGGAGTTGAAGGAGAATTCAATTCAAAAACAAAAACAAAAACAAACCAGTAACAAACACTTAATCTCAGAGTATCTATAGGTCGGAATCTGGGTGTGGCTTAGCTGGGTCCTGTCTCAGGATCTTTCACAAGGATGAAACAAGGTGTTGGCCAAGGCTGCAGTCTCACAGGAATGTTTGACTGCAGGAAGATTCACGTTCAAGTGTGCATACGTGGTTGTTGGCAGGATTTAGCTCCTCATGGTACTTTTGAACCAAGGCTTTCAGTTCCTCGCTAAGGATTCAGTTCTTTGCAGCTCCTCACTGTTGGCTGGGGACCTCCCTCAGTTCCCTGGCAGATAAGTCTAGGAGAACTCAATTTTGTCCTGGGGTGGGCACTTCAGCTTGGATAAACTGAATTGTAAGTAGTATCAATGTGGAGTAAAAATTAGCATGGCATTTGTATTCCTAGTTCCTGACTGAGGACTAAAGTGAATGTGGGAACACTCCAAATTTTCCAGTTGTTACACACTTCAGGCCTGTATATAAATTAATTTGTGAGTTTACATTTACAAAGAATTCATTTGAAGAGGACAAACACATGGAAATATGTATAGGATAGGAATGTCAGGAAAAGTTTAAGATGATTAGAGTGGGCAGAAGTTGAAATGACTTATGAACGTGAGTTTCTCTTTCAACCACATCATGGCTATAGCTTTCAAATGATTTTTCATTCTCTCCCTCTATTCCCATCACAGACTATATACTGTGACTACACACCCCTGGAGTTGCACAATGTGGCAGCCCTGAAGTCAGCCACACAAGCATGAATATATTTGATTATTTTATTTTTGATCTAATGCTGTCGGTTTTATTTTTAAACTCAGGAAATTTAATTTTAAAACTAGAATGAATTATTGGTAGGTATTTAGAAAAATTCTGAAACTAGAATTTGACTGCTCAATCTTATACTTTGAAAGTGGTAGTGTTAGCCTAGTGCATACATCCTCAACAGGGGCAATATTTGCCCCTAAGGGGGCAAAAATTGGTCTGGGGGTGTGTGTGGAAAAAAAATGCTCTTTTTGTATATAAAGCACAGGTATACATACGGTATACAGATACACAGTCTATCTGTGGTAGTAAAATTTCATTGGGGGAAAGTGATTAAGGTGGAGAGGTTTAAAAAGGTTCCTTAGGGGCTGATAATGAAAATAGAAAGTTGAGAAATACTGCTCTTGTGCTAGGGTTTAACAGACAGCTGTTAGATGAGCTGTCTTGCATTAGCTTATTTCCTGTATCCTTTCCCGTATTAGATTGTCAGCTTCTTAAGGATAGGAAGTGCAGCCTGTTTTGTATTTTTTTCAATAACAGCTACTATAATGGTTTATGTTCAGTTGCATTCAGTAAATGCATATTTCATTGAATTAATATGAAACACATCTTAACCTCCTTGTATCCATCCTACTGCCTCATATAACCTAAATGAAATGATCAAAATTAGTTTAGTAAAGCAAGCAACCTGACATCATCTCCTTCACAAAAATCCTAGGAAAATAATGACAAGCTTTATTAACAGAGTGAACAATCTTCAAAGTAGCATAGTAAGAGAAGCACTGACTCTGGAAACAGAAAGATGAATCAGGGCTTTGATTTCTAGCTCTACCATTCAAGCTGTGGAAGCTTTAGCCAAGTTACCTGAGGAGGAAGGACAAAGACGACAAAAAAAGAATGGGAAAAGGGAAAGGAATATAAAAAGGGCACAAGAGAAAAAACAAGGCCATTTCTACATCTTACGTATACCCTAAATTTCAGGTATGTTGACCTACTGGTAGTTACCCAAGCAGCATTGGCTCAAATATGCTGTATTCTTTCACACTTATATGTATATACACACTCCCTTATTTCCAGAACATGATTTTTCCACCACTATTCAGCTCAAGCCACACCCTCCCTAGGAAGCCCTCCATGACACCCTTGTCTGCCTCCCACACTGAGATGCCTATCTTCTTGCTCCCCTAACATTCGGATCATATTTTATTATAGTACTTATCATATTGTACTGTAATTAATAGTTTACATGTCTGTTTCCCTCACCAGTCTGTGAGCATTTTGAGAACTGAAGTGGTTTAAAAAATTTTAATGCTTATTCATTTTTTGAGAGAGAGAGAGAGGGAGAGGGAGAGGGGGAGAGAGAGAGAGAGAGAGAGAGAGAGAGAAACAGAGCATGAGTTGGGGAGAGGCGGAGAGAGAGACACACACAGAACCCAAAGCAGGCACCAGGCTCCGAGCTGTCAGCACAGAGCCCAATGTGGGGCCTGAACCCACAAACCGTGATATTATGACCTGAGTCAAAGTCAAACGACTAACCTACTAAATCACCCAGGCACCCCTGAAGTGGTTTTATCTTCTTCTCAACATCTTAGCATAGTAAATACCATTGGTGAACAAACAGTGGGCTTGTCAAGTTAACACAAGCATGCAAGAGGAGCACAGCAACATTTTTCAGCAATTTGACAAAGCGTGTGTACTCTTCAAAGGGTCATTGCTTTAAAATCGACTAATAGTCATCTTTGTATATGTTCTCAAGTCTAAAACAAAACACGGTATATATTCTATGTCTAACAATGATAAACATAATGAGTCTTTTACATTGTCAGTTAATTGTTACAGTCCAATGAGGAACATCCTATTGTTATTCCTATATTTTTAGAAGGGAAAACAGGCTCTTGAGTGGTTATGTAACTTGCCTGAAGTCATGTACTTAATAAGTGAGGCTTCTTGCTCTGGAGCTTATGGTGCTGCCATGCTATAGCACCTCTCTAAGTTGGCTGAGCGAGAATATTCACTTCAGTACAACACCCTCCTGTCTGACCCTCTCCACCTGCAACCTCCTACACACACTCACCTAGAAGAAAACAAAGGCTCGTTGCTCATACATGCAGTTTGTTATCGTTCAGCCAAAAAATGTGTCCGAATACACCCAGCTTTGCTTGATGTAAAAATATCCATCAATAACTATGAAAGAACCCTTTGAGACTGTTCTATTTTAATAACATTTAGATAGAAGGTAATGATGTAATTATTTTATGGACCTTTCAAATTCTTTAACATGGGAGCTCTGTTCGGTGCTTCCACATTTGAGTATGCTAAACCATGCATCCAACGTGTTAAATTCTCTTTTCAAGAAAGCAAAATGTGAAGCAGCTCATTAAGACTTCTGTGAGAGAAGTCATGTCTCACAAGCCCTCCATTACTACCTTACAGATGATGTCTGTGAGGGTACGGTTGGAATGACAGAATGGAAAAACCGGTTCTGGCCACATTGCAAAATCACCTTAAGGAGTGGCATCTGGTTCCTGGAGCTGGAAGGGGTGACTATGCCTTTTGAATCATGGCTATTGTCTCAAACAAAACAGATGAAAAGACCCCTTAAACCAAAAGAGAGTCAAAGGAAAACTTAAAAATGAGACTTTGGGGACAGGTGGACCTTCCAGGTGCCGCTGTTCCAGGGTTCCCTCAGTTACTCCAATCTTCAAGTCCCTGACCCATTTCTCTTTTGCTTCCTGCTGCAGTCATTTACTCACTCATAACCGGACTACATTGTATCAGTTGTGTCCAATCTGCTGAATTCCAACATCAATCCTCTCTTGCTACAAAGCATGAGAAGCTGAGGTACCGCTGGGATGTGAGGTGACACGGGCATTAGCCCTAGAGAAACCCTACACCAGGAGAGCTGTGGAGGACGTGCACCTTGGGTCCACTTCACCTCCTCCATGTGACCTGCAAGTCATGGAAAAGTAAAATAATGAACAGGTAAGAACACCAATGTTGATATAATGTCGACAAAATTCACACATTTTCGGTAAGAAGACAATAAATGTCTATTGGCCTATAGTTTTTGGCTTATGTTAATTCATTCCAACATTATCAAAAACTTGAAAGTGTGTTAGGAATGGGAGATGCACGGACTACTCACGTTCAAGGCATCAAGTGCCGGGTTTAGAATGGCTTGGAAAAACAATAGTCTCTAAGCACGTGGATTAGGCGCTGGTAAAGAGTGGCTGGGAAGGATGTGAGGCAGAGGGGAACAGCAGATGCAAAGGCATAAAGGTATGAGAAAGTCCAGCTTACAATGTTTAAAAATTTTTATTATTATTATTTTTAATATTTATTTAGTTCTAAGGGATAGAGAGACCCAGCATGAGCCAGGGCAGGGCAGAGAGAGAGGGAGACACAGAATCTGAAGCAGGCTCCAGACTCTGAGCTTTCAGCACAGAGCTCGACGCGGGGCTTGAACTCATGAGCTCCTGATCATGACCTGAGCCGAAGTCAGATGTTCAACCAACTGAGCCACCCAGCGCCCCTACAATGCTTTCTTAGAACACCCCAGTTTAGTAACTTCTGTCTCCTTTTAACTTCTTTAGCAGTTACCAACTGTACTGTTCTTGGTTTGCTATCTTTCTTTGATGCACAGTTACCATTTTTATAGCTAACCTTTTCATTTACACTTCCCCTTAAATAATTTGATTTCTTAGGTGGTAGTGTTCTTTATAAAAATTTTCTCTAGAATGTCATTGAAAGGTCTGTTGCACTGGGTAAACACTAATAAATAACTACTGATTGATTGACCAAAAAAACAACCAAAAAAAAAAAAAACCCAAACCACCACCACATGACTTACATATCTTAAGTTTTCATTTGGGGCACTTGTGTGGCTCAGTCAGTTAAGTGTCGGACTCTTGATTTTGGCTCAGGTCATGATTTCACTGTTTGTGGGATCAAGCCCTGCATCAGGCTCTGCACTGAAATTGAGGAGTCAGCTTGGATTCTCTCTCTCTTTTCCTCGTTCTCTGCCTCTCCCCCACTCATGTGCCCATGTGCTCTCTCTCTCTCCTAAAATTAATAAACATTTCTTAAAAATGCTAAGATTGCAGCTACAAAAATAAAGCAGGACTATGCAAATAGAGGATAACACATCTACTTTTCACTATTCTATTTTTATGACCTATTTCTAAGAAACAAACATTGCATACAGTCAATGTTTATGCTGTCAATCAGTACAACAGTAGGCTTGATAGCAATTACTTCATTAAAACAAATACAAAGGCACATTTTATTTTTATTTCTTATTTTTAAGTTTATTTCTTTATTTATTTTGATAAAGAGTGAGAGTGTGCACACATGCAAGCAGGGGGAGGGGCAGAAAAACAGGACAGAGAATTCCAAGTAGGCTCTATGCTATCAGCATGGAGCTGGACCAAGGGGCTCAACAACGGCTCTAACTCACTAACCATGAAATCATGACCTGAACCGAAATCAAGAGTCAGATGCTTAACTGATGTTAACTGACTGAGCCACCCCAGCACCCCCTAAAGGCACAATTTAGTACAGGAATCAGATCTTATTACAATTACTGAGAATTGCAGGGTAAAAATAGTGGACTTGAACTCTGAAAACCTGGAATCAAAGCTCTGCATCCATTGTGAATTTTGGCAGATTATTTTTCATCTTTGAGCCTTTTTCTTTATGTATTGAATGAAGTTAAGAAGTCCAACTTCACAAGATCATAAGGAGTAAATTAAAAACATACACACACTCACTCTAGCATATAGTAGAGACTCAATAATAGATTTGTTCACTTTTTGTCCATTCATTCATCCATTCATTCAAATACATCCGTTTTGTTGCAACATAACAAACTAGAAATACCATGAACCACAGGTAAGCATTTCTTTTGAAAACTTTTGTTATAAAACTACTTTTTTCTTCAAGTAGTTAAATCATTAGGACAAACACATTTCCTTTTGGGGGGATGATCATTGCTACTTTTTGCTGGAGTACAAGCACACATTTAGGCCAAATTAATGTGTACTGCAGTTATGGATCACACAGACACTGCAGTACATTTTGTACATTTGTCTAATTGCATGAGGGGTGTGTATTCTACTTACAGTGCCAGCATTATCTTACCACTTGTTGTAGAGAATTACTTTCATGAAATCTTATTCTGGAAGAAAGACAAGGAAGGGTTGTAGTCATGAATTTCAGTTCTGTCTTGGTTATTAATATCTCTACCAGACTTTTTTTTTCTTCTTTAAAGTTTATTTATTTATTTTGAGAAAGAGAGAGAGAAAGAGCGAGAGAGAGAGAGAGTGCATGCACATGCATGAGAGCAGGGAAGGGCAGAGAAAGAGGGAGAGAAAGAGAGAATCCCAAGCAAGCTCCATGCTATCAGCTCAGAGCCTGACCTGCAACTCAAATCCATGAACCATGATATGGTGACCTGAGCCGAAATCAAGAGTCGGACCTTAACTGACTGAGCCACCCATGTGCTAGACTTCTAATGAAGCACATAACCTCAGTTTCTCTAGATAAGATCTACCTCCCAACATGACGTAACACTCAGTTGTTGTTTGTAAGTACACACGCAGATGGTTTTAAACAAATGCAAAGTACTCATTTAGCTTATTAGTCTCTCTTTGCACTTTTGGTAAAACTTAATCTTAAATTTATTTTAAAATTAAAGTTTAACTTTTTTACGTCTCGCCTGATAAAACACAAGAACTAAAACATTTTTAAAAAAGCAATAAATGCTGCATTAAAATAAACCTTATAAACAAAATGACAAAAAGCAATTTCTTTCCATTTATTTTTGAAAAGACTGTTTTAATTCTATTACACAAAAATGTTTGGTGCGGTGCCAAGTAAGGTGACTAACCATCCTAGTTTGCCTTAGATTTCCCAGTTTTAGCACTAAAAATTCCAAATCCCTGGAAACCTGTATCAGCTAAAGTCAGTCACCCTAGTGCCCTGCCATTAATTACTAGAGGCTTTTCCATAAAAAGCCTCTGTGTACCTGCCCTTAGAAAAATTCCATGACTGTTTTAATTTCTATACGTCTGAAAAGCATTTGCATGTTCTTCCCATTGGAATTTCATTCAGTACCACTTGGTGAGCATATAAATGTTTATGGAGTTTTGCTCTGAGAGTAGATATTTAATAAATGTATACTAATATAGTTTGACCTTATTAGGACATGGGGATAAGAGGAATACCTAGTTACCAACAGTGATTCTTTTGGCACCAAGAAAATATTAACTTGTTTCAAGGGCCTTGTCATGTTGTTTACAGATTACTGTACTTCTACCTAGTAATCACCACAGCTGAGAAAGCAGTACTCCAGCAATACCTTTAAGATCAAGTCATTAAAAAAACATTGTATGTGGGTCATCCCTTGAACAATTTGGGGCCAGAGAGAAGTTGTTATACTGGTTTCCTTAAATAGCTCTATAACCTAACCTGATTCCAAGATAATTTCCAAAATATCAATGGAATGAGCACTGCTAAAAATCTGGTTAAGAAGGTTTATCTATGGGGGCACCTGGGTGGCTCAGTCAGTTAAGCAGCCAACTTCGGCTCAGGTCATGATCTCACAGTTCATGAGCTCGAGCCCCGAGTTGGGCTCTGTGCTGATGGCTCAGAATCTGGAGCCTGCTTCAGATTCTTTGTCTCCCTCTCTCCCTGCCCCTCCCCCGCTCACACTTTGTCTCTTCTCTCTCAAAATGATAAACATTTTAAGAAATGTTTATTCATGAATAAGAGGCCCCCCAATTCAAAAGCATTATGATGTTGCCCAGGATACTGACCAAAAAAGAAGTTATTATGAGATTATGGAAAAAGTTTCTGAGAAAAAAGCAGACCAATATTCTTCCTTAGAAAATGAGGATGATAGAGGCCGTGTGCATACTTGTAAGTCAAATAAAATCAATTAAAAAGTTATAAATCCATGCACGGCAAAGGAAAACAATCCACAAAACTAATAGGCAACCGATGGAACGGGAAAAGATAGTTGCAAATGACGCATCAGATAAAGGACTAGTATCCAAAATCTATACAGAACTCACCAAACTCCACACCCGAAAATCAAACAACCCAGTGAAGAAATGAGCAGAAGATATGAACAGACACTTCTCCAAAGAGGACATCCAGATGGCCAACAGACACATGAAACGATGCTCAGCATCCCTCCTCATCAGGGAAATACAAATCAAAACCACACTGAGATACCACCTCACGCCAGTCAGAGTGGCTAAAATGAGCAAATCAGAGAACTCTAGATGCTGGCGAGGATGTGGAGAAACAGGCACCCTCCTACACTGTTGGTGGGAATGTAAACTGGTGCAGCCCCTCTGGAAAACAGTGTGGAGGTTCCTCAAAAAGTTAACACTAGAACTTCCCTATGACCCAGCAATAGCACTGCTAGGAATTTACCCAAGGGATACAGGAGTGCTGATGCATAGGGGCACATGTACCCCAATGTTCATAGCAGCACTCTCCACAATAGCTAAAACATGGAAAGAGCCTAAGTGTCCATCAACAGATGAATGGATCAAGAAGATGTGGTTTATCTATACCATGGAATACTACATGGCAATGAGAAACAATGAAATCTGGCCATGTGTAGCAACATGGATGGACCTTGAGGGTGTCATGCTGAGCGAAATAAGTCAGACAGAGAAGGACAAATACCATATGATTGCACGTATAGGAGGATTAGGAGGAATTTAGTGGAGGACCATGGGGGAGAAGGGGAGAAATAGTGGGGGAGAGGGAGAGAGGTGTACCGTGACTCTTGAATACTGAGAACAAACTGAGGACTGATGGGTGTGGGAGGGGAGGGGAGAGATGGGCATGGAGGAGGGCACTCGTGGGGATGAGCACTGGGTGTTATGTGGAAACCAACTTGACAATAAACTATTTGTAAAAAAAAAAAAAAAGGTTATATATCCAGTTGGTTACAGTTTTCCCCACAAGATACAAGCTGACTTACGACACTTTTTTAAAGTCCTAATTTTGAGCACTTAACTATGTGTCAGGCACTGTGTCAAGGGCTTTAAATACATTATTCATTTGATAGAAATAATCCCATGAGAATAGGAATTATAATCCTTTTAAGGCAAGCTCACAGAGGTCCAGTAATTTGGTTAAGGTTATAGACAGCAACTGGAGGGGCACAGGCAAATTCAGGTCTCTTTCCTCCAAAGCCTAAGCTCTTGACCTTTAGTCTGTGTTGCTTCTCAACAATGTTGACATAAACTCTGAAAATTCAACCTTTAGCCCTACCTCTCCATACCTTCTGTCTTGCACATTAGTTGATATAACTGCTTATTTAACATCTCTCTCTGAATGTCTAACAAGCATCTGAAATGTAACGTTTCAGGAAATGGTCCCTCCATTGACCCAGTTCCTCAAGCCCCAAATCTAATAGGCATGCTTGATTCCTCTATCAACCCAACAGTGAAACCATCAGCAAATCTATTAGCTCTACTTTCAAATTATACCTGAAACTATTTCTCACCATCTCCACTGTCACATCTCTAGCCCGAGCCGTTATCATTCACCCAAATTACCGGGGTAGCCTCATAATTTCTCTGCTTTGATAGTCCATTCTCTCCAAAGCAGTCATAGTTATTTTCTTTTAGCAATTAAAAAAAAATACATATTATATTGTTTCATTCTTGTTTAAAACTTGCTAAGGCTTCCCTTTGCAATAATGTAAACTTCTTAAGATAGCCTACAAGGCCCCCTGCCTTTGCCTTGATAGCCATTCTCTGACTTTATCCCTCAACACTCTTCTTTGCTCAGCATGCTTCAGTTACATCGGTCCTCACGATTTAAATTTTCTCTGTGATATAAGTTATATACCCTGAGAGGATTTGGAAGGGCAACGATGGGGGTTTGAGAAAACTGGTGAAAGTTTGCAAGAGTTGTCTAGAGAGGCAGGAGAATTCAGAAAAATTTAGCAGGATTGCTGAATGGTGTTGATGGTTCAGTTGTGCTTGGTGACTGGAACTTAATAACTGAATGTATGTGATTATGCGCATTTCTCCAGTAACGGTCAGCTGCTCTAGTACGAAAGGGGAGGAGAAGGATGGTAGTATTCATACAAGGTAGGAGGAGACTGAAAAGAAAAATGGGGCAAAGGATTTGAGGGTACAGACAACTATTACTGAATTTTTCTCACATGTATACAGAAATGGGGATGGGGTAGAAAGGAGGATTGCTAGTGACCTTAGCCAGCAGTGGCAACAACCTAGAACTACTAAGTAGAAACAGAATCAAAGGAGCAAGACCTACCAGCATTGATGTTAAAAACCTTAATTTACAGGGGCGCCTGGGTGGCTTAGTCGGTTGAGCGTCCGACTTTCGCTTAGGTCATGATCTCGCGGTTCGTGGGTTTGAGCCCCGCGTCGGGCTCTGTGCTGACAGCCAGCTCCGAGTCTGGAGCCTGTTTCAGTCTGTGACTCCCTCTCTCTCTGACCCTCCCCTGCTCACGCTGTCTCTCTCTCTCTCTCTCTCTCCTAGAAATAAATTTTTTAAAGGTTTTTTTTAAATGTTTTATTTATTTATTAAGGGTCAGAGAGAGAGGGAGTCACAGACTGAAACAGGCTCCAGGCTCTGAGCTGGCTGTCAGCACAGAGCCCCATGCGGGGCTCGAACCCACGAACCGCGAGATCATGACCTAAGCGAAAGTCGGACGCTCAACCGACTAAGCCACCCAGGCACCCCATCTCCTAGAAATAAATTTTAAAAAATAAAAAAAAAAAAACCCTTAATTTACAAATCCTGATTTCAGGAAATTTGATTATTTAAACATATACAAAGTTGACAAATTGGAAGCTTATTCACATCGTAAAGGAATTTTTCATTTTAAAAATATACATATACAGAAAGAGAGCAAGCAGGGGAGAGGGGAAGAGGGAGAGAAAGAATACTAAGCAAGCTCCTCTGGAGCTACACTTGGGGCTTGATCCCATGACTCTGGGATCATGATGTGAGCCTAATTGGAGTCAGATGCTCAACTGACTGAGCCACCTAGGCGCCCCATAGAATTTTTCACTTAAAAAAATAAATTTCCAAAGGGAACCTGTAGTTTGAACAGTAAGATTTATCAGTAAGATAGGGACTCAGATTTTTAAAAGTATCTGGCCAATCCTTCAGGGTACCCCCTGAGGGTGCTTTCTCAGGCCTCTTCCTCCTTCAGGACACTTCTCTGGTTCTCCAGAGCTACTTACAAAAATTTAAGTCCACTCTTAGAATGGCATAAAATACTCTTACTGTCCTGGCCCTTAACTTGCCTAATAATTTCCCATTTACTCTTCTTGCACTGCAAGCTGCTGAAACGAAACTACTTTACACCTCCTGTGCTTTTGCTTCTATTATTCTCTCAGGCTAAATCATCTTCTCTGTTGGTCTCAGGCTAGATCTACCTTCTCTGTTAAACTCCTAGCCATCCATCAACAGGCAACTTACACAGTACATTTCAGATGAGAGATAAGTACCGTCTCCATGAGTTGGTCCTTGTAGGTATTTCTATTACTGCTTGTATTGTGTTTTATTACAATGCATTTAATATACTTCGTAGTATGTAATCCTTATTATGCATTGTAAAGTATTTTTATGATTGATGTACCCCACCCGGCCGCTGGACCAGGGCGTTTTCTGTGGTCTTGGTCAAGTCCCTCCCTTTGAGCCTCAGATAAAAATGGGTACTGCGGCTCCGTGATAGATGAGAATGTATGTAAAGCCCTTACGTCGTGCTCAATTAAGGAAAGCCATGACTGTTTACATCGCTAGGGCCCTCAATCGGTAGGTGCTTGCTGAGCTGAGTTCAGGAAACGCTCTTCTAAAATGACGTCACTATCGGCGACTTAGAAACCACTGCACGTCCGTAGCAGCGTGCAGCAGCCCAAGTACTGAAAACGAGGTTCACCTGTCACACAGCTTAGAGGTTCCGCGTGAAACAGTTTCCCATTTAGTAGCCCGGACAACAGGAATTTTAGCTCAACAACCGAGGCGTTCCCGGAATATCATTCCAGGGCGGGAGGGAAGCGTCTCTACCGCCGGGCGGAAAGGCCGCCTTCGCTGGATTCAGAGAAGGGGCTGGATCCCAATGGCGTGCGGCGATAAGCACCACGGGGTCCAGGGGCCCTTCTCGCGGTGACGACGAGGCCGCAGCCTCCTCAAGAGCAGGGTTCACCAGGGTCGGTCCACAGAGCGACCGCGGCCGGAACCCAGAAGGCGATTCCCGCGGCGCCGCGCTCCCATGCTCAGGCCGGGCCGTGGGGTCTCCCCGCACTCCACGCAGGGGCGGCGGGGCGGGGCGCGGTGACGCCAAGAGGAGTGACGCGACGACGCAGCGCGACGCGGTGACGCACGCCCCTTTGTTGGCTCAGTAGCGGTAGCAGCGGCCGTGGAGGTGGCGCTGGGGACTGTTTTCTCTCGGAGGCCGGAGCGGAGCCGCGTCTGACTGAGGCGGGCGGCGAGCGGCCCCCTAGC
>NW_027527920.1:2462456-2462790 GCF_008692635.1 Crocuta crocuta | reverse complement strand
GCCCGCGCCCGGGGAGGAGCCGCGGCCCGCGGGGCCGGAGCCAGGCCTGCGTCCGGACATCAGCCGGAGCCGGAGCGAGAGCCGGGGCCTCGGCGTCCCCGCCCTCTCCTCGCCTCAGGGCCAGCGTCCGCCGGGCCCTCGCGCGTCGCGCCATGGACTCGGACGAGGGCTACAACTACGAGTTCGACGAGGACGAGGAGTGCAGCGAGGAGGACAGCGGCGCCGAGGAGGAGGAGGACGAGGACGAGGACGAGCCGGACGATGATAACCTGGATCTGGGCGAGGTGGAGCTGGTGGAGCCCGGGCTGGGCGTCGGCGGGGAGAGGGAGGGACT
>NW_027527920.1:2457639-2462430 GCF_008692635.1 Crocuta crocuta | reverse complement strand
CGAGGTGCTCACGGCCGAGCAGATTCTGCAGCACATGGTGGAATGTATCCGGGAGGTCAACGAGGTCATCCAGGTGAGGGTGGCCGCCGCGCCGACTTGACCCGGCCGGACTGGGGAGCACGTTCGGCGGCCTGAGGGGCAGGCTCGGGCCTGGTGCGTCGCCTTGCTCGGTGCCTCCTGGCCCGGGCTCCCCCGCCGCCTCTGCTGGGGATCGAGGGTGTCGAAAGCAGACGTTCGCCGGTTCGCCGGGTGTGGGGAGGTGCGCTGGGGGCGGTGCTTTCCAGGTCCTGCTATGGCGGAGGCCTCCGGCCGCCTAGGACTTTTCTTGCGGGCAATTCCTGCGGGTCCCTGGGCCCGGTGTCCTTCCTCTGGCCGGAGGAGCGCTTACAGGGGCGGGGCGGGGCGGAGGACGGGTGGAGAAGAGCAGGAAGAACGGGGTCCCCAAGAGGGTTTACCCCAGCTTTCAGTCTCGCTTGGGCACTTTCGGAAGGGGTTGGAGCAGGCCTAAGAGCGGCTTGGTGTACGGTTGCCCCAAGTGGGCACCAGTTAATAAAGAAATGGATCTGCTTGGCAGTCTTAAGTGCCTACTTAAAGGTGGGGGAAGGGAACTGTTTCTCGGAAGAGGTGCTGATGGGCCTTCTTTTCTGATGGTGAGGCTTTGCCTGTATCTTTTTATGTCTTTGCTGTTTGTTTGGGACCTAACTGCTACTTTTTACAGAGCTAGCGTAAGACTGACTTGAAGCTGATGGAGGCTGCAGATTGCACACCCAGCTTTGCAGCTAAAACAACAAGACGCAGTGTTACTAATATTAGACAAGACTCTATTGTGAGTTAGAAAGTAGAGGCTTTCTGCTCCTGGACTCTTTTGATAATTTTTATTTCGTAGTGAGGTAGACTTGGTTTAAATTGATAACCACGACCCATTTAATCTCATGGGTCAGATTTTGTACTTTTGAACTTCAGGAAATCAAAAGTTTACATTTGTTTGGAAAAAACAGTTCTGATGAGGGGTCAGGGATATGACTGAGGAATAAAAATGTGCAACTTTTAGAAAACACTAGTGACGTGTAAGGAAACGATACATACGGGCGAGTTACTGTTGCCTTCTTGTAGGTCAGTCATTACTTTTTTTATTCCCTTAAAATTGGTTGGCTAATATTCACTGACAAATTTACAGTAGTATGTCACTGCCTACTTGTTCAGTTTGCATGATTAACAGATTTTTACAGTATTGTCTAGTAAGCAGCACTTCCGATTGAACCATCTCTTCAGGCTCTTTGAAGACTGTTTTGAGGAATAGTAAAAAATATCTGATGTATTGTGTTAGTATTGAACTGTGGAAATCGCAAACTTTCATGTAGATACTGCAGTCTAAGGAGGAAATTGAAGGGATGGAGAAGGAAGATAAGTTTTATTGCTCTTTTTCTGATTCTAAAAATATGACAGTTCTTATGCCACTAAAATGAGATGTTTTTCCGTTTTGAGGACATTATTAAAAGAATTTAGAGTAAAACTTTGAATTCTCTTTTCATTTGTGTACAACTACAGTATATACAGTCTAAAAATTTCAAACTTATCTAGCTTATTGGCATTTTAACTAGCTTAAAAAAACTCGTGGATAATGGATATTATTTAACCTTTTAACTTGTTTTCTTGTAGTAAATCTCATCCAACTTTCTCAGCTCTTAGGTGTGTCTTAATCACTGAGGCCAAACCTTGCACGTTCTTTATAGGACTTATGGAACAGAGATGTAGCTAATGCATATGACATCATTCTTTCTTTGTTAGTTTAGGGAGGAGAGAATAAACGCAGATGAACTGAGCTAATAGGGACTATAAAATACTAAGGTCTTTTTTTTTAGGTGTTCTTCTTTCACCGTGTTTCTATGCCTGATTTTTGAAAACTGTCTTTTTTCTAGTCAACTTCATGTTAAGGATGCTCTTAAATGGAATTCCAGAATATATAAATATCTATTCCTTCTTAAGTTTCTATTTCAAAATATCAGTAAATCAAAGAATAAGATTTATCTCAGACCCTTTTTTCTCCAAACTTACTAGATCTAAATCAGGCTTTTGTTACAGTATGGGTTTTTTATGTTAATAGATTTATAAAGTTATACGGGTAATACATGCACTGTAAGGAAAAACTGACTAGACAAGGGGGAAAAAGATGAGATCAACAAAGAGAGATGCACCAAAATTTAAACTGTAGTTATCTCTCCAGACCTCTGGGTGAGCTATACATATTTTTTAATAGCAACAGAATCACGCTATATGTTCTCTTTATGTTTTCAGTAGGAAAAAGCAGGTTACAAAAACAGAAGGAATCTCAACAACATTCTCTTGTTAATAACTTTTTCCAGGATTTAGATGATTACAGATCTAAACTAATTTATCTAACCAACCGATTATTACTGGCCTTCCTTTATGTTTTCCAGTTTGTGGCTTTTGCAAACTTCATTGGTAATATCCTCCTATATAAATCTTTGAATGTCTTATTAGGATAAATCGATTTGCCAAGTCAAATGATGTGGTTATTTTCAAGGCATTTGATACCTACTGCCTATCACATAGTTTTCAGAAAGGTTCTATTAGTTTCCCCCACACCAGTCGGGTGCTTGATCGGAATAAAACAATCATCAATGAAAAAAATTTGCTGCTTTATAAAAACAAAGCGTGAAGTAGAACTTTTAACATGTTTATTAGGTGTTGGTATTTCTGTTGTAAATTGCCCTTTGCTTTTGCTCATTTGCTCCTTTTTATTGATTTATAAGATCTCTTTATATTCCCCTGAAGTTTTAGTTGTCTAGGTTTTTCAATTAAAAAAAAAATAACGTTTGTTTAATGTGGCAGTAAGTTTTTAAGTTTATCAAGTTAAAAACCATTGTTTTCTTAGTTCACATTAGAGAGCTTACTGTTCATCCTAAGAAATTTAAATCCTCTGCTCCCCAATGCTACTTTTTAATATGAAATCAAGTATGTTATTAGTGAATTTGAAAGTGAATTTGCAGGAGAAAAAGATTGAAATTTGAAAAGGTTGCCAAATTAATTTAATTTTTCCTTGGGAATTTAATTACTATTTCTGAGAGAGTAGTTTTGTGCAACAGTAGATTAATATTATTATTTGCAGATATCTGCAGGGTAGTTTTAGCCTTCAAATGAGTTAACGATTTTTCTTTTAAAAAACTCTTGGTTTTTCTAGCTTTCTGTAACTCTTGTTAATTTGGCCTTGTTATATTTAAATCCTTTGTGGCTACTTACATTATCTTGTGGACTTTCAAGAAAAGATGAGTTTTCTTTAACCTATACCAGTGGTAGAGAAGTACTTAAAGCCCTTAATTTACCCAACTGCTTATACTTAGCTAGTATTGTTAAACAGTGGCTTTCTAATGTAATTACCCTAGTAGCTTGATAATTTGTTAAACACTACACAGTTCTACAATTGAAGATGTTTAAACTTGCTGTTTTGTGTTTCCACAACATTATTCAGCAAATGTTGGCTGTGTTGCGTATGTATGCTAGTCACTGTGTTAAGTAGATAGAGGACATGGTTCTTGCGTAAGGAGCATATAGAAGTGGGGAACATAGAGGTCCTTAGGCTTCATTCCCAGAGATTGTTGTTCATTAGTTAAGTCTGAGTTGGAGCCTGAGCATTTATATATTTTTAGCTGCTCCAATGATAGTTCTCAGCTACTGGAATAGTCATAGTTCATCTACTGTCATGATTTTGACTCATTCAGGGAGAATGAGTGGAGTGAGAAGGGCAGTACCCTCGGGAATACCACTTTTAAAGGCTGTGCTGCAGAAGAGGAGTTGGGCTGATGGATGTGAGTGGTCACAGAGAAGGTATAAAGATGTGGGTGGGTGTCTTGCTATTATAAGGTTTATTATGCTAAATGACCTGCCTTAAAGACAACAGATATATCATCCTTACAGAGGTAACTTTCTTTTGGCTGTTGCTTTTAAGTCTTTAATTTTATCTCACCTATTTATTTATTTATTTAAAAGACGTAATTAACTTCTAAGGTGTGGTTTCAAGCATAAATTGAGAGGCAGTATATTCTAGTTTATTGGCCCAGGAGTAAGTTCTAGCCTTGATTTTTTTCCCTCCAGATGGCAAATTCTGTTTATATGTTAGAACTTTCCGTTGTTGTTTGCTTTGTTTTTGTTTTTGTTTTTTTTAATCTGTGAAATTAAGAGAGTTGAACTACTAGATTGGCTTTTTTTTTACATTAGTGTTTTGTTTATCTAACATCCTCGTAAAACCTCAGTTAATTGGAGATGCTCATTGTTTCCAAGAAATGAATTCAAGTGTGCATATCAAGATGAACTTAAATTGTTTAACTATTTGGGTGGGGGGGATGGAAGAGGGAGAGGAAGCAGAGAGTGTGTATCTTGGAGTTATTAAGGTGTTTGGTTTATTCCTCTTGAACTTGAACTATCTTTTCCCAACTAATCTCCTTGAACTTACTTGAGCTGTAGGTTTTAAATTACATTAATTCTTATTAAGTCACTTAAGGAAGTAGTCATTTGAATCAAACTGGGGGGGAGGGGTGGTGTTCCGTAGTCTGTTTATCAGATGATGCTGATGCAAGCCAAAGTTTGGGTACCACTGATCTAGTTGGAATTTACTATAAAAGTGGGTTAATGATGGAAGGCAAGTTGTTTAAGAAACTAATAAAACGAGAATTTCAAGAGCCTGGACAACACTTACTGTGCTAATCAAGTTGGAAAGTATTTGTCACTGTTCCTGCTGTCCTTCAGATGAAGTGGTATTTTTTTTTTTTTTTT